>NC_069087.1:4759356-5097607 GCF_947172395.1 Bicyclus anynana | reverse complement strand
CAGACGTCGGATGCACGCACGTCTTGCTGACGTCATGTTTGACGTCACGGTACACGTGAAAAACGTACCCTCCTATTTGCTTAAGCCTACATTATCCTGATTATGATATCGGCAAGAATAATTGGTTTTATAAACGAATTACTCCAAGCCTATTTACAATAATGTTTTAACCGAATTTCAAAAACGAGGTACTGTATTCGAGAAGTACGAATGTATGACTGTAATGATTCTTAAACTACCGATTCATTTGGATGGGTTTTACCTTATTTTTTTTAATATTTTTGATTTAGTTCCCTCTCTCTCATTCTGAAAAGAGACTTGTGCTCTAAAGTAAGCCGAAAATTGGTTGTTTATAATTTAATAAAATAAATTTAAAAGAAATGTATGTTTTTTTTATATTCTTTCTTGCTAAAAAGATTTATCATATCAACCGATGGACTGCAGGACATAGGTATTTTGTAGGGACTTCCAAATATCACGATACCGAGCCGCCTGCAACCAGCGAATCCCTGCGACTTGCTTGATGTCGTCCACCCAGTGGGGGGCCGACTAACACTGCGCTTTCTAGTGCGGGGTCGCCATTTTAGCACTTTGGGACTCCAACGTCCATCGGCTCTTCGAACTCTGTGCCCCGCCCATTGCCACTTCAGCTTCGCGCGTTGAGCTACGGTGAATTTGGTTCGTCTGCGGATCTCCTCATTTCTGATTTGAAATAAAAAAAGATTAATCATAATAAAAAAAAATAAAGATTAAAAATAATTTGGCTAGTGGGAGGCTTCGGCCGTTAGTTTAGCTTACTTATATAATATAATACCTACCGACAAAGACGTACGGCTAAGCGATTTAGCGTTCCGCTACGATGTCGTGTAGAAACGGTAAGGGGTGTGGATTTTCATCCTCCTAACAAGTTAGCCCGCTTCCATATTAGATTGCATCATCACTTACCATCAGATGACATTGTAGTCAAGGGCCAACTTGTAACGCATAAAAAAAAATCACGGAAAAAAAATATTATAAAATCAGTGCATTTGCAAAACTTTAAAAAAACAAATGAAAATACAGCCACATTAACGCACTCGAGGCGAATGTATATCGAATCAACGTTCAAACACATGGGCGATCAATTAAACAACAAATGATCCGTTCAACAATATATGCACTAGATCGAAGCTCGCTATAGAGGTAAAGGAGTGCATATAAAAGCCGTCTAGAAAGTTTCGCCGCGCTAACGATCGATACGCGTCGGTATTACGGGTAATGAAACAGCTACTTCGGGTAATTTGGGTTATTATGCCATTTGGGTTACTTCCCGAAGTGTTTTTAATAACGAGCACAATTATTTTTCTTTCTATTTAATCTTTGGTTATTTTTTTAATTAGATAATAATGGGAAATTGCTTTTGTATGGCATTGGGAAAACTGTATCGATTTTCTTTTTATTTTTTTCTTTTATTCGAAGAGAATTTAAAATGTCACTGAGAATTTATTACGACTTATCTATTTGTTACATGCAGTATAAAAATATTTATATTTATGGCTGACGCCCATAAACTATGTTAAACATCTGTAATTACTAATAATAGCGGCAAACATACCTGATGGCCTCCGTGGCGCAGTGGTATGCGCGGTGGATATACAAGACGGAGGTTCTGGGTTCGATCCCCGACTGGACCGATTGCGGTTTTCTTAATTGGTCCAGGTCTAACTGGTGGGAGCTAGTTAGTTAGACAAAGACGTACAGCCACGCGATTTAGCGTTCCGGTACGATGTCGCGTAGAAACCGAAAGGTGTGTAGATTTTCATCCTCCTCCGTCAAGGGCTAACCTGTAAAGAAAAAAAAAACCACCATCGATATAAATGTATTATAAATTTTAATAGAATATTCTATATCGATTTCTATACCTATATTAACGCATACTAGCTGCCTGCTCTGGCACAAAGAACTTCTGTATCGAAAAGTAAGCGCTATCACCTTTGCTATATCGTCACTTACCATCAAATGTAACAATCGAATAATAAATAACGATATAGTGCGTAGGTTTCGTACATTGGTATAATCCCAAGTGAAATCGCGTGTAGTCCGATATAGCCAAGTTTTGCTTAATACATAATTGGGACCAAATCCCTATTGGATCCGAATTGAGGGACAGGTTTCTTAGTGCGTGTTCAAGGGGAAATTAATCAAATTAACCAACACAAGGTTAGTAATTGTAAGAAAGGGAAAAGGCATTGGATGTAATACGAGTCAATGTAATGAATCTATTTATTTATTTACCTGTTTGATAAGCCAGTAAAGTATTGCACTAAAATAATTATCATTAATGACAATGATTATATAAAATAAAATGAAAGAATATCATACATTGTAATTAAAATTGGCTAATATTCCCTCTTTCCTAAAATTAAGCAAAAAGCCTGTGTTATAAATAAACACAATCCACGACCCAATTGAGTACCCCAATCTGTAGAGATATTGAGTCTTTAAACAAATGACAATGTTTGACACTGGTATATATTATACACTCATCATTTATCATCATTATCAGCCGATGAACATACGCTGTAGGACATAGGCCTTATGCATGGCCCTCCAAGTACAACGGCCTCGAGCCGCTTGATATCCTCGGTCCACCTTTTGGGGGGTCGACCAACATGTGGTGGACAACTTGTGGATTTACAAGACGGAAGTCCTGGGTTCGATCCCCAATTGGGCCGATTGAGGTTTTCTCAATTGGTCCAGGTCTGGCTGGTCACCCTACCGGCACAGACGTACCGCCAAGCGATTTAGCGTTCCGGTACGATGTCGTGTAGAAACCGTAAGCGGTGTGGATTTTTTTCCTCCTCCTAACAAATTGACGCTTCCATCTTAGATTGCATCAGGTGAAGAAAAAAAAAATTGTTACATATAAAATCGTCACGCGAGTAAGCGCGCGGTCACATACGTGATAAATTAGTGGCCAGCGTGACTGGCGTGCCGCGGCTAGCTCGTGCAGATGGGGTAACAATTGAGTGTAATTGTTCACGTTACAGTTTACTTTATACTCGTTCCATCGTTCTTGTTCCTAAGTGATCTTATGTTTACTAAATGTAAAACGAATTATTTTTCTCGGTAACTGAGAGTTGTGATTTTCTTCAAAGTAAATGAACTTAACGCTCTTTCTCATTTCAGCTTTTCTAGCAACTAGATTGTTACTTATGAAAACATGATTTCAAACTTTAACGTAATACTAACTAAGGAATAACATTACTGCTATTTCCATAATAACTTTCGAACTCAGACGCAGTTTTCGTTATACCAGCTAACCTCAATGTAACGGTATAAGTTCTTTTCAATAAACCCCGAACTGTATTCCGCACGCCTGTGTTTTCGTACCGCAATTAAACTGCTGTTAAACTTCTTGTAGCGCTGTTTGTAGAGCACCTGAATGGTCCGCAAAAGTTGTGCGGGCAACGCTTCTTGTTTGCCCGCTAATTATCCCGACTGCTTCGCGGAGGAGCCGAATCAGCGAACAAAACGCTGACCCAGCCGAACGGTCAAACGGGGCTAAGCATTTCGCCGAACCACTCGACTACGGCTTCCCGCTAAACCGCCCCGTCACCATAGTGACCGCCTCCGTTACTTCATTGTATCAACATTCATAACGTCACGTGGAACTAGGCTCGATTAAACGAGGGTCGCCGAAGCCAGATTTGTCAAGTCTCTTTTCAAATTAGACTGCACGGTCCGGCATTGGCACTTCACGCGTTTAAAATCAAAAGCGCAGAAGGGTTATATAATCCGGACCTTTTTCGGTGCGACTTGTGTTTGTGTGCACGTCTCGTCTTTTGTCACGTATTCTTAATTAAGGACCGCCGGCTGGCAGGCGACCCCGATCGTCACATTTTCATATTGATTGTAAGAGGGCCGGGCGACGTGACGTATCTGGCATTGTGCCATTAAATATTTTGATTTTTCTATTTTTAGCATATCACTCGGTAACACGATAGTCGAATTGGATTTGAGGAATCTCCCTCTGTTTGCGGATAGGAAGCCGGGGCTAATAAACCGGCGCTTAACCTCGCGACAAAGCCGATACAAACGGAGTGACATCCCGTCTCACAAAAAGATCTCGCGGAAAAATCCGGCGGCGACGTGTCAAAGACACCGCGGAGCGAGGGGACTCTTTGTTGCCTATCGAAATATTTTTTTAAAGCTTAACTCCTTAGTGAATTGAGAGATTAAGTCCTCTTTGAAGAGCCAACCGCTCCCCGGGGTCGGGTGTGATCATTCCTCCGGATCTCATTCCCGCGGATGCTCTATTTGATTGTTATTTTTGTCACTTTTTCCCGTTTTGTCCCGGCGCCGTCGTGATTGAAGTGACAGTCGCCGATTTGCACTAGAGCGGGATAAGTGTTTTTCAGCGTTTTTTATAAGCAGCTTTGTTAGTGTTTCTTGTTCGCTGTTGTCACTTCAGAGAGAGGGACAAGACAATTATCAGATACAAAATTTAATAGCTATTTGTACTTGACGACTGATTCAGATAAAAACAAACAAAATTATAATAGAGAGCAGTCTCATTTCTCAAGACAATTTCATATTTTTCTGCAACTTTAATTTTGACACGCATATTGTAAAGATTTAAATCGTCGAAGGAATACGTTATGTTTTCACCTGGGGTGTTTCTTGTAATTCCTTCTGTTCATATACATTTTACACATTTAAGTAAATAGAGTAAATTTATAATATTATTATAGTTACAAATTATTTATTTTGGATTCGATTAACCCCAAGTGATTCAAAATATTCAACTAAACACACGTTCACCTCATATGATGACATCCAGTCGAACGCATGCGGACGTTGCTAAGCCACAAGAAAATATGCAAATCGTAATAAGGCAGTAGGTAAGCACTCGTAAGCCGTGTAATTATTCACATCGGATTTGCGAATCGCGCCCGAAGCGTTTTGAAACACACGCGAATTATACTGACCCTTATAGAAAATGTTTTAAGGTTTTCACCCACTAAACAGAACGCAGTGGCTTCTTCACTAGTCAAATTAAGTTAATCATATCAAAGTAAGTTGATTTCTTCATTCTAGGCAATTATTACAGAAATAATTATTTTGACAAAACCTAATTTTCTGAGAAACTTGAATATTTATACGAATATAATAATGGAACAGTAGTGACGCGTACAATTTTAGTAGGTTAGATTTAGTTATAAACATTTATCATTCTACAATTTTATTATTGACGGCCTCCGTGGCATATACCACTATGGATTTAGAAGATGGAGGTCCTGGGTTCGATCCCCGGCTGGTTAATACTGGGAGGCTTATTAATACCCTAACGGCAAAGACGTACCACCACTCGATTTAGCGTTCCGGTACGATGTCGTGTAGAAACGTCGTGTCGTGATTGCATCATCACTTACCATCAGGTGTGATTGTAGTAATGGGCTAACATGTAAAAAATAAAAATTAAACAAAATTAAAAAAAATATTTCACTAAATTTACTTTTGTGTTCGTTACTTTTAGACATCATAAAATAGACGTACTCATAGATGCCAAGATGCCTTGAGTCAGCGGATCAAGTGAATCATCAACAACCCTTATTCGGCTCACTGTTGAGCACGAGTCTCTTCTCAAAAAGTGAATCTTTGCTGGATGTAGAAAATAAATCTTATTGCACATCCTGAGAAACTGTACTTCCACGGTGCACGAAACACTCGACAATTTTAATTCGAGCGGGCGCTTTGGCGTATTTTTTATCAGGTATGCGAAATCCACCATCAAAAATGAAATGACGCCATGCGTATTTGTCTCAGCGTAACTGATTAGTAAGTCAGCACCTTTAAGCTGACCGTGCATTTAAATCAAAACACATGTGCTGAGAGCGGGTTCAGTCGTCCGCTGATTTTGAGATGAGGGCTTCCCCTTTTTGCGGGTCCCTGCGTCGATTCCTTGGCGGGCGATGATCGATACCCCTCCCCCGCCGCCGGCCGCGACCCTCCTTCCCTCGCTCTTAATTAGGACTCGGAATCTGCGGCGGACACACACGCACACACGAAAGACGGGTAGTGCTAGGTCCACCATGTTGACCTGGATTACTAAGAAAGTCCTGATTTCAAAAAGCCTCATTAGCTTGATTCGACTACAACCCGATAGACATTTCGCTTAGTTTAAATAATCATGTCCTTAAAATCCTATAAATACAGAGCTTTTCAATCAATAACTTTGCTATTTTTTACACAAACACAAAACAGTTTAAGGAAAAAATATGTAGAATTGTGACATTTTTCATTTTAGTCTTTACTTTAGTAAGAATATTTACTTTTAATAGGTAAATGGTTTAGGAATTAAACTTTCCTGTTTCAATTACCAAACTAGATACGTAATCTATCATCATTATCAACCTATATTCGGCTCACTGCTGAGCTCGAGTCTCCTCTTAGAATTAAAGGGGTTAGACCAATAATAAAACCACGCTGTGATATAATAAAACGAATCCACCACGCTAGCCCAATGCGGGTTGGCAAATTCTCTGGTATGCTGGTTTCCTCACGATGTTTTCCTTCACCGTTTGAGACACGTGATATTTAATTTCTTAAAATGCACACAATTGAAAAGTTGCATGCCCCGGGCCGGATTCGAACCCACACCCTACGGAATCGGAAGCAGAGGTCATATCCACTGGTCTATCACGGCTCTCTATAAACGATATCTTTGTCTATACGTAATCTATAAAATACCTAAAAATGTCCTTCTCATCTCTTCCACAACTTTATAAAAACAAAAACGTACCTATTAGTTCTAAAATAGTTAGTCCCAAATGCGTTTGACAGAAAGATGGCCACCCTCAGTATAATGTTAATCAACTTTCATTATGCACTAAGGAATTATATGGGTACGCCTGAGGAGTGATTATCCGCGTTAGGCCGCGTCCCCGACCAAGAAATCATACTTTATTATGATTCGCATTCAGCTTTACTGTGGCACCTCGCGCCCGACATCGCATTAGAATTAAGTGCGCATATATCACGCGTAACAGCATTGTTCGCAAAGTAACCGCCGGATAATTAGCTTTCGTTGCTAGTTTCCGCGCTTTATACGACTACTTGTGTGCCTTTAACTGTATATCGCCACTAGCGATCGACCGCGACTTCGGTGATTATATAAACTGTCTCGTTTCACTACATGGCTAAGTTAAAAGAGATTTTTAAGGCATGCATATCTATGGTCATTGTATTCCTTAGTGACAATATGGCCACAGTATCGATATGATAGAGTGATTAGTGCCAACGACTTAATCTATGATCAACGTCACTATGGTGCGAACGACTTAATCTATGATCAACGTCACTATGGTGCGAACGACTTAATCTATGATCAACGTCACCACATGCTAATTCTCTTCTTCTCTAATATCTATAAAAATAATAATCTTTGATAATAATTGCTAGTTGACATATACGAAGTTGAGATTCTATGTAACAAATGCCATCCGGTGCTTACTGGTGAATATCACACAGTAGTTAAATGACATTTTGTCAATTGATTTGATGTTTATTTTAATAGGTTGATATTAAAGACCAAAATAGTGAATAGGCCATTAAAGCACTTAAAGTCACAAGGAAGAAAACACTTAAAGTACTAAAGCGATGTTTTTGAATGCTATTTCTAAGGTTTTCATTAGCCGTATTGACACATACGATGTTTGTTGCCCATATTTCTTTGCAAACGAGGATTTCATTGCAAAAAAGGTTCAAATTAAACATCTCTATTAAGTACCTATTATGTGTGTAAATTTATCATTCCAAAATCAATTAATTTTGTGATGAAATCATTGAATTCTACTTATTTTTGAATACCTAAAAAAAAATTAAGAACCTAATAGGATATTTTAATAGCATCAATTAAGTATCTAGACGAAATATTAAAATACAATATTTAAATTACATACAATTGAAATACCCGAGGAAGCAATTCACACAGTTGTATCCTAAACTTGGGAGCAATGTTTACACTGCGTTAGATTAGACCGTGTTTGACCCGAGATATTACATGCTTTGAGTGAGCGTTTTCAAGGAGATTAATCCTACTAAGCTCCTAAATTTAATACCATAATATAGTTTTATTAAAGTCATTCAACTGGTTTATAATTAAAGACTTATTATGAGCTTTTTGGATAAGGAGCGTCAAGAATGATTAATGAAGAATTTCGTGCTATATTTTTTAAGATCTTAGAATTCTGTGTATTTAAATAAGCAATAAAATTAACCATCTAGTTCAACGTATAGAGATCATTGTAACTATTTAAATATATTTCGACTACACAAAAAATTAGCGATATCCATCAATCTAAACTACTGTAGAGGTTTATATTAGCGTGAGATTTGATTAAGTATCCCGATGTACCTCCATAAAACTTCATGTACGTTCTAGAAAGCTTTAATCTATACTTATATTACAAAGCTGAAGGGGTTTTTGTTTGTTTGTTTGTTTGTTTGTTTGTCTGAACGCGCTAATCTCAGGAACTACTGGTCCGATTTGAAAATTATTTCAGTTTTAGATAGCATTTATCGAGGCAGGCTATAGAGTATAAATTATCCCCGTATTTCTACGGGAACGGGAACCACGCGAGTAACCGGTCTGTCTGTGATGTCAAAATAACTGCTTTCTCAAGTGCTTATAAGTAGTTATTTACACGATACTAAAACACAATCAAGCTTTTTTTATATTTTTTTGTCTGTTTGTTTGGGCTAATCTCTGAAAGGGTGGAAACCTATTATAACGGGAGTTTTGCTGGTAGATAGAGGAGGTTGTTGAGCAAAATATACGCTACTTTTTAATCCAATGTTAGGATTTTATGTTTTCTTAATATAAACTGCTACTGTAAAGTTATAAAAAACAGGAAAATATATTTTATAGAACCAGGAAATTAACCCATAACGTTCAACGGCTACTATAGAGAAAACACCTTAATTTTACATATAAGGAAACATTATAAACCCGGGAGCCCATAACCGAAGGTCTGCCGTATTGAGCAATATCCTTTAATCTACGCTCGAGGATAAACCTCCAATAAATCTTTCACTTACCCGCCCTTTAATAAACGTTTGTAATAAAATTTAATTGATCAAAGCGTTTCCTCCACTATGATTTACGAACCCTCTGAAGCCTACCTTCCCAATCGAAACTATTACTTGTTATTATGGAAACTTGATAACTTATCTTTAGTTTCATACAAGAGCTATATGTTCGTAGGCCAACGAATGTTGTTGAAACGACAAATATTTTAAATGTGTATGTAAAACAAGTATCAACAAGTTTTAGAAGACTCAGAAGTGGATTCCAAAAATAAGAAAACCAATATCGAACAAAGGTTATGATTCACAACATTTGTCAGGACAACTTAATTGTCAAACTGTGACCAAAATGAGACCCTAGAATGGCAGAGATGACCTTGAGAAGAGTCACGCACTTGTGAAGGTTGTGTGTAGGGTTAAAGACGTCTTTGATAGTTAACCAACACTCCCCTTTTCCACTCAAGTCACTCTCCCCGCCTGTCTCAAGTAACCCATAAAGAATTACACAACAAGTAATGTGGACGGCACGAACGCCACGAGCGCACTAAAGCCGACCGGACGACGATTTACACCGCAAGACGACCTTATATCGCAAGTCGTTCCCGCCAACTGATCGCTACCCCTCTCTAAACCTACTCTTTACGAAACAAGTCGCGCCATCTAACGTCAGTACGTGCCAACACGAGATCGAGCGAAGTCATATCCGTCCCAGACTGCTATTTCCACCACAAGTTTATTTTACTTACACACAAACAATTAGAATGATGTTTACTATGGTTTTAAATAATATTGCTTTTTAAAATCTTAATGGATTAAAAAAAATCTGAAGTCAAAACAATTTTTTAAAATAACATTAACCTGATATTTTTATTAGCTTTAAAAATTTTTCTCTCCGTAAGAACCATCCACGTACTTCAAGAAGTATTCTAAAAAAATAATTAGCTAAATCTTTTTGGCCGTTGTCGAGATTTGCGCTTAGGAAGATTAAAGATTCATTTTGATATTTATAAATATTTTTTTAAGTTTTAGTTTTATGGACTAGATGAGCTACACATAAATTGAAGTTTTAGATTAAATTATTAAAAGTAATAAATAAATTAACTTGTAATTTAAAAACGAATCAATCATAAAGAAGTACAAAAGACAACACATACACCTCCATACTAGTTACTTTTGATAAATGAATTTTCTTGTTTCATTTTCTTCACGCGCAATTTATTTATTGTGTTAACCCTGTATGATATCTGGCCAATTAACGTAGACCCTTCAGTTTCGCAGTCTCATAGTTGTAATTGTTCACGTGTGGTGTCGTGTTACGCTGGTGATCTTGTACACGTAAGTATTTTCGCGGGCCCTCAAGCTAATGTAATAGATGAGGTGTTCTCGTTAATTACAAAGAACGTCGGGACCAGCGGGTTGCCTAACTCGAACAAATTAATAAGATTATTAACTACATCCGACAAGTCATTCTTTTCAGGTGTTTATGGGAAAACAGGGGAAAATTCCCGGTATTGCATACACATAACTTAATACGTAGCTATTTTGAAGTGTTATTTATCAATAGTTTTAAAACAATTATCAAATAAACATAAAACGTAAAAAAAAACATAGAAATAATAATACCCCGTACGAATCTCTTACAAGAAGTATCTACTATTACGATACTGCAATGTGCTTAATTAAATTCTAAATAAATAAATTTAAATCGTTTAAAAAACTAAAAAACATGCTATTAGCACGCACTAAAAATTACAAATATTGGATTTAAGTCACGTAAATTTTTTTCGTATTCCTGACAGCTGCAAACCTTATCATTTGATATCCATATCATGGGGGTGGATTTCAAACAGCCAGTCCGTCATCTTGGGGAGGCCGCCATATTGGATTTGTAATGACGTTTCTTAGCTAGTCATGTATTGTCATTCGAACTCCGATCGTGTGCAAAATTTCATCCTAATCGCAGGCCGGGAAGTGGGTCAAATTAAGATTCCTAGATATGTTTTTTTTACATAGTTACAAGTAAATGTAGAGGCCGCCATATTGGATTTGTAATGACGTTTCTTAGTTATTCATGTATTGTCATCAGAACTCAGAGCGTGTGCAAAATTTTATCGTAATCGAAGAAGTGGATCAAATTAAGATTCCAAGATTTTCTTACATACGAGTATATAGTGACAAGTAAAGCGTGTAAAAAACTTAATTTCAATTATTCAATATAAAATTAGTTTATTATTTATTAAAAAAAATAACTCTGATTATTTACTGTTATTGTTATAATCAGTTTTTATGTGTTCGGATAAGCAAAAAATAAACTCTTTACATTCTAATAGAGACTGTCACCGCCATAGCACGTGTGATTGATGGTTAATGAAGTGTTAGGGCGATAGTTATTAATGACGCCCGACTCCGCCCGTTTTTATTTACCCACTAACACCTATTAGCCGCGTCCGAAACACCCACACAATATATCATCTAGAAAAGGATCAATCAATTTACTGAATTATATTGTGACGGCAATTTATCACCCTTTCATTCCAGCCTACGTCTTGCTATAAGAATTGACTGATGGGATGCAATATCTTACGTAACTGGAGTCTCGAGTAATGTGCAGTAAAATATATAACACTAGCGGACGCCCGCGACTTCGTCCGCGTAAAAATTGATGTAAACTTCTCTACCTCTACCTTACCCTGCTCGTAAACCTACCCAACCCTACCCTACCCTACCCTACCCTACCCCTACCTTACTCCTACCCTACCGCTAACGCTAACCCTTCCCTCCCCCCACCTTACCCTACCCTAACCCTACCCGTAACCTATCCATATCCTATCCTACCCTACTCCTAATCTACCCCTACCCTACCCCTACCTTACTCCTACCCTACCGCTAACCCTAACCCTTCCCTACACCTACCTTATCCCTACCCTAACCCTACCCTACCCGAACCCTACCCCTACCCTACCCTACCCCTATCCTACTCCTCCCCTACCCTATACGTTC
This sequence comes from Bicyclus anynana, assembly GCF_947172395.1. Taxonomy (NCBI): domain Eukaryota; kingdom Metazoa; phylum Arthropoda; class Insecta; order Lepidoptera; family Nymphalidae; genus Bicyclus; species Bicyclus anynana. The sequence goes on along the minus strand of NC_069087.1, from coordinate 5,085,538 downwards.
CTAGCCTTCCCCTACCTCTACCTTGCCCCTACCCTACACTACTCCTACCTTATCCGTACCCTACCCTACCCTACCCTACACTTTCCCTAAATTACCCCTACCCTACCTCTATCCTACCCCTTCCCTACCTCTATCCTATCCCTACCCTCAGCAAAATTGGTCCAGCCTTTTGTGCGTGGTGCAATGACCAAAAGACTATAATTTCCCAAGCGACTTCTATGCTAATACTATAAAGAGGTATAGTTTGTGTGGTTGTCGGGGGTAATCTCTGGATCTACTGGACCGATTTGGAAAATTCTTTTACCAATAGAAAGCTACATTATTTGCGAGTGTCATAGGCTATGTTTGGTCGTCATATTCATACGGGAACGGGAACCACGTAATTGAAACCGCGGGGCGTCATATAGCGGCATTTCTGCGACTTTCAGAAATTTTGTATTATCTCCGAAACTATATAACTAATTAACATACTGTAAAGGGCAAATCTTATCTCTATAATATACTTGTGATTATTAAATAATTTATTTTGATAAGGATTTAAGTTTAGTTGTGTAAATAATGACGTAAACCTTAATTTAAAATTTAAATAATTTATTAAAGTACTAAAGGTACTATATCTGCTAAAATATAAAAGATAGATATATGGTGTCGCGGACTTTTTTGTAGAACTTTTAAAGGTTCAAAAAGCCTCCATACATTTATTTCAGTTATACGCAATGGTTGAGGCAGCGCATGCGAATAAGTAAGTTTTTCGGTCTGACCTGTAAGAGAAAACCCGCGATATCTCAGTAGTTATATATGATAGAAATATAAAATATAGCCTATAGCACTCCCCGATAACGTAGCATTCTACTGGTGAAAGAATTTTTAAAATCGGTCCAGTAGTTCCGAAGATTACCCAATTTCAAAAAATTGTTACAAACTTACAAACTTACAAACTTACAAACTTACAAACTTTACCTCTTTATAATATTAGTATAGAAGTATAGATTACTGAAATAATAACAGCAAAAGAATACAAAAATAATAAAAATATAAATGCTGACTGACTGTATTTTGTTTTTTTATAAACAGCGTTGTGTGTGAAACAGACTGAGGGATATTTTTTTTTAATTTTAAAAAGATTATACCAAAAAAAATATGACTATGGTTTCTTTTTGCACTGCTGTGAATGCGCTCTTTATAGTTATGAAATTGAATGTATGAGTTCAGACTTTCTAAATATTTAATAATAAGGTAATTTGTCATGTTCCGACAATTGTTCAACATTGTTTAGTCACACTGGGTGGAGATCGAATCCAAGAACTTTTAAATTTAAATCCTTTTAAATTGAAAAATGTTAGCCTACAGATATTCCTAACCAGAAAAATAAAAAGATATTTCCTTTGCGTTGAAAGTTGCAATCATCTTCATTAACAACCCAAATTCAGCTCACTGTTGAGCACGAGGCTCTTTTCAGATTCAAAGGGTTAATATTCCTCAAGGCAGGCCCAATGATTGGGAGACTTACATGTAGATAATTAAGGAAATTCTTAGGTATACAGGTTTCCTCACGATGTTTTTCCTTCACCGTTTGAGACACGTGATATTTATTTTCTCCAAAATGCTGTGAAATTTGCAATATAATCGGTTTATTGTTTAAAAAATATTTATATGCAAATAATTTAAATTAGAAACAGATTTAAAGGTAACTATTCAAAACCAGCCCCAGTTATTAGAAGGGGTTTTATGTTATTTCAATTAATTCCCAATCACAAAGAGTTCGGTACCGCAGCAGTCACTCTATCGCCGACAATTTAAACAGATGTCGTGTTAAGGAGGTCCTCTCAGAATATTCGTTTGGAATTTAAATTGCAAATTCGTGCGGCAGGTGCAGCCTCACGATTGAATGTCTAATCTCTCTTTCTTCCCCGAACCGAATTACTCGCCTTCTCGCTCACTCGAAATCGACGTCAACAAATAAAACTCAAGCGTTACTAATTACTGGGCCCGCTCAAACAGAGAGAGGTAATCTTTGCACTTTATTTCAAAGAGGAAATCTCGAAGCTAATGGCGTTAATTTAAAAGAGGCCGATGACTGTGATTTTTCTCGCCATGAACTTTTCGACTCGTGATTTATTGCAGCTTTCATCGCTAACGGTATCTTTGTACGGAATGAGGCTGTACGTAAAATGTCAGTCACACACAAGGCTCCAAAACTAAACAGAGGGTGTGATTCATTATGAATGGGGCAAGCGGTCGCAGGTAGTGCGTTCTAAATTAAAGTTTGGCTCGCCCGCGTCGTACACGCTGTTTGGGCAGGCAGGTCACGAAACTTGGTGGCCTTAATGAATGAAGAAATTCTGATCAGCCCCTAACACATACACCCACCCCGGGGCCCCTTGCTCTCTGTAAAGTATTCTTGAAATTGCTAATAAATACTGTGTTGATTTTCTTACCCCAATCCAATGTCTATCATAGTCCATTGTCTATGTCTATTATCATCAATACCTCAAATAGTGTTCATAAAAATAATTTAATAATTGTAACAAAACACTGTCATGTTCAGATTTTTTTTATACCCTTTCTTAAGTTTATCTATAACTCATCGTGGTCTTAGCCCTGATTCGCACGAGAGTTTTTTTAACGGATGTTAAAAAAGCGTTCAAACACAACAAATGCGTTGCCAAGTAAATGTTCACATGACAGCGTTTTTAAAACACGATTTTTCTTTTCGAGCAGTGTTGCATTTTCAATTTTGGGCGTTGGAAGTAGACCTTTTTGACTTCGAAATGAGGGCGAAAGTGAATCAGATATGTATTACTTATATCTACAAAATAGCACGTCTGCATAGTACATTCAACATCGACGAATCCCTTTCAACTCGACCTTTTTACTTATTTAATTACTTTCAAAACATTGAATCGCATTTTCAAATTAGCCCACGCTAGAAAAGAAATTGTATTTCTCGTTAATCTTTGTCGTATCCCCGCAGCGAGTGCCTTCTTTCGTAGGCGAGTAATTAGCTTCCCAATTTTAAAGAGCGCCACTCTGGCTCCCATCAATCCGCTCCCCTGCCCGAATCGATAATAATTAATTATTTTTGACATAATCACAACCGAAATCCATTCTGTTTTTGCTAATTCACGTCCCTATAATAAAACGGGACGACGCGGACGCTTTTAAGGCCGGATGAAATTGATAAAAAATAAATAAGACTAAAATCTCGCAAACTTTCCGCCAAGTCAAACGAATTTCGGTGTTAGCTTACTCTGCTGGATGTTACATGATTAATTAGCCATCGGACGTTTAATTGATTGCGAGTCGATTGATTTTCATATCATGGTCGTCGGAATTGACCGTATTTTTAACACGCTTATATTAGCTTCACTTGTAACTATTATGTGTGTAAGAAAATCTTGGAATCTTAATTTGACCCGGTCTTCGATTAGGATGAAATTTTGCACTCTGTTCTGATGACAAAGTTCTGATGACAATACATGACTAGCTTAAGAACGTCATTACAAATTCAATATGGCGGCCTCCCCAAGATGGCGGACTCCCATCCCGATGATATTGATATCAAATGAAAGGGTTTGCTGTCAGAAATACGAAAGAAATAGTCACGTATTACACGTTTGCAATTTTTAATCCGTGCTAAAAGCGTGTTTTTTAGTTTTTTAAACTATTTAAAGTTATTATTTTAAAAACCAATTTGATACAAGTATGCGACTATTTGATATATTGAAAATTTTATAGGTCTGTCAGTTCTTCAAGACATTATCTGAAAGAACTGGAGCATGAGTTAAATCCAAAACTATCACTTAAGCGCAGCTTAAGTGCTTTATATTCTGTGATCATCAGTCTATTTTTAATAGCACACTACAGAGTACAAACCACCACTATCATTTAAGTGATGGGGCCAATAATATTTTTAGAAAGTGTTCTAATAAAACTGTAATTAATATAACACTAACAACTTGCCACCTTTGTGCTTGTATATAGAATTTCTGAAAATAACAACAGGCTCGATGTTTTACTTTACCAAGGAGTGAACTCTCGACCCTACGATGGAACTAAGGTATCCCAGTTATAAGGCAGAAAAAAATATATAAATTCCCAACTTGGCCCAAGCAGGGAATCAAATTCATTTCGCACTGAAAACGCAACAACCACAAAAGAGGTGTTCATGTACAAATAGCATTTATAACTGTAACACAGTGGAGTGACGAGGGATCTTTGTCAGGTGCTCACAATCATCCCAGTGTCAATATCGGGCACGACGCACAATACGCCAAGATGCGGAGACACGGATATGGGCGACTGTTAGGTACTACGGGGCTAATAGATGTTTGAGAAGCTCCAACTCGCAACTGTAGGGGCATCTCCACTTCGAACTACTCGTGTTTGTCATTTCAATGGCTAGTCTATATCGATGTTTATGTCTGTGAATGCCGAAATTAATTGTTGGACGAATTGTAAAAGCGAATCTGAGTTTGCTTGTTACTCTTTTACGCCAAACATTATTGTTGTCATGGGTACGAGTAAAGACTATAAGCCCTTGAAAAAATTTACCTGCCAACCAACTGACCTGAACCAACGTGAATAACGCTTAGAAGGCTCTGTTTTTTTTGTTATTATAACAGAAAATAACTCTGAGCACAATGCCGTCATTTCTGAGCGGTACTCATATGGAGTACGCGAGTGAATGGAATTTCTCAGGTACATATGATGAATTACGACTAATTATTAATGTACGGCTTTATTGTAGTGTTAAAGATGATTAAAAATAAATGTCGAAAAACCTAGTGCCGTGCTAAAGTGGTTGTGCCGGAAGTCAGTACAAATTTTTATTTCGTCGACAATTGCCGAAGCAATTTAGGTCATTTATACGGTAAACAATAACGGTAGCTTCTATCCAAAAATTACATTACAATACTGCCGTAATGGACCAGTATCGATTATTATCAAATATTATTCGTGTATTTTAAGTGGGTTAGACCTAAACAAACAGTGCAAGCTTCGAGTACCGTCTTAACCGGTAATAAACTGACGCAGGTGGTTCGTTCACCGTTCGGTGGGGTCTCATATCGCTGCCCATGGAAACTTTGAAACTATGCGCTCTAACTGTGCTAGTGTTGTTCAAACGCTAGTGGATATTGTAAGTGCGTACTTAAAATATCCACCCACGTAGTATGCATCGAACTTGGAATTTATTCATATTTATTTTTCTTCGCGTATCGCGTAAAAGGAGAATGGCGAGGTTGCATGCATTTCGGGACTAGCAGATAGAAGTAGCGTACATAATGGAAACCCATAATAGTTGTCAATTGTGATTAAACTAAGAAAAAAGCAAATCGTAACCAATCTTGAAAAGTAGGGAGAAAAAAGATATACCTTAAAATTAGAAGGCACCCTATCTATGCCTACAAATAAATGTGAATATTAAGCTGAGAAACACCGCAGCTGACATACAACTGCGTCATTGCTTTATAAATACGACAAGGCGTTTCGGTCTCAGGCAACAAGTAGAACAATTTTACTATGCTAAGTATACAAGTAGTCTTGATTCCCGTTCTGTAAAATCTCAATATTTTTTTTACAAGCATCTTATAAAATAATAGTTTTAATTAATACAAATGTATGAGTGTACGACACTTCTGAGTGTGACTCCCACTTTCGCCAACCTTCTTTTGAAGAGTTTTCTCATACCATTGTGATTCTTGGTGAGTGTCCTTCATTTAAATTACACCTTATTTATACGCAGTAATTATTAATTGTACCTACATAAACGCCTGCGTAGTAGTTTATAAATACAAACCGTATTCACATTTGCTATTACTAATCAAAAATGGTGCATATTTTTTTAATTACACACGCACTATACCAAGGCAACTTATTTTACTTTTTTAAAAACTTAGACTACGTAAGTTTTTTTGGTCGTGCCAAACAGCCATTAATGCCCTAGTTATAGTAAAAATCGAATTAAAGTAAAGTCAAAAGCAGTTTTGTGTGCCTGTGTAAATAGTAGTGGCTGACATACTGTGTCTTGGTACATACAAACTTATTAGAAGGTAGCACATACGATGCTATTTTTCGCTTTTTAATTAAGCGGCCTACATTTAGTTTTTATATTGGAAGTCGGATGAATTTTTTTTATTAAAAATCAAAATATTCTTTTTGACGTGACAACGTCTTATAATTCGATGGAGCAGGCTGCACACTCGGAAAAAATTGACGTCATGCATCGTTCCCTCGCTCTAGGGTTGTCAACTTTTTTTACAAAAAATAAAGTATATTCTGGTCTATGAAAATTATTAAATATTATTTTAGAAAAACGAACATTTTTTAAAAATGCAACCATTCCATCAGTATTTTCTTGTTACGTTGTCACGTTCAACTATCGTCAGTAAACCGACTTTATAGACAACCGAATTTTTCGGTCATAAACCTAAAATTTTGTTAAATTAAACACGTAATAAATATTTTACAATTTACAGTCTTGAGAGAGCCCAAGTTGCTACGTACCGTCATAAAATTAAAATTTTGTAAAATTAGACACGTAATAAATATTTTACAATTTACAGTCTTGAGAGAGCCCAAGGTACAAGGCCTTCTCTTGCAAGTCTTGCTCAACACTAGTTCAAACACACGGAACTCGTTATGCATGCCTCGGTGACTTTAATCACGGGCCGACCCCGGGGCGGACCTAATGTTTTCACTATGTATTTTTTAAGTGCCGACAACTTGCCGGGGTTTTCAAACTCTCGATATTCTTATTCTGCCTCCGCTTGTTTATCAAAATATTTCATTTCGACAGCGTTAATTGGAGATTTTGCGTTTTACTTTTTTGATGGCAACACAGGAGTGGCGTGTTCCGCTTCGTTGCGTTCGTGTTTCTTGTGTTGGTGTAAGGGGCAGAGAGAATGTAGAGTTCGATGTGGAAATTCTCATTGATCTAATGCTATTATGTATTCTTTGGCTATAGCGTGCCATATGATGAAAGTTTTATTCGTAACACTCTACCTTCACATACGTATGAAATTTTGGGAGCTTAATGTTATGAAATGGGTTTTGGCTGCTACAGAAACAAATTTATATAATATAAACAGAAAGAAACCGAATTGACTCTCGAAAAAATATTCCAAGTATTTTTTTTCATTCTTTTACAAGTTACCCCTTGACTACAATCTCACCTCATGGTAAGTGATGATGATTCAATGACAATCTAAGATGGAAGCGGGCTAACATGTTAGGAGGAGGATGAAAGTCCACACCCCTTTAGGTTTCTACGCGACATCGTACCGGAACGCTAAATCGCTTAGCGGTACGTCTTTGTCGGTAGGGTGGTAACTAGCCACGGCCGAAGCCTCCCACCAGCCAGACCTGGACCAATTAAGAAAACCTCAATCGATCCAGCCGGGTATCAAACCCAGGACCTCCATCTTGTAAATCCACCGTGCATACCACTGCGCCACGGAGGTCGTCAGATTTCTTAAAATCAGTTTTTTTTATATAAATATAACATTGATACATCACTACAAATGCTATCCTTAATTTTTATTATCCCAACAAAAGGTTATCTTTAACTTTTTCACCATCCAACATATCTCTGTTCTTCATCATTTATTTAGAAATTTTGAAATTTTTTTTTGTTTGAAAGTCCCATTGGTCCCATTTCATTTTCATGAAAATTGGTTTAGTAATTTTGTGTTAAAATCAAAATAACTGAAATACGTCTTTAAAGTCGGTTCCATTTATGTATAAAAAAAAAGATTATTAGTCGGTTGAAAGTTGATCTATACAAAACTTTATGTTTAACATTACACATATATCCATTATTAATAAGAAAGGGGTATAAGGCGCTGTGTACACAGGCCACAGCCTCACCGGGCAGTGATTAGCCGCGAACACTACGCGCCGCATCGCCCTAAATGTGTTTGTGCTTCGGCTTTCCAGAACACACCCAATATCGGATCCCTCCGGAGGATCAGCCATTACGCAGCCTCTTAACGGACGGTTTTAATTAAAAACTTCTTGTGGTATCCCCCCATATGTCCGGCAACATGCTAATTTACAAATAATTTGAAAAATGGAAAATTGTACCTACGGTTTACTTCATAAGGTAATAAATAAATGAACTAACAAATAAACTAAACTAAAATGGCCATGTTATTAGTTTAAATGTAGTAGAAGTGGATGTGAAAGGCGTACCAGCAAAATCCATCTGAGATTTTCATAAATTTTTGCTTATTCAGAACTTTCTGAGAACCTATAATAATAATTAAACTAGCATTCACTGTGTTTTACTACAGTTCGTACGTATAGAGCGGGTGACAGTTCGTTTCACTCTTGAAAGTTTGTCGCGATTCACGATAATAGTACGTATTATGAACGTCATAAGGCAACTGTCATCCGCACCGTGCTACAGCGCACATAGTATTAATAGTAATCATGCTAGCTGTTATCTGATATTTAAGCTTGTATCTAGCTTGTTACAAGCATAAATATCAGCTCTAGGTTTTCTAAATAGATAAAAAACATACACTGAATCCTATTTCTAATAAAATGCATGTTGGTACATATAATTATGTACGTACTTAAGGCGTCGTCTATAGTTAAAAAAATATTAAAAAGTTTTTTAATTAAATTTACTCTACATACGAAATTTAAATATCTATGTCCTCACGTCTGTACCACGCTTTGATTTTTGTAAAAATTTTGTAAATACAAAATCCTACTCTTGTTTTTGCAGATGCGCGGGACTGCGACGACGTCCACACTGACAAGGCAAGTAAATTACGACTTTCAAATCGAGTTTTAACCAAAAAAACAACGTTCAAAAACCACTCCAGTCTCCCCAGCGCAATACAAACTTCGCCGTCGACTTTATAGCCTCTGTGACCGCCAAAAGTCGTCGAGGAAAAGTGCAAGCTTGTTTATCCATATATCAGTGGTAACGTCGGCATTTCTTTCTGATAAGCCGGCTCCCTCGCTGCCAATAAAGTGATTAAGTCACAAATCGGTTTGCGACTTTTGCCCTAAACAGAAATTTAGTTCGTTTCAGATACATGTTTCCTTTTTCGCTATAAAGGTTTTGTCGACAAATTTATCAATACATCTAATGAATGGTTCGCTAGAAATCTTATTCATTTGGTAACTTTTTAGGGAATAGTATTATTTATCTAATTTGTACTTTTCTAGATAACTGAGGCTGGGCTTGTTAGGAGCATGAGTATAATCTATTAAAAAACATTTTTTTTACATATTTTTTTTTAATCCTCGGGTATCATCTGCGTATTTTCCGTTGCCGTGAAAATACGGGGATAAATTAAACCTTATTTTACTCGCTGAAAATGTAGCTTTCCATTTGACATTTTTTTTTAAATCCTGCTTAGTGGTTAATTTAACGGTGAAAACGTGACAAAGAAACTCAATCATCATCATCGTCATTATCAACCCATATTCGGCTCACTGCTGAGCTCGAGTCTCTTCTCAGAATGAGAGGTGTTAGGCCAATAGTTCACCACGCTGGCCCAATGCAGATTGACAGACTTCACACACGCACAGAATTATGAAAATTCTCAGGTATGCAGGTTTCCTCACGATGTTTTCCTTCACCGTTTGAGACACGTGATATTTATGTTCTTAAAATGCACACAACTTGGAGGTGCATGCCCCGGGCTGGATTTGGACCCACACCCTCCGGATTTGGAGGCAGAGGTCATATTCACTGGGCTATCATGGCTCTCAAAGAAACTCAATATAAATCGAAAAATATGGAGTACAGAATAAATATTTTATGAATGAAACCATAAATCGAAGCCCTAACCTACTGAATCAGAATTGCCTGAACCACTGCGCCCAAGAGGCCAACAAAACTTATCATCACAACCTCGACTTTTTTTGCTTCCCCACCATTTCTTATATCTATCGAATGGCTCCATTAGAAATAAATTGCCCTTCGAAATCGCTTCGTGTTATAAATTTCATACGTGCTGAGAAATGACATACGGTATTATTTATTACGGAGTTTTTTTGTTTCGAGGAAAATAGGAAGAAGACATTCTGATGTAATTGAGCTACGTTTAGCTGGGGCACGCTACGGTAAGACGATTTTCGGATTAAAGGAAAATGTCTCTATATTTTGTACGAATTTACAACACAATAGTTTTTTAACGATCTTTATCGTCTTTCAAATGCGTTCTTTTTTCTGTTGTTTTATCCTTGGTATATTTCTTGAGCTGTGATAGCCCAGTGAATATGACCTCTACCTCCGATTCCGGATGTGGGTTCGAGTCCGGTCCGGGGCATGCACCTCCAACTTTTCAGATGTGTGCAATTTAAGAAATTAAATATCACGTGTCCTACTGCTACTTACCTGAGTATTTTCTATTCTCTGGTACTCGTATGCAGGTTTCCTCACGATGTTTTCCTTCACCGATTGAGACACGTGATATTTAATTTCTTAAAATGCACACAACTGAAAACAGCTAATGTACGATGTTTGTATTCTTTAATTGTTACATATCCATTTGTAATTAATATACAATATGAAAACAAACTTACAATAACCCTAGCACGCGACACATGTATATTCACGACACTCATAATTACAATTTAATTGTGGTAAGAATCAAAACAAACACTTGCCAGTACATTAGCATCTGTCAGCGAGCAATTAATTGTAACCCTTGTTCCACTATTATCGACATTAGTGGGAGGCGCCATTAGCCCTACAAATGACACCAAAATGAAATCTATTCATTTCCTCCTGGAGTCAATCGAGCTGATATTGTTCAATTTCACGCGATCCGAACATTACCGTTGGATGCTCGCGAGTCACCTATTCGTAATACAAACCGGTAAATAAAACTTGATATCCATGTCCTTTTTAAAAAAATTACTAGTACTAGTACAACAATACAACAGAAAATAGACACATAGGCAAACTCATTCCATCATAGGCAGCATCTACGCTTACGCTACGATACATAAGACCTTATACCATAATTGTAATATCATTGTTCAAACGCACTGTAAAGGTTTAACTTGCCCTTCAAGCTTCCATTTTTCCTACTAACTGCAATGAACAAACAACAACAAGACAACAGTGAATACTAAACCTAGGCAAGCTCATGCCACCATAGGCTTCATCTACGAGTACGCTTACGTTACATCAGACGCTACGAATATCGACGCTACGAACATCGATGTTACGAACATCGATGTTACGAACATTGACGCTACAAACATTGACACTACGAACATCGATGTTACGAACATTAACGCTACGAACATCGATGTTACGAACATTGACACTACGAACATCGATGTTACGAATATTGACGCTACGAATATCAATGTTACGAACATTGACGCTACGAACATCAATGTTACGAACATTGACGCTACGAACATCAATGTTACGAACATTGACGCTACGAACATCGATGTTACGAACATTGACGCTACGAACATTGACGCTACGAACATCGATGTTACGAACATTGAAGCTACGAACATCAATGTTACGAACATTGACGCTACGAACATCAATGTTACGAACATTGACGCTACGAAAATCGACGGCCGAAAGGGGCAGTGGATAGTGACAAAACCTTTTGCACCCTATAACTGGTTCAATACCTATAACTGGTAAAAATTTATGTGATGTGCATGGATGTCAGTATCTAAGTTCCAGAGTTTATCATAAAGGTTTATGTATATTATGACAAATTGATATTATCAAATCATATATCAAATCAAAATTCATTTATTTCAATTAGGCTTAGTTTACAAGCACTTTTAAAATGTCATGTTATGTCATAATTTAATTTAATGGTGGTAGTTATAGTCGAAAACTTAAAATTAAAGTTACGAGGGTACCAAACGCGCCTTGGTCCGAGAAGAGCCCACAGCAAACTCAACCGAGGTTTATTTTTTTAACCGTAGCACTGCATCAATTTAATCAATGGGGTAAAAGTACCGCACTGATAAGCTCCTAACCGTACATGAGTTGTGTAGCATGTCGCCTTTCGGGTTAATTTGTTACGATGTTTATCGACACCGACCCGACATTGGTTTGACATGCCTCATCTATACTGGGGACGGATACATTTGTACGAGTAATACTGTTTAGTTTGTAGGTTACATTCAATAGGTTGATTAAGTTAATCATTCATCAACAACATATACTCGGCTATTTGGAAGACTTTACACAATTAAGAAAATTCTGAGGTATGCAGGTTTCCTTACGATGTTTTTCCTTCGCCGTTTGAAACACGTGATATTTAATTTCTTAAAATACACTTTACTGAAAAGTTGGAGGTGAATGCCCCGGACTGGATTCGATTCTACGCCCTCCGAATCGAAGACAATGTTCCACTTAGTTATCAACTTATATTCGGCTCACTACTGAGCTCGAGTCTCCTCTCATAATGAGAGGGATTAGGCCAATAGTCCACTACACTGGCCCAATGCAGATTGGCAGACTTGACACACGCAGAGAATTAAGAAAATTCTCAGGTATGCAGGTTTCCTTACGATGTTTTTCCTTCGCCGTTTGAGACACGCGATATTTAATTTCTTAAAATACACAACTGAAAAGTTGGAGGTCCATGCCCCGGACCTGATCCGAACCTACGCCCTCTGAATCGAAGGCAGAGGTCATATCCACTAGGCTATCATGTCTCTCAATTTAAACTAATACTTTAAAAACTAATCTAAATACTGATGATGATGATTTTGCGAAAATTTTGATACATTAATCCACCTACGAGTATGAGTAACTTTTTTCCACCTGACTGCCAAACTTCACTCTGAGAAAGGCACCCGATTATGATGATGAATAGATAGATTGTTTGTTACTTGGTGCCAGTACAGCTGAAAGGATCTACGAGTGTGTGACACTAGTAACTAACTAACTAATGAGAACAAAGATAAATTTTAGTCTGGAATATCACACATTAAACTTATTATGCTGATACTCAAAGTCAAAATCAAAATCAAAAATCATTTATTTCAAGTAGGCTCAGTTTACAAGTACTTTTGACACGTCAGTTGACTATTTGTGAATTCTTGTAGAAACGATTTATGTGGATAAAACTCAGGGCTGTAATTTAATTAAACTGTACAAACAGCGTATATGAGCGTTAAAGTACAAAAAACTTTGTAGCATTTAAGTTATAGATTATTCATTTCATCCCTTGCAATTACACAATTATAAAAAAAAAATAACAAAAAAGGAATCCAAGATTAATTGAAATCAAACGACTTCGAAATTGCTTACCAAATGACACGCCTCACCATATAATTTCCTGCTTAGTGGAATAAGCCGCTCGAAATTCCACTAAAGTATAGTATTATCAAAAAATTGGCTTTATTACGAAACTATTTGCCTTCAGTAACAATCTTGATCAAATAAAAAATTAACCTGCCGAGGGTGTAGTGCGGGGACAAATTGCGGCGATTCCTATACGGAATAATAATATGTGAGCCGTTTATATCGATATAATAGCCTTGACAATCAAATACTATCGATATAGTGATGGGAATAATTTTAAAAATTACGTCTATGATATGAACGTTGTTGCCCTATTGAAGTAGTATGATTTTATTTACGTAATATTGCGAAGAATAATTTTGTTCCTAGATTTTTTTTATTCTTTACAAGTTAGATCTTGACTCCAATCTCACCTTATGGTAAGTGATGATCTAAGGTGAAAGCGGGTTAACTTGTTCAATATTTCTTTTACATTCAAATAAAAAATATTGAACAAGTTAACCCCATAATAATACCCAATTTTTGTGGAACATCGTGAACTGTGTTTTAAAGGCAGATTTACGTTTCTTTGTTTATCCTGTAAAAAAAACTTTTGCACTTCCATACAGAAAACGACGATCGTCTGGCGACTCCGATTCAGCTATTTCAATAAAATTATACAAGACTATGAAAATAAAACTGAGGCGGCTCGGTGTATTCAAAAGCCAAATTAATTTTTTCCTTCAAGTCCAATCTCATCGCAAGCATGAACCTTATGGCTATCGTGATGAGATTTAATTTAAAACCAAGAAAATGTTACACTTTTCCAAGTTATTTGTAACCGCAAGGCGCATCAGCCGCTACGTGTCGTCTACGAGGAATCCAAATGTATTTTTTTCGATTTACCCTCGAATTATAAAATCAATTAGGCGACGACATCGCGTTACCGACAGACGGATTTGCAATCTTTCTTTTAAATTAAGTTGTACAATGGTCTCGTGTGCATTTCGTTACTCGTTTTTATAGGAATTTTCCTCTTCTGTTAGAAAATTAAATAAAGTCGGTTCATTTCATATTATTGACTTGGCTAATATAGTTATGATTGTGGCTTCAGCCCCTGCATTCTGTAAAGTTACAGCGTTATGTTATCATTTGTTTCCGTTAACGTTTTAATTTTGGCATCATAGAGACATAAAGTTCCAATTTGAAAAAGATGTGTTATAGTCGAAAAGTTCGTCAACGAATGTAAAATAGCAGAATTGCAGATATTAAGATGATAGTATTTTGATTACTTTTATCATAAGAGTGTTAATGTCCTAAAGCCCCATGTCACAGGATACCTGAAGGTAATTGATATAACAGTCCAAGTTGGAACACAGACTACTTCGTTTCAGGAATCGTGCTTATCGGGGAAAGTTACGGCGAGATATGAAACCCATACTTACCTTTAATTGTTTTATTTTTTAAGTAAATTATACTGGAACGATAATTCACTTCGCTACTAGGTCAGATTGCTTCGCATTGGATCATATAATTTGAAATTGTTAATTCTCAAATTAAGTTTTTAAGTTTTTAAGACGTATCGTTTTATTTAATATTTTATATATCAACTAGAGGCGAATATCTTAGCTTAGGAAGAATTGATTAATTTTATATTAGTCTGAATTAAAATCGGCGACACTGATTCAATTAAATATTTTTTAAAGAAATTTATTCATCGTTGAGATTTTATAAAACACCGCGTCTCGCTCGAGCAGTCAAAAACAATACTTATTCAAATGAAACAAAAAGCAATTAACGGCGGAGATATCCCTCCGTCCTCGGAGGATACAACAGAGGAGAGATTATTGAAAAAATAATTAATAAATATTTATGACGGGCCACCTGAGGAGCGACAGCGCTCTGATTTCATTTTTATCCAGTCCTCGAGTACGCATCTGCAGCGTTACACGGCGAAGCGGTTTATTACGAATGCAAAATTTTCCATTCATATTCAAAATTTTATATCCCGATGTGGTCGGGAGAGAGCTAATTTATTCCGGGGGTGCCAAGGAAACGTCCCAGCACCTCGCGTCTTGGGGAGGATTAGGGAAGGGTTGAGCGGGAAATTGACAGGTGCCTGTCAAAAATTACAATTAATAATTGAGACCGCACCGCGTCGCATGCCGCATGCCGCAGCTCGACTGCATTGCATGCTGGTACCGATAACGACGACTTTACAACGCACATTCAATTGTTTGACCTGATTATTTCTGTCTCTGTTTGGCTTTCTTGTCTTTATCGTGATTGGGGGAACTAGTTTCAATGTTCAAAAATAAATTAGACTGTTATTATATCTATGCGTTGTAGGTATATTTTTGCAAAACTAAGGTCAATTGTTTGAAAAGACTTATGAAATAACTAGCGGGCGCCCGCGACTTCATCCGCGTGGAATTTAGTTTTTCACAAATCCCTCGGGAATCATGTATTTTTCCGAGATAAAAAGTAGGTTATGTGTTAATCCAGACTATGATCAAGTTCAGATATCTACTTCAAGTTTCAGGTGATCAGGTTCAGAAGCCGAGGCGTGAAAGAGTAACAAACGTTCATACCATCAAAATCATCAGGTTTTTGCAAATCTGGGGAATCCATGGATTTTTTCGTGATAAAATGTAGCCTATCAAAGTAATATCTATTTCCATTCCAAATTTCAACCAAAGCGCATTAGTAGTAACGGCGTTAAAGACTAACAAACATCCAAACATACATACATTCAAACTTTCGCGTTTGTAATATTAGCAGGATTTGTTGATTTTGCTTAGAATCTGTTCACACCAGTTTGGAATCTAACTTTGACTAAAACATGATATTTACACACACACATAGTTACGTGTTATATGATAATGTTAAAAACAAAGACATAATTGCGCATACACATTCCGCATCTCTCTCAGTTACGCCTCCTGAACCTTTAGCAGAGTCTACAACTAAACAAATTTGACGTTTCCAAACAGGATGTAAACAGAACCTACTGAAATCAATATATTTGATTTGATTTAACTACTTGAATTTTGAATTTTGAAATTTTTTATATGCTAATAATATCTACAAAAAATTCTATTTTGAGAGAAGCTTTAAAAATTTTAATGCCCTTTAATATCTCTTAGTATGGCGTATGACGTCATCACTCCGGCCACTTGATTGCCATAAACATGGAGGGGCATCGATTACCCGCTTTACAGCTGGGACAACGTTTAATGGCGGTAATCCACTACTGACGAACTTTTATTGCCCGTTACGACTGGCAAATACAGCAATCACGATTTGTCCAACGATATCTCTTTGAGCCGCTATAAACTTTGATGTTTTAACTTCATCTCTATTTTTCTCGTTGTTACAGACTATGTAACGGTTATTTAACTTAACATAAAATAATTTTAACACAATCTATTTCGCATTGTGAAGATACGAAATAGCTTCCTCTTTCCCTACCACCTAAACGTGGGTTTAAACTCGTACAAATCAAGGGCGTATTAGAACCTTCTAGGATAACGCCTTCCTTTGTAGAATGCATCGTCACTTAAGGCAATCATTTAAGCTACCTAGCCTATATACATTATGAGTACAAAGAGTTGACGTGACTGCCTATCTCACGACAATTTTATAATACTTTTTTATTGTGATAGTTAACGAAAGCAAAGCATGCTTGGCGGTAAAAATAAACACGAGTACTTTGCAAACTGAATTATATAGGTCAACTACTACTATGTCAAAATGGAATAAAATACATCTAAAAGTTTACATATCTCTACGACTACATAAAAACCCCCTACATGCCTACTAAAGTTAACATACACTGGACATTCATTGAGTTTTTATAGAAGGGCATCATTTGTTATCGTTGCATTCGAATGTTTGCAGCTTGCGTCGTTTATCCGAACAGTGATGGGACAAGTGAGTTACGAGCGCGTACAACGGCTGTTGTTGGTGTTTTATTAGTTTCCACGCGATAATATCTGGCACCGCAGTCGACAATAACAGGCGCGTTACAAACGATCTATCACGGAATGTGAGCTTTTTACCCGACTAAAGAAAAGCTAATGTGTATGTTTGTATGTTTTCGGAACGAAGTTCTATTTTATACAGCTTACATGTTACAGTAGGAGTGTGAAGTAGCAGAAATCGTCAAAGCACAAGTGTACAAAGTACCAGGGTATCAGAGAGTAACAGGAGGTTGGTTTATGCGCTCACTGCCATGGTCATTGGTCCTCAACATTAACAGGTTACAACGGCGATCCATCACAATCATTGTTCGCTTTTTACCCAACTAAGGAGAAACTATTAGTGCTGTGTATGTTTGTATGTTTCAAACGAAGTTCTTCTATGCATCTTACAAATGAAGTAGCTGAAATCGTCAAACAACAATATCATACAAAGTACCAGGGTAACAGAAAGTATCACAGAAAATAATGTACAAGTTACGCTTACACCAGTAACGTGCACTTCATAGATGCAAACATGCCCTGCCTACCCTGTACCTAATTAAAAACCTGTATTGGAAAATGATTTTATCCATTTTGTACAATGTATACGTAAAGTGCATACGCTTGAAAATCTTTTGCACGCCACTGGCTTACACACTTGTATCTTAGCAGTACATGTGAAGCCAAACAGACATGAAAGATTCCCCCATACATACTAGGTCCATACTCTAGGTACACTGTGTACAGTACAAACCAAATAAAAGCTTTTAATGAATACATTGATTGAGATGTCAATCAATGATAATATTTCATATTTATTTACCTCACAATGAAATATGTTATGCTACAGTCAATTGCTCGTCTATTAATACGGTCCAGCTATCTTGCATAACGTATGGAGGTGATTTTTCACGCATTCGCACCGCCAGCCGCCGGCGATACGGATGCACTGGACACGCCCAGTGAGTTATTGCTTCCAATTGATTTGAGCGATACCAGCCCATACCCAATCTAGATGTACCGAGTGAATTTTTCATGCAAGGAAATCTGGAAATTCATGGAAAATATACAAAAAAGTCTTATGGATGGTTTTTTACGAAAACTAAAATCGTATTATTGATTTTAGATTATACATTTTCAATTTAACTATTGTCATCAATTATATTTTTACCACTCAAAAGTAAAAAAAATACAAAAAGTTACTAGCCATCATTAATTTTCCTTGCTTCTTAATTAAATGCATTGATTGATTTGAAATAAAGCTTACACTTTGTACAATGTCAGATAAAGTTAAACATATAAAAAGTCGAAAATTAATATAATACCGGGGACAAAGTAATATAATATATTATGCAAATAATAATTAATTATTATTTATTAGCTTCAATTTAATTGAAAAACCAGTTTGTCCATTTGTTTAGGTAATTCACTAATTATTTTAATGAATATTAAAATATTTTTTTTAGTTAATTATGATTAGCATCTTTGAAATTTATATTGATTTTTTTATTATATTTTACATTATTAAGATGGCGCCGGCGCAATGTATTTTCATAATTCAAAATGTTCCCCCCGATGCGATTCCATCAAGGAATTTCATAGCTCCGTCGTAAATATTTTGTCCGATTTACCGTTCGACAGCCGCGAGGCGTAAGAAAATGTTAATTAACGAATCCATTGTTTTCCCGCCCGGCGGCTCCAAGATGGTGCCGCTTCCGTTTCCGCCGGCCGCCTTCTTTATGTGAGTTTCCCTCATTTTTACGTCAGACGGGTAGAGAGGTATTGTCGGCTGGCGCGCGGGGTATAATGATTTTAATTTCCTCTAATCAAGCCTTCGGCGGGGCTTAAGAATTCTAATCGTGCACACCGCCGCCGCAGAGCTGACAGAAACATCACCACTTATTCTGATTGCGCCGAGTGTGGTGCTGAATAATTAATATGCCTTTATTTTGCGTTATGCGACGACAGAACAAAGACGCTGGGAAGCATTAATTTATGAATTGTGGCGCCGAGACTTAAACTCTTTTTGTTTTCCGCCACCGCAGTCGTGTACCAAGAGTTAGGTTTACGTGATTACAGATCACGGCAACGACCTCGCTGTCTGGAGTTATGATATGCTTGACATTATACTTGACATATTTTACTTTGATATCCAGAATAGAACGTTATGTCTCATCAAATATGTTTTGATGTAAAGTAATAACAAAACAATTTCAAAGATGAATTGAAAAATAGCTTGCACTGTAAAAAAACGTAAGCAAATCTCACGGAGAGTTCATAGACTCTACGTGCCCTTACCTAAACACTCTCTTAATCTAGCATAGCGTCATAGCGTAGAATCATTCTGCATGAATAAGTCTTAAGTTATCTACAAAAGCTTTACTTTAGACTCAATGTGTGGCATAGAAGAAGCACGGGGGTATAACATGTCCGACATGGCCAGAGGTATGGGTAGAATAAACATCTTTTCCGAGTATGCCCACGTCTTAGACAGCATTAACACTTAACACCAAGTGATTGCTGCGATGCAAGTCTAACTTATCATAGAATAAAAAACGTGTGTGTCAACTCCGAACGAATGGAGTTTACTCTTTCAAATCGACTGTCTAAATAGGTATATGTTTCCCCACAGCATACACTATGTACGTCTCAATACTTACGCCTGAAAAGTGAAAGGTGCCCATATTTTTTTATACTGGGGGCTATATATGAAAAATCGCGAACTGCAAATTTCTCGTAAGAAAGAAATGCTCAATATTATATAGCCCGACTCAGGAACTCATGATCCAAAGCCGTGTAGACTAATCACTGGACCAACGAACTCACTTAAAAAGTTATCCCAAAAACGGATGCAGTGGACGGAGCCGCAGGCCTCCACTAGACATAGGCAAAGCAACCACATCGAAAGATAGCCATTATCAAAAATATAACAGCGTAAACTTTAATTATGTGGAGGGAGCGAAAAGTTACCCCTTTCGTTCAATTCCCACTAACGACCACATTTCGGTCGTCTAAATCACGACAACGCCACTTGCAATTAATTTTTTATGTACGAAACGTTAAGTACATTTATTTGTATTCGTAATGGCAAGAAACTTGTTTACATGAGGCCCCATAATTTTAAATCCCATTTTAGTTTGCTAATTTGTAATTTTTATTTTTAAAAACAAGTGTGTTGATTTTTGTCTGACGGTAATTTAATTCAAACTCTTTTATTTGAAGTAGACTTAGTTTAGAAACACTTTTGAAACGTCAAGTTTGTATGCTTGCAGTGACTAACACCGGTTCGAAAGGAATATATAAAGAAATTTTTAAAACATTACAGTGATTCCTTGATTTTTAAAACCAATTACTGGTAGCGTTTGTTGCCTATGAAGTGTGGACCGCGGTACACAATTAAGACAACCCTTCATTCCGCGGCATTTCGCATTCAAGTCACTGTACAGCCTCCGCGCGTGAACAATACGAGCCTTTCTACCAGGATTTAAAGTAAATGACGACCCCTTTCCGGGATACTTACTACACTGTGATATAGGTAATTTGTTTTATTTTCAATTTTAAAGTATTTTTATACAAGCCTGTACAAAAAATTAATAAACGCCATGTTCTATGAACATGTTTGTTATTCTGCTCTCACTTTCAACTAAGCAATATAGGCGAACTATTCAGTTAAAGGAGATGGTCCAAAATTGTATGGAGCCCAGGATCAGTTATTGTACCCTGGCAGAAATAAAAGAAAATATTTTTTTTAACTATTTTTGACCCTACAAATCTACGAATTTACTTTAATTCTTTCGAAATAATATTTATTCTCTCCCAAGAAATGCAACACTAATACGGGTATTAATGGCGGATTGATGACGTTTTCAATGCAGTAATTGATTTGACGTTTGCTGTCAATTGTCATGTCATAATTGCTCTAAGGGCGCCATATTGACATAACTCAAAAACTTGGGTGTTAATTTTATTTATTTC
This sequence comes from Bicyclus anynana, assembly GCF_947172395.1. Classification (NCBI taxonomy): domain Eukaryota; kingdom Metazoa; phylum Arthropoda; class Insecta; order Lepidoptera; family Nymphalidae; genus Bicyclus; species Bicyclus anynana. The sequence continues at coordinate 5,064,358 of NC_069087.1, read as the reverse complement.
TTTTTATTTAGTTAGATTTATTCACTTATTTAGATTTTAATATAATCCTTGTATTTTTTCAATTTTAATGATACGGGGTACAAGAGTGGACCTGAAATGGACCTTCTCCTTTTACGCACGGGTTAAGTTTTAATATCAAAATATATTTATGTTTGCTTTACCTACACCACGAATTACAGACCAACATATTGATAATATTACTTGTAGTTAGAAAAATATTTAGTCAACAAAACATTCCTAGAACTCGACTGTAATTGGGGTAACTGGTCAAATGATGTATCTAAACTATAAACTTATTTAGATACATACACAAGAAATTCCATCAATATCAGTCCAATCGATTCTGAAACTATGCACAAAAACATCCATACATTCGGCAATTGATTTTTATTTCCACAGATTCCATAACTCATATGAGACAAATAACAAAACGTAATACGATTTATTAGAGGGAAACTAAACGAAACAACTCAATATCCCGAACTCTCATAACCCCCCAATAAATAAAGCGGCAATAAAATGTGAAAAACGATTACAAATCAATGAAGCGTGCCTTCCCTCTCGGGGCGCAAATAAAGCCCAAGTACACACTTCAAATATGCTTTTCTTAATCGTTCTCATAAAACAAAGATCAGCCAATCTCCCCCGTACGCAAAATATAATAAAAATTAGTAAAGCACGAAAACAGAGCTGCCTTTATTTGGAATATGTGTTCCGCGCATTTTTCTAATAAATAAGTCAACTGCTTTGTTGGTCTAGAGGCTAAGCTATGTGACTACAGAAGATAAGATGGATGGATCTGGCTGTGAAATAATCTAAATTAAATAATACGACATTTACAAAAATTATTAGCAGTCTGGAGTTGGCAAGTTGACGTCATTGCATTCAGAAGCACCCTGCCGTTGGTTGATTTGCTACTAACATAACAAATGTTACTCGTTGATAATGTAGCTTTAGATTAGTGAATGAACTTTATAAATAGGTCCAGTATTCTTGACAAGAAGAGTAGATTTACAATATCTAAATATCTCGAGGCATTGAATTTTTATGATACCAATTTTATTACCGATTTCAATAAAGAACCCTAAAAACCACCCTTATTGCTCACATCGCGTCTATCAGCGCGAATTTTTACCGCAAATCGTTTCGTAAAGGAGCCACCGAACCGATATTGTTTACATTCCGGTAGGTAATAAGGCAATCGAAAGTACACAAACAGTATTATGGCCCATTCGGCACACGCCGCGGTCTCGCTATATTAAATTTTTGTAAATTTTGTTTTGTAAACAAAAAAAACCAAAGTAAAAATAAAAAAAAACTTGATTATTATAACGACCTTCTTTTTGATAGTATTAATGAACAGAACAAGGAAGGTAAGGATAACCCGTAAACAAATAGAAAACCATTGCCTTTAAATAAGTTTACCCTTCACATATCCCGTGTCCACCTACCGTACCTAAGACGTAGGTGTTAAAGTTAACCCTCATTCAAATTACATCGGCAATAGTATGCTTGTCGATGAAATTGCATAGCAGTAGTAGACCAGAAAGCAATGTTGCTAGGCGGGAGAAATCATCATGATATTTTTTGTATTTTTTTTTAATCTACGTTCAGTTGTTAGACTATAAGCAGAGATCCATAGCTCTGCGAATAAATAGTCATCGAGCACGTCAGGTCGCTTCCAGTTACTCCGCTCCGCCATTGTCGGTCCCAAGCCTGGATGTAAAAAGAGGAGGGTTGGTCAGGAGGGACTATACTACTTTTTATACTTTTTTTTGTATTCCTTACAAGTTAGCCATTGACTCATTTGATGGTATGTGATCATGCAATCTAATATGGAAGCGGGGTAACTTGTTGGGAGGAGGATGAAAATCCACACACATTTCGGTTTCGTACCGGAACGCTAAATCGCTTGGCGGCATGTCTTTGTCGGTAGAGTGGAAACTAGCCACGGCCGAAGCCTCCCACCAGCCAGACCTGGACCAATTAAGGAAACCTCAATCGTCCCAGCCGTTGATCGAACCCAGGACCTCCGTCTAGTAAATCCACCGCGCATACCACTGCGACACGGAGGCCGTCGCATCTGCCTAAAGCGAATCGCTAAAAGCTATTGAGAACTTCGGACACATTGTCAGGAAAGACGAAGAATACCTCCAGAAACTGATGGTCAATGGCAAAGTGGAAGGAAAGAGCCTGAGGGGCGGCAGCTCGATGGGTTCCGCACCACACTCGTCTCCACTTCACCACACACACACAATAGCATGACACAATAAAACTGAAAGTCATAGGTGGAGGTGGTCACGACTCTCATAATATATAAGGAACACGACTGAAGGAGGAGACCACCAGTAAACTAGTAAGGCGATTGAGATATCGAATACTACAAATGTATTAAAAAATTGGCATCAATATGAATAAAATATCTATCTGAAATACGAATAAATACGGATAAAGACATGTGCTTTATGATAATATACATATACAAATATAGCAAATACCCTCTGAAACGCTATTTTTACCACAAAACAAAGGATCTTGTTCGAAGCTCACCTCAAGCTCTCCCACTGGATGTGTCGTGTAATTTTCCCGGGGACGCTCTCCCGCGCCCTTCTCTCGGCCCGCGATCACAACGCCGTAAGCCATTTTAATCTTAACGTTAAAAATCTTGCGTCCAACATTAGCATTAATCACTTTTGACAGCCTCCGTTATGGATATGCCGTAATTAATGTGTTTAGATTACGAAAATGTTTTATAAAATCATGATCAACTTGAAAGTTATTTAATTTCTTTTTATTTGGATATAATTTATGCTTAGATAAATAATGTTTTCTGTATCACCATCATCATCATTATCAACCCATATTCGGCTCACTGTTGAGCACGAGCCTCCTCTCAGAATGAATAGGTTTCTATAACATTATAGTTTTGTTTTCTCCTAAAGACTTTCAAACTTGTGTTAAAATTAAATAAATCCTACTTTACGCCAGTTGCTTATTGCCGTAATGAAAGAAAAATGCAAGCATTTTTATCGTTAAAATAATAGTAGAACTTTTTGTTCTACTTCTTGACCTCCGTCCAATGGAGTTATCATTAACAACCCATATTCGGCTCACTGTTGAGCACGATTCTCCTCTCAGAATGAGAGGGGTTAGCTCTTAGTCCATCACGCTGGCCCAATGCAGCATACGCATACGCGATATCTATAGACGTAAATTCCCATTTGTATCTGCTGGGCTCTCTGCTTAATCTGGCAAATAAACTATTAAAATAATTTTTAAAATACATTATTATTTTTGTACAGTTATAAAATAAAAGCTACCCGGTTGTAAAATCAAATCAGCGGTTATAAATTGAATTACAAGTTTATTTCGTAAGAAACAAAGGAATGCCCTCATCAAGCACGAAATCTAAATCTTAATTGAACGCCGACATTGAGAGATTTCAATTCAATTACTAAACCATATTTAACGAAATCCAATCTCCCTTCCGTTGTGAAATAATATTATTTATTCGCCATAGAAAAAAAAAATAATACAAAACGCGATCGCGAGACGAACGCTCTGTTGGTTTAACTGAGATCATTCGATGTAAAAGTTGGAGCCCGGAAGAAAACTTGGTTAAGCGAAGCCCTCTAAAAATGATTGATGCCGCGGCGCAGTGGGGGGCGAATGACGTCGCTCAAGTCGAACGTTTTAAAACGAATAAACGTCGAACCGCTGGAAATTTGAAAATGAAGATCATTAGCGCTATATCGACGCGGCCCCCGCGTTTCATTATTACCCGATGGAATTCCGCATTTTTGCCCCGCAACCCAACAGTTTTATTGGCCGCCTCCCGTCAATCATATCGGCTAAATGATTTAAACTTCGAACGTGCAACAATAGCGATCGATTCGCATTGCATTTGCGTACAGCCAATTTCCTAACGTATTGGAAACATTGAACAATTGTTTGAAGACATGTTATTACGTTAGCGTTTAGCCTGGGAGCTAACAAGCACTGACGTCATTTGTTTCTGCTGAGTCTTTGTTCGGAATATAACAATTAGGTGCACAAAGCGGACGGTGCGGACGGTGTTATCGCAGGTGATGGTACGAACAATACCGCCACCGACAATGCATGCTCAATATCTTTATGCTGGCTTCTGTTGAAGGCCGATGCACTCGCTTGTTGAATCAGACTCCTTCGCTCTGTGTTTAAGGCTACGACAAAGAACACTATATTGGCAGATAGTCTACTTAGTAAGACTCGTTGTAATGTATTATTATACAAGCATATTCAAAGAGTGATACTCAGGTAGGATTTAAAGAAACGATGACAGGATGAAACGATACTACGTGTACTTTTAGGTACATTTTACTGTTGCACTACCAGGAAAGAGTACAGGGAGGCACATTTTAGGACACGTTCCAATTATGTCATGCGACGCGTGCTTTTGGCGATGATATTCCAATTAGAGGTGAGATAGCCAATTATTTTGGATAAAAAACAATAAATCAAGTAATTACAAATCATCATCATCACATGGGCCAATGGACATCCACTGTTTACATAAACCATTTGTCCCTACATTGCTTCAAAAAACAACGATCCTAAGGTGACTCACTGCTACACATTCTTGTTGTCTGTCAACCTAATGAGGAGTCCATCAATATTACACCTTCCTTGGTAGTTACTGTTTATTTAACTATTTAATCTGACTGCATAGGTAGAGTACATATTTGCAATGCAACAGACCCTCTACTTTAAGTCGATTCTTTGACCGCGTCGGCGAGACACCTCTACCGCCGCTTTGTGCTCACTTCCTTGCCTCGCAGCGTCTCACGACACTCGTTGTGTTCTCACCGCTGAATGCACATTTGATGTTCCCTCTTCCCTTTACCTTGGAAGATAGACGTAATAACTACTCACCGCATATTGCTGCGTCGCTCTTTATTAATCACTAGCTCTTGGCCTTGGCTTCGTCCGCTGGAATTTGATGTAGTGTGTGTATGTGTATCTATTTCAAAGTTACATATACCTACTCATATATACATCTTTATATATATATATATATATATATATCTTTATAAAAAACAAGATTTTTTTATAATTTATAAGAGCATCAAATATCACCATTCCTATTTAATGATATTAATTAGTCATTCGCAGTGTATTTATTACTTAAATTTCATACACTATTATATGTATTTTTATCGTAATTACTATCTCACAGTATTACCGAATTAGGATACATTAGCTTTAATAAAATTTAATTAAGGCCGTTTTTTAAAAGTTCTTCTGCAAAGTTGAACAACAAATGTAACCAAAGATACCAACTCAAACATTACCTCAACGAAACCTAACGACATGAAACAATTAATCAGCGGCTCATTCACAATTCGTCGGGTAACAAGTGACGCGTTACAGCGAACGTTCACGCAACGAACGTCATGTCATGACACCTGCGGATGTTGAGTTTAATCGTATAAAGAGCTAATTGTCTGTGCGGATTCCGCAGGTAAACACTACACGCCCGCCAATCACGGTACGCCGAGCTACGAATGTAGTGTTCTAAATTTAAACGTCCTTTGATTCAAATTGTGTGGGCATATAAATCAAGTTCTAAATTTAAATAAACTTAATTTAACTTATGATTAACGAGTTAATATAAGCTTTGATTATGAGTAGTGTACAATAATAGCAAATAACTGTTATTGCTTATAATATTCGGTTTATTTTATCAAGTATCTGATGTTGCTTTTTTTTTATTCTTTACAAGTTAGCCCTTGACTACAATCTCACCTGATGGTAAGTGATGATGCAGTCTTAAATGGAAGCGGGCTAACTTGTTAGGAGGAGGATGAAAATCCACACCCCTTTCGGTTTCTACACGGCATCGTACCGGAACGCTAAATCGCTTGGCGGTACGTCTTTGCCGGTAGGGTGGTAACTAGCCACGGCCAAAGCCTCCCACCAGCCAGACCTGGACAAATTAAGAAAATCTCAATCTGCCCAGCCGGGGATCGAACCCAGGACCTCCGTCTTGTAAATCCACCGCGCATACCACTGCGCCACGGAGGCCGTTGAAAATGCTTAAATCAAAAATATAGTATTACAATAAGAAACCGAATATTTCTGGCCTAATTAATGGCCTAAAATTTGAATGGCCATTTATAAAAGCAATTTCTACAAATACATGCCTACACGAAATATATTACGTTTACTATAATAACGCAAGCTTGTGTCTATCTCAAAAACTTTTCACAAACTTCCGTATCAGTAAATTATTTTAAAGGATCCTCTATATATTTTTTAATTTTCTTTATAAGTTACCGCAAAAAAAAATTAAGAAAATTTACGTAAATGTGTGTCAACTTGGAATTCACAGCTCAAAAATGTATGTATGGTGAAAAATCAATTGCTTACACTTTCTAATTCTTAAATCTACAAAATATTATGTCCCTACGCATTTTTAAGTACTTACGCAAACTTGTGTTTATCTCGGATATTCGTAGCTCCACGACACACTATTACAAATGTACGCAATTACGTAAATCGTCGATCGTGTACCGGATTATTCGACACGGAGTGATTTAATTCCGACTGATATTTATGAGCGAGCGATTACGGTTAATGCCAATTTGACTTAATAGAGCCGCACGTTTTAATGATATGTCATTTGATATGAGAGTGTAAAACATTATGTTATATTTAAATGATATTTAAGCCTTGTTTTTGTATGTTATAATACCAGTGGCGCAATATATATTGTACGAATTTTCCTCTTATAATATACATTTTTAACTGTAAAGATATTAAAAAACTAATGTATGTAAGCATGTAATATATTATACGGTTCAGCTAATAGGTTCATCAACAGTTGTTGTATAATTTTGTAATTAAACACTTTGTATTTATTCATATTACCGATTTCATATAACTAAGAATGGCAACAACCTTCATAAGTCGTCATTCATAAGTAACCTTCATAAGTCGTCTTTAACAAAAAAAAACAAATACATACAATATAATGAATAAAAAGACAATATTATGTTTGATTAAGTAAATAAAAATATTTAGAAATCATTCTACTACAAGTAATGCCCAATCTTTGCAAAATAAAATCAACGTAGCAAGCCGGCAAGCGTGAAACCTGCGTCACCGTTTGGCAGTTCTTTATTATTCATGGGGCGATCGTTCAGTGTTTTATATGAGCAACGATCGAGTATCAATTTGTATGTACCCCGCATTAGCATCTCCTTGGGCCTACATTGTTTTACAAGGAAAACCTCTCCCTTTTATGTTACTTCACCGCATATTTATGGAAATTTTGGAAACATACTAACACTTTTTTTATAGTTTTACTATTAAAATTTGAATTTCATATTCATAGCCAACATGAGCAATGTTTTACGACTGGCATCATATTTGACACTGAAATTAAATATATTTACTCAGAAGCTCATCACGAAGTATATATACATGAAAACTGAAAAAAAATCATCGACAATGTGTATTTTTAAATTAATTCGTTGTTTTTCAGAAATCTTGCGTAAATCAAAATAGCATATTATGATCTAATAATGGCTATCTTCTACTGTGAATTCATATTAAACATTATAGCTCATTGTAAATTATTAAAAAACGATGTATATTGTGCTATTTCATTTTAATTTAAGAATACGGATTTAAATGGTTGCTTGTAAAGTTATAGTCACATAAGAATTGATAGTCTTTTATAAAACATTATAATTAATAATGCAAATATGAATATATGTTATAATCAATTTCTAACTTAATAAATATAATAATATCAAAAAACCCAAAATTAAAATAAATATCTGTCGTATTTTAAGCATTCAAAACACCGCCATTTGAGTGAGCTATGTGAACATGGTGTATGACGTCATAAATTAAAAAAACCTACTATTGGTTGCCTGAACCTGTTAACGTGGATAAGGAATATAAAGAAAAGTCCCTAATTTGAATCACCTTTAAATTCCTTATATAAAAAGATAATTGAAGGGAGACATTTTCACAATACTAAATAAAGTCGCGAACAAAACTGTAATCCCACAAAGCATTCAGTTCCTTTCACTCGTCTCAGAGCTGAGCGAGCCACAGTACTGTAAGTGCGCGCTTATGAGTGTTCGTTAAAGATAGCGGATGAGACGACTGCTACATTAGCTGTGCATAGGTTAATAGTACAAGAGATGACGGCTCATTAGATGCATCTTCTTGGCTTGGCTGCAATTTTTTTTTCTTCATGACAATTTAGCTACTAATTGCGATCTCACGATTTTAAACATATTCTGAACGATATTTTTATAATTCGCAAGTGCGAGTTTCATCTCTATGTCTCTCTGATTAACACGATACTATAAAGTGAGAAAGATAGCGGTGAATCCGAAACTCGCACTTGCGAGTTATACAAAACATAGCCAGAGACTAGCCGCCCTGATCTGTCGATGCATTCTAAGATGAAAGAGAGCTTACTTGGAATAATTACGATTTTATTTTAACCATACCTCTAACGGTTTCTACGCGGCATCAAACCGGAACGTTATATCGCTTCGTACAACTGTGACAATAGAGCGGTAACTAACCATTGGCGAATCGTTCTACCAGACCAGGCCTAAGGCAATTTAGAAAATATAATATCGTAAGAGCTGGAAATTGAACTCAGGACCACAGCTGGCTACGTTCAAACCAGAGAGGACTATAGTTCGATCCCCAATTTCCTACACGTTGTACTACTGTTATACCCATTACGATCACGTTTTTCGGAGAGGAAAGGGGAAAATTCTAAAAAAAAAAAACAAAAAACGTTTATTTATGGCAATAAGTACACGAAGTTAAATTAAAAACATTTCTTTGTAAATACAACTCACGTTTGCTTACAAAAGTGTTTTTACACAGCACGTGAGAACTGTAGACATGAGCAAGTTGTTAATTTTTAATGAGCTAAAAATAGCTAAAATTCACGAAATGTACAAATTAAAATATCCAAATTAAAACGGTAACCAACTGCTCCATAAGGGTGTCACGCGCACAATCCCGATTTTCGCTTAGTAAATGAACATTCATTCTGCTGCAATAGAATCTGTTTCCATTGCTCAGTAGACACAAAATCAAAACGTTAAAATATCGGACCTAAGATAGACTCAAGTCAAAAGCTTTTCATAATTTAACGTCAATCGCGGACTGTAACATGTCTTACAATATAGATTAACACGAATAACGTTGACAAAATATCTAAATCCCACAGAAAGTTCCATTTGATAAAGTCATACAAATCGACTAGTATTTATAATATGCATGTAGATCGTATGAATTGGATGCATATTAATTATAGAAATTAATTATTAATTATACTGCTTTTAGAATTTTATAATATGAACTTGTATAAATGAAGGACAAATATTCTCCAATATTTCACTAGTGATTCTTGAAAAAAAAATAATATTTCTGTCTAACATGTCTTGCTTATTTAGGTAGCGATTACAAAAAACAATCATCTACGCTATATTTATTTTGCTATTTAAGACGAAAACTAACGAATCCAAGTTACTCGTAGGTTACACTATCCAGACCTGATAAAACCACTCGCTCCGAATCTGAAGTGTTGCGCTGTGCTGGTCGGCTCCCAACTTTCTGTATCTGAAAATGATGATCATGGTAAAATTAATAGATCATCAGATTTCGTCTGTGCCGTCAATTTTATCGGATGGTAACATTGGAAACTGTGCCACACTCGCGTATAGTTCAACTAACAAGGGGCTGTTAATTTAAATTTACTATCTTAGCAGCGCGTAATGAACGGGAAGATGATTGCTATAATGGGATTGTAGATTTCGTCGCTAAGTCATAAGTATTCTGTGTTCGCGTCCCGAAACACACTTATAGAGAGTTCGCGTAGTTCTATATATTTATGTTAATTGGATAACAAATGTATAAGTATTCCAAGTTAACAGTTTAATTCGGTATGTTCGTATTTCAATATGCATTTGATAGTCAGGTAAAAATATGGTTTTATTATATATGTGTTTCTCTATAACCTTTCTCTATACACACACACAAACTTTCGCCTTTATAATATTAGTGTGATAGCACTCTGGGATAGTGTAGCTTTCCAACAGTGAATGAATTTTTAAATAGGTTTAGTAGTTTCAGAGCCTATTAAATCCAAACAAACTATAAATTCTTTCCCCTTCATAATATTTACTATACACAGATGAAGGTACCCTAGTTGAAAAGATGCATTAAAGCAATCTGTAAATTATGTCAACGAGACAGCTGTAAACCGTTCTTCCAAAAATTGAACATATTAACGGTACCATCATTATATATTTATGAAGTAGTCATGTTTGTAGTTTATAACAAAAAAATATTTATACCTTATGAAAATAAACGCGATAATGATAAATTTAGGTTCGAACAACTTATAACTGCTCTGTACCATAATAGTTTCTTCATTGCGGCAGTAAGAATTTATAGTTTGTTTCTGTGCATGTGTAAGAAAAAACCTCACTTTCATTTTCTCACTGATTTCTCATAACAGTTACAAAAATTAGTTTTTGTAAAACAACTACACTTACTAAACTAGTAGTGGGAATTCGGGGATAAATTATATTATAGGCTGTGTTATTCGCTGATAATGTAGCTTTTTATTAGTGAAAGAATGTTTAAAAACGTTTCATAAGTTTTGGAGTCTACTCGGTAAAAACAAAAAATCAAATCATACTCTGACTTAGACGTGGCGTGGTGTTCAGAATGCCATCTATCGAATATTAAGCTCTCACTCCATCTTAGGTATCATGTAAAATTATTTAACGGTGGCAATTTTTAATTACTACCGTCTGAGCATCTGTCTGGAGACGACTGCGGCGGCTGAGTGGCTGGCAGGTGACAACGGAGGCGTTGGGGAGCGGTTAAACGTGGCATTTTACCGCTTTTATGCATATTTGATGGCGCCGCCATAATCTCGGCTAGGGGAGCCTCTCACCTACATGTGAATTATTGCTATACTGCTTTATTATTTGGAGATATGCATTAAAATGTTTGTTTGTTTGTAATTACAATCATTACTGTTATCGCCGCGTTGGCCGCTTTTAAAGGAGAATGCCAGATCCTGACCCAGTTCTAACTTAAAAATTTGCGGAAAATGTAAATGTACTAAAAATATCCAATTTTTAAATAATTGTTTTTTAATAAACCATTTTTACTGTTAAACTCCGGAATAAAAATCTGCCAAAAAAAGTTATTAAATCCATTTCGTTATTTCCTCTTAACAGACATTGTTTACTTATTTTTTAAAAACCTTATTTCGACTTTGGGTTCGAGCCTTTTAAAGCGTTTCTATTCCATTTTAGTCACTTTAGGTTCGAAACGGCTAGAATCCAGTGCTGCGAAGTCTGATCAAAATGTAAAAATAAACTGTCATAACACTGCCCAACTGTCAGAACACGTAATAGTCACCTGAAATTAATTTGAAAATAACAAAATCACGCTTGTTTTAATGCCTATGCATATGCCTGTGTATTTACTAAAGAACAATCGTCGTGATTGGTTTTTTTGTAAATGCACAAATATTAATATTATTAATTATCTATTTCATAATAAACTGCACATACTTAACCTTAAAATCAAACTTCAACTTAGATTTATTTTTATCCCTAGTTTTGAGGGGTTAAAAGGTAATATTTGTTTAATAGTACAAACAATCCAATAAAATGATATGTAATATATTGATGCAAATCATTTTTTTTAGTGGGTTAAACTTCTATACATTATCTGGCATTGTCCTTTACATGTTTTAATAAATAGTGTAGGAAATAGTAGTCTGTGACGGATATGACGTCGCTCGATGTCGTGCTGGCTTCAGTGGGCTCGTGGCGTTAGAGCCGTCCACTTCTCTTGTTGAGTAATTCTTTATGGGTTACTTGTGACAGACTGAGTGACTTGAGTGGAAAAGGGGAGTGTTAGATATCTGTCAAAGGATCCTTTAACCCTACACACATCGTTCACAAGTGCGTGACTCCACTCTAGGTCATTCTCTGCCATTATAGGGTCTTATTTTAGTTACAGTTTGATTTGTTAATTAAGTTGTCCTAACAAGTGTTATGAATGAAAAACCTTTGTTGTACATTAGTTTTCTTATATTTGATTACAAATAAGTCCTTTTCCTTGTCCTTTTGAGTCCTATTATATTACTAATTAAAGTCTTGATTCTAATATGGGCAACGATTTTATACTATTAGATATGTTTTGTGACTACAAAATCACTGCAATAATTGTTCTGAATTGATTTTTGCTTCTCCACTGCAGCGCACACATGCACAATTTTATGTTTACTTACACATATTTTTATTTATGTGTAAGTAAACACAAAGTAAGTTTTTACACTTCATGAACACACAACTCGACATTGTTGACAATATTTAGGTAAATAATACCTAAATAGCTTTCGATGAGACTAAATGAAATTAAGACAATTAGGCACCTTTGATCGCCTTAGTTTCGATGCGCTAGTATCTAAAAACTAGCTGACGCCGCGCGGTTTCACAGGCCTGGTTCCCGTCCCAGCAGGTATACGGGGATAATATATAGCCTATAGCCTACCTCGATAAATGACTATCTACCGTAAGTTACAGATATTAGCGCGTTCAATCAATCAATCAAACAAACAAACTCTTCAGCTTTATAATATTAGTATAGATAAGCCTTTATAGTAAAAAATCCATACGTCCATACATAATACATTAAGCTTGGTTAATATATGCATAAAGGTAACTTTTTTCGATTGGCAAATTCCGATTTCGATTTCGAAAACAGAAAGGTTTTGAATAACGCTAAAATTTGCATATTTTCCAAGATTTATGTAAACGATAATCTTACACGTATTAAAAGCTACACTCGTAAATTAATTCGGTAACAGTAGCGTTCGGAACGTTAAATAATCCAACGTTTTAAGCCAAAGCCGACGAATTTGAAAATAATTACAGACATTAGACGCGTAATAAGAGTGCCGTATCAATTACTGGCCTAAGCAAACAGGGCATTACGTGCTTAATATTAAAATCAAATTTAGGGCCCGCCCCCTTTAGTGGAACGCCTAAACATCGCTAGAGAAAAGCATCTATGTGGATTGAAGGCTTAAAGTACCGATAGCAACACAGTCATTATTATTACAAATATTCAATTATTTTTAAATTACTTCAAAAAGGAACCTTCTTACATTTATTTATGTATGCATTTCGAATAAATTACGTGATTTTTTTATTCATGTATTTAACATTGATCAATAATATGATTTCTTTCAGATTTATTTTTGTAAAAACTACTCGTAACTGCACATCACTTCCAAATCCAAAGCAAATAAACTTATTTTCTGCTAAATATTTTTTTAAAATTGAATTCGATATTTATAAATTCTTTCCAAAAAAAATCTATTTAATACACATTTAAATGAAACGGTATTCAACCTGTAATACAGACAACGTCTTTTAAGATCGATTTATGTTTTAAAACAGGACAGGTATAGTATGGAAATTGTTTTAGTCGACGTTTCTGACACTTAACGTAAAATAGCTTTGACAAAACCTTTGTTATTTTGACAAAAAGGACGGACTTATTTTGTGAAAGGATTCAGTGTTATAAAGAACAGCACACAACAAAGTTCCTCCAAAGTTTGGTTACGTGAAATTACTTCACTTGAGCTAAACTTTCAATGTCAAATGAAGTTTGAAAAAAAACGTTGGTTTACTCGTAGAAAATGGGATAAAAATATGAAATTTTTTATCAGAAATACCCGAAATCTAATTTATATTTTTAGAAATCCCTGATCGTCCCTGTTTTAAGTGACCGCACTTGTACGTCAACTCATCACTAACTCCTTTTGCATTTATATTTACACTCCATTCTCTCTTCGTTAGCCTTCCTCTTATGCCCTTGTTTGTCCCCCACTTGCATTTTAACTTAATATTTGTAGAACTCCATTTTTTCAAATAAACAATAATGTTGATGAAGAAAGATTATTAGTTATGTCTTTTGACTTTTGACTTCTTAGTCCACCCCCAAAAGAGTCGTGCTATTATAGATCTATGCTATCATCTGATGGATGGTAATGTATCGTGATAGACGGTGGTAGAATCTTTACAAATAATCAACTGACGTTTCAAAAGTGCTTGTAAACTGAGCCTACTTTTGAATTGTTAGTCACGATCACTTGTCCTTTCTTAAAAACTTTTTAATTAAATAAAGTCACAAGATTTGAAATTTCACAAGACTATTTCAGGTCGTGACTGAATTAATCCAAGCACATGCGCAGCCACGTGTATTCAGCTTCGTTTAGCAATAACAGGGGTGTAACGGAAACCCTTTGTGACTTTCACAATTAGTCTGCGAAAACAAATATAATTTTTTCTCGAGAGTCCTTTGTGAAAGATTTCGTCATTTGGTAACCGTACTCCACGTGTTTGGTGACCAACGTGCGAGGCAATTAAAATCGCATTTCGAAAACGCCCCAAATACGTCATGCTATGAGTATAATTTCGAAACTGCTACGAAATAGAAACGTGATCGCTTTGTGACATAGTACCAACGTTCGTTTATTACCAACCCTTAGAATCGTGATTTCTTCATAACGTAAACAGTGCTTTGCACGTTGTTGCCTTGCATCACTCTTTCTACGTCACTTGACTCATTTGAGATTACAGTCTCAGTTACTTAGCTATATATTTTAATTTATTAAACAATGTATGCCTATATAAGCCTCAATAGTTTAACGGTAAGAGCCGTCGGACTCATCACCGAGGGGTGGTGGTTCGATCCCCGCCCCGTTGGTCTATTGTCGTACCCACTCCTAGTACAGTCTTTCCCGACTAGTTGGAGGGGAATGGGAATATTGGGCATATTTAAAAAAAATATGGCAAATATTCCTTAAAAAGATGTACATTTTGTTACACCAACTAAAACAAAAACATTAACCTAACTAAATTAACTACCTATACCTATTATAATGATAAAACAGGAAATATAAAATTATATTTACAGACTTGGGCATCGGAGAATTCATCCGAATCGATGTTCATTGGTAAATTGCCCAGAAGGCTGGTTGTATGGCAATACTGTTCATCTGACCAAAATATAGATTAAGTTACTTAGCTTAGTAGATATTCACGATTTTGTTATGTATCTACGTACAATTTCTCGTTTATGATTGTCAATTTTTGAATTTTTTATTGGTAGTTAAGAATACCATTCAAAATATTATAACAAAAACAGAAACCCGACTGCTTAAGCGTAATGAACTGAAAAGAGAAAAAAAAGTATCACAACATCAATATAAAATTCTAACTAAACACTTTATGGTACCGCATGCACATAGTTTTGGTAGATCATAATTTACCCCTAGGTAAGAAAGTATTGTTTATCCCTGCACCATACATGTTTCAAGGTGCACCATAAAGTATTTATTTAGAATGTTATATAGATGTTGTGATACTTGTTTTTCCCTTTTCAGTTCATTACGCTTAAGCAGTCGGATTTTATATGACATACATGTAGATAGAGTATATACATCGTACATTGTATGTATGTGAATGTGTTTTATGTTTGTGTATTTAAAGTTATTATTCATAATTATCAGCCTACTTAACGGCACATACTACAGGGCCATGTCTCCCTCATTATAGTAAAAGGGATATAGAATTTTTACCCACTACACTCCGTGTGTTGGCAGGCTTAAGTCACTATTAGGTTTTTATTATATCCATAATTACTTTTATTGTAAATAACTGTAACTTTGTCTGTAAGAAAGGAAAAAATAAACAAACTAAGCTAAACACTTATTTCGTTGTTACAGAATCAAGAAGAAGAAGTACAAATAACGCACAAATTATTCCGTCCATCTACTTCAATATCGTAAGTAACCGCATTGGATAAAGGTAATCGCACACTATCTCACACACTAGTCTTGAGGAAAGTTATTATGAAATTAAACCTCAATTAGAATAAAGAACTAAATGGAACAATTAAGTAAAGGATAGCAAAAATGTCAAACTCCTATAAGGTACAAGATCATTTAAGTTATGACCAATAAAAAGTAGCCATAATTGGATAGCTAAGAACTGAAGTGTATGTGTAACGTTAAACATCATTACAATCCATTTTCAGCTCACTGCAGAGCACGAGTCTCCTCAATATAAATGCATATCGTTTTTTCTATCTTTCTTCTGTGGTAAAATAAAGAATATTAGTCAGTATTTTTTTCCATAATTTATTTATTTTTCCTTTTTTTAATTTTTTAACAATGATAATGTTAATAAAAATATAAAATACAACACTATTAATAAATTTATAAAAAACTCAACCCTCCCGCTGCGGGACATTAGAGTGCCCAAGCAACCGGTGGTCAGGGCTCCAGAGTGAGGAACCTCCTCACAATACGCGCCGTCTCAAGTATCACTGCCTTCTGTATCCGACCCTTGATCGAACAGTTAAGTGAAAGCTTCATAAGATGTTGGTCGAAGCTTTTCGCTATAAGACCATGGACTGAAACAACTATCGGAACAATAATAGTTGACTCAACATTTCACATGGCGATAATCTCGAGAGCAAGGTCTTATTATTCTTCTAGTCTTTTTAATATGACCGTTCAATTTGTTGTAAGATACTGTGTTAGGAGAGGGTACAATAATAGTCAATCAGGCGGGGATCGAACCGCCACCTCTTGGTCATCCAGCCCCTTTACCACTGAGCTATTGAGACTCTGAAAGTCTATCTTGTCTCTGAACAATCATAAAACCGCGCGATTGTCTCTCAGAGACGTCATATTTGTATTATTTATGTAAGATACATTAATATGTGAGGGGTGCGCGACCCCGACTCGCGGTAATTATCGCGTGACTTATTGGCGAACCCTGATAACACGTTCTTTACGACCAAATTACGATGAGCTACCGACTTGTATCCTATATCGATGTACCGATTCCGGAGAGCAGAGGTTCGAATCCGATCCGGGGCATGCATCTCCAACTTTCAGTTATGCGCATTTTAAGAAATTAAATATCACGTGTCTGCATACCTGAGAACTCTCTTAATTATCTACGAGTGTGACGTCTGCCTATCCACATTGAACCAGCGTGGTGGACTATTGGCCTAAGCTCTCACTTTCTGAGAGGAGACTCATGCTCAGCAGTAAGCCGAATATGGATTGATGACTACTACTTAATACAGCGTATCTATCTGAAAGTATCTAGATATCCATAATTAGCAATTACATCTAAGGATTGCTAGTTTTAAAGAAATTATGAAATTTTAGATCTAACCCGCCATCACCTATTTAACTAACAAACGCAAATAGACTAAAGTAAGAAGGATTGTAATTAACGTAACCTATATTATACCATCAAGTTGTTTCAAATGTACCAAGTCTATTCAAATCGTAAATCGATTTAAATCATTTACCCCCTACATCGCAATAGAATGTACAAACTTCATAAAGAAAATCAGACACGTATGCTCATTTACGTGACAAAATCATACAGCAATGTGAGAGCCAAGTCGAAAGGTCTTAGCATAATGGCTGTGACGTCTGCCAGGGGGTTGTAACAGCTTTATCTCGTCCCAGCTTGATCGTGACTCTCCGAAGAGATTTCTGTAATTACGCTGATTATTACAGCGAATCGTGCCGCGCCGCTCTGCCAGCCCCGAAGCAATATTTAATCATTCTAATATTAAAATACATAAAGCAATTGCACTCATAATAATATTATTCATTGACAAACAAAACACATACAAAACTGTAATTATTTATGTCACTGTCAAGAAATGCGTGTTAATGTAACATGAGTCATCATTAACAACCCATTTTGGCTCACTGTTGAACACAAGTCTCCTCTTAAAATAAAACGGGCTAGGCTAATAGTCAGCCCAATACAGATTAGCATACTTGACACACGAAGAATCAGGAAAAATCTCAGGTATGCAGGTTTCCTAGTTATGTTTTTCCTTCACTGTTTGAATCGCGTGATATCTTGAATTTTAATTTTGGGAAAAATATCGTGAAGAAACCTGCATACCAGAGAATTTTTTTAATTCTCTGCGTGTGTGAAGTCGGCTTTGGGCCAGCGTGGTGGACTATTGGCCTAATCCCTCTCATCCTGTGAGGAGATTCGAGCTCAGCAGTGAGCCGAATATAGGTTGATAATGATAATCAATGATGAACTATTTTCGACTTTAGTTTTCGACTAATTATCACCATTATCTAATTACATTACCTGGCGTTTCAAAAGTGCTTGTAAACTAAGCCTGTAGTAAATAAAATTAAACTTCGACTTCTTTTACATATAAATTATTAGTAGGTTTAAATATTTTACATTAGAATGTGGGATTTTATTGTTTGCTTAATTTACTTAAGACTTAACACTTAATAAACTTAAATAAATGGTGCAGTTTAAGAATCTGCTAAAACGAAATAACTATTTGATACAGGCACATGTAGGGTATATGTTGAAATTGGTTCATGTATAAAGAAAATATTTATGAAGTTTATACTACGAAATACGACAACTCAAATTTATTTAAAAGCTTTTGGCACACTACAACTGGCAACTGGCAACATTACCATGTTAGACAAATAATATAAGATCGTAAAATGGTAGTAAATCTGAAGTTAGGTTATAAAAGCATAAATAATTTTGAAATTCAGAATATAATAAACTGATTTATTTGGAATACCAACTTTACCAAGGGTAACTTATATAATCTACAAAATCAATATAATATATGTTACAAAACACTACAAGAAACAACTATAAACTCCTTGTATACCAACTATCCCAATAGGTCAACGAACCAACTGTATAATTATTAACACAACAGTAATCTGAAAAGTTAGTTAGCCTACAACGTTCAAACAAAGTAAATGAAGATACTTAACCTTGTTGAGAAGTTTGATCCAATAAAACAAAGTTCCGAACAAACGAATGCATTAAAGTCACCCGCAAACTGATCCAATCGTAATATCGCACTTCCAGACATCGAAAGTTAGTATGCATTGACTTTGAAAAGTCGTCCAAAACTTAGTTTGGTTATGTTTATGAAACTATTCGGATGCGGGTGTGTGCCGCCGATACACATGCAAGAACTCGCGCCCAACTCTAGGCATAGTTCGCTAAGTGGAACAGCTGTAAAACAAAGTAGCGAAGGGTCTAGGAACTTAGTGTGTACGTTGGCAACTATTCGGGCCCGAGCACATGTCCTCGCAAGACGCCGCGGAGGCGCCGCTCCACAACTTTGACAGTTTAATTCGGGAAGCACGGGCGCGGCCGACGACCGCGGCCGATTTATAAATAAGTTTAACTAGGTTTAACAAAGTATTGCAGAGGATGATAACGAAACGGTGCCTACGCCCCGCCCCTCGCGCCCCGAGCCGCGTGCAGATAAACTTTTAAAATGACTTTGGAAGCTTTTGAGCTTTTAATCGGCAAAGTTGTACAGACAGACAGTTCGGGTACAATCCTTGAACCGCTTGCGCCGGCGACGGCGGCCGCAAAACTTTGTTTTACAGGACTACTTTTCTTCTTGTTTCAAGGTTGGACTCTTAAAACAAACTCCGGTTCGACGGAGTTCGTGAACTCGGGCGCCAACAATTTACAAATTTCTCTCTTTCATAACAACTAACTGCCGCTCGGCGCGCGGCGAAAGTTGTCCTGCGTAGATCTTAATCGCATTGTCTGTTGCGCTCGCGGCGCACAGCTGATCGTGACGTCACACTTGTCGAACTTTCGCATTAATTTGACAATACGTCCGCGAACAGAAAGCGTATCGGGGAACGTTCGCAAGTTTAGACTTTTGTTGGAAACGAGCGAGCGAAACAAGGTAGCGTGACAGCGGCGTGCCAACTCCTTTGTCTACAAAAGAAAGGTTTAAGTGCGGTGACAAAACGATCCCTCAGCGAAATGGACGTCGGTCGGCACCCTCTGATCCATTTATTCAATTTGTTTAAGTGACACTGATAGCGAGACTGCGGTCGAAAAAACTCGTCTGCCAAATTTGACGGCGCCCCCGGCGACCGGCGGAGGCTTCTTTTTTCAGTTCATGCCTCACCTGACGGGGGCTGCCGAAGTGGTATCGCGTGAAAAACACTGATTGGCTTTTAATCGGAACGTTCTTTTTTTAAACACTACTCGAGCTTTTGAACCTTTCAAGTACCTATCGAGTGTGCTATGGCACTTTTTTGTATACTTATTGTTTTCACGGATGCAATCTGAAATACGAGAACACAGACAGTTATACATTGTGAGTCCAGTATTTCTCTGCTTTATGGTAAAGTATTATTTTTTTTATATTAAAAACTAGACTGAAATGCAGTCACATATCGGGTATTGCGCGTAAATTTTACGTAACTAGAAATAAATAGGTTGCGGGTGAGTGGGGCGGGGCGGGTGGGCGCGGCGTGCGCGCGCAGCCCACCGCTCCTCCGCGCGGCCTGCACTCGGCCTCCGCATAGTCCGCGAATCGCATCCTGCGAGGAACCCGCGCTGCGGAAACGCTCCGTGCTCCAGACACTGCTACGACGTAGCACGGCTAAACTTTTCCGGCGTATACTACGGCGTAGCTGGTCTACGCGGACCTAAGTCGCTACAAACTTGTTAAGCTACTGAGTCGCGTTTTGTGTAGTGTTTTTTTTTAAATCACAGTGATATCGTGTAAAAACTTTAGTGCGTGATGAGGGATCACCCCTCGATTTTATAGAGATGTCGGCCCTCGTCCGACCCGTTTGGTAAGTAAATTTTTTGAGGAAATTAATTAACGTCAAATCTTCCGCGGATAGCTATGTTTGTTTGTTTGTATACGTGCGTTTTTTGCGGATGTATTTCAGCAGTGAAACCGTCGAAGTGTTCAAGATGTAAATTTAAAAAAAAAATCGTTTACGCACAAATCCCACGCTCGTAAAACCATTTCACGAAATGCTTTCAAAATATTTACTTGAAATATTTAAACTATTATTTGTGTTTGCGGATTCTGCTGTAGGTAGAGATAATTAGGTTACTGTTGTGTTGATTGTTGCGGCCTCGCTTGTCATGTGGAATGTAATCAAATAAGCGTAAAGCGCGAGTCCTGAAACCGTCACGTTATTAGCTTTATTGAGGGAATATGTAATCACGTACCGACCGCATAACTAAATGTTACTTAAACACACATTCGCTCTATTTGTATTTGTGCACACAATAATTTACACATCTACAAAATTATGAGAAGTTTTATTTAAATGTTATTACATTTAATAACTTTTAAGTACTTATCTGACTTTTTCTTTACGTGAGATATCGTTTAAAACTTCGGAGTAAGAATGCTTACTAAAATAGTAGTTTAATCTTAATTAAATTATAAAAAATCTTGATTTTATGTCAATTATTTTTACCAAGCGCGTCAACACACGCAAAATCAGTGTTGATGTGCTGTTTATAAGCAAACGTGAATTGACTGAAATAAACAACTATTTTTCATTCATAGACAATGTCAGAAGATGCCACGTAAAATTTTTTTATTTATAAAGTGCTTATTCTTCAATGTAAAAATTTATAGCTTCTGAATGTTAACCTAAAAAAATGTTAAATCTCAACAAGCTTAGATTTTGTCTTTTTTTTGACGTGATAACGGAAGGATTTCTTATGGGAGGGTAAACCGATTCGTGGCGTAACGCGTTACGGAGCCATTCTGTCTGACTTCCCTTTTTCTCACCCATACGGTTTAAGTTATCACATCTATCGAGCGTCCCGAGACGCACACGTTTTTACTTTAACACACTTCAGGGTTACTACTTTTTAAATTTTAACAATAGCAAACAAATTGAAATATTGTGTTTGGAAATCAAATTCGTATCCTATTATTATTAAATGTATATCCAAGCAGACCCGTACATCCGTGGCGTTAAAAAACTAGGGCTGCCTACTGTGGTATATTATTTCCACCAACTATAGCATGTGATAATGTTGTGATTTACCTACAAATAAAACAAAAATCAATAATAATAAATTGACAACTCGTGATCCCAAAATTGTGATAATGCAAAAGAGAGTAAATTAAAAAGTAAAATGCGCAGACTTTTAGATCAAATGAGACAAGAATTAGTAAAAACTATTTTCATTAAATTATTATTAGCAAAAAGATTAAAAATATTTAGGTCGAACTATCTTTTAATGTCTTGTTTTAATTCATCAACTGGGGCAAACATTAGAAACCCGGATTAGATAAGAACACCGGATGCGTTTCAATAACACAATACAAAAAATTGCGCATGGTATTCCTAGTCCAAATAAAACTAGTCTAGTAATACCGGTGTTGTAGAATTATTTCGTTATGTCCTGTACATTAAACGATCACCGTTCTAGTAAATTTTCGAACGTAGGTAGGTAGGTTTTTAAGCTTAGTTTACATATAGGTCCTGTACATCATACGAACTTTATGAACAGGACAACAGTCTTTAGATGTTTTAAAAACTTAAGTAGGTAGGTTTTAAGCTTAAATCACATTTTTTTTACAAATTTGGGCTCATATTACAAAACTCCTTCAAAATATTATTAGTATTATTATAAGATCAGCGTTCTATTAAATTATCGAAACGTAAGTAGGTAGATTTTTAAGTTTAGGTCACATATAGGTCCTTTACATCATACGACCTTTATGAATAGGGACACAGTCTATTGAGATTTAAAAACTTAAATAGGTAGTTTTTAAACATAAAAAGCATTTTTTTTTACAAATTCGGGCTTATGATACAAAACTCCTTCGAAATATTATTAGTATTATTCGTCCCAATTTAAATCTCCCCCTATACTCCCTTTAACCCCTGTCTGTGCAACTTATGTTGTAATTAGCTACAAAAACCTAACCGCGCCTAATATCAGCTGTTTACTAAAATATTTATCTAATCTCACCTTCTCTGCCATAAATTTTGAGTAAGTATATAAGAAGTGGGCATCTTTAATTTAAAATATCGTGAGTTATTTTTATGTAGATGTAAATATATGGGTCAATTAACAAAGAACTTTTTGAATTTTATCGCTTTGTTATAAATACATTGATAAATAAATATCAAAAAGAGGTCCACTGTTTGATTTTCACGTCAGGTCAATACTGAATTATACCCTACCCTCTTTCTACAATACCACTAACTATACCTCTTTATAATATTTGTATAGATGATTAAGCGTTCCAATACGATGCCATACAGAAATCGTCAGGGGTGTGGGTAAAATAAATGTGTACCCCTTTTAAGAAAACCCACTTCCCTCTTAAATTGCATTGTCAGTCAATATCAGAGGAGATTACAATCAAGATCTGACTTGTCATTTAATAGAAAAAATCTATTCTATTCCAATTATTATTATTCATATGTGGTGAGTCGTAACTTTTATTCCATTACTGTGCGTTTTATACTTTTTATTTACACTTTATTATTGTATGCGATAAAACCGTGTGCTTTAAAACAATGAAGTATACATAAAATAGAACAGAAAAATAATACAAAAAAAAGGCAATTTTATCGTTAAATATCCAACCAAATCTAATCTTAAAAGTAGGATTCTTGTTTTTAACCTGTCACGCTTTAGTTATCTAATCGATCATCGTGAAATTTGCTACCCATATTGTCAGGGGTAGGGTATAAACAACGAAGCAACCCTAAAAAAATACCCGATTTTTTTATTAGTTTTGTTTAATTATAATTGATGTTGACAAAATGGCATGTGTCCATTACTATAATTGTTTTTAAAAAATATTTAGTATATTTTTTAAATAAGAACCGTATTATATACTATTTCCTTTCTAATAGCTTGGATAAATTGTGTTAGGAATATATACGACAAATTGTCAAGCGGGTTAAGATGAAAACAAACTTTTTTGAATGAAAAGTTCAGATTTTTGGCTCTGTTACAATTTTGTTAAATGTACAGATTACTCAAAAATGTGTAAGATTTTACATAATTAAACCTCAAACCTCAGTTACAAATCATCCCTTTACCTCACGAAAACGACTATTCAAATTTTTCATGCCGCCGCGGTTTACCGAGCCATTCGAAACCGTTTAACTCAGGTAGGGTTGCCACTAAACGGATTTCACGTGTGCCGATCTTGATAAGAACACAAATTGTTTCCACTGAAGCCGCTGAAGTTATCTGATGGGACGGCGTCCCGTGTAATTGTGGTTTATTTCGTACACAAATGTGGATTTGTTTCGTCTGCAAAATTGTTTCGGATTTTATTAGAATGCTCGATGTTGGAAGTTGTAAATAGAACAAGGTTTTTGGATGAGATTTTTTAATAACTTGTTGATTGAATACTTTCTTCATGATTCTAAAACTGGAAATTCTTCAATTGAATTAAACACAACGTATATTGGTTATTTTTGTAAAAGATACTTTTTTAAAGGGCTGCTACAGCAAAATGAGGATTTCGATTATAAAATAATGTTCTTTCTACAATACAGTCAGTAACATTTATCTGATGAAAGATGTGTGTATTTTACTTGTCGTAAAATACACAAACAGGACGTGCAATACAAAAACAATATTTTTAAATCAAAATATTTTATTACCATTTTATTCCGTTCCCACCTTTAGAGATAAAATTAAATATTAAAATACGTTACCAGTAAATAAAACGACTTCTGGCAAATAATACAACCTAACTTAATGGGTTTTTTTAGTTCGATTCCCAGCTTATGATTTCTACTCTATTTCTCTACCATCACTACTCTTCTTCTCTTGAGATCTACTCTTGGTAGGCTTTTCCACTGTACTTTTACTGGCAAAGACGTAACACGAAGCTGTTGAGCGTATCTGTATAGTGCCTATATCTATACAGATCCGAGGGTGGAATAAAGCTATTACCTCTTTTAAGATTAGTGCTCTAACATCTAAAATAGTTCCTTTTTAATATCGTGTAAAGTATTAGACAATCACAATGAGATTCTACAGATCTAAATCAAAAACAAAACGAAAATTAGTTTATTTTAAGTATTTTTTGTTAACTAAGCAACAAGCACTTTTGAAACGTCAAATTTGAATATTTGTAGTGAATACTACTAGTACTCTTTTAAAATCGTCATTCATTACATTGTGAACAAAATTCATTTAAAAAGTATATTTATTTTGTAGGCTCGAACTTTCTACCGAATACATATACAAGTAAGTCTAGAAAGATAATTTTGTTATATCTGTCTTGTATTGCGAAACAAATGGACAAACAACGTCCTTGTCGATAGATGACGTATTTTATTATATTATACCTAAACGGAAAACAGAAGTTTTCAAATTACATCAACTGACGTCAAAAAGGAGAAGGTTCTTAAGTTGATCGATATGTTTTTTTTCTACCTTCTAAACCTTCCTTAGTTTACAAAGAATCAGGTTATAGAACTCTACTATCAATGTCTATATCTGGGTCATTAAAAATCTATATTCAACAAAAGATAATGTTCATTAAAAGGACTCGTAAAACACATACTTCAACGAATCACAAGTACAATAAAGATTGTACTTAAATTATTTCGTTATTTAAATATGGTTTATGTATAAAACGTTATCACGTGTGCTAAAACTTTAAAATCGGTTGACTAATTAGATGTTTTCTAATGTTTTTTCGACTGGGCTTGCTTAGGAAAAGTAAAATTTAAATGGTAATTTTTAATGACTATTTTAGGTAAGGTTAAGTAATCTACACAATACCCACCCACCCACACAAGTGTGGGTTCGAATCCGGTCCGGGGCATGCACCTCCAACTTTTCAGTTGTGTGCATTTTAAGAAATTAAATATCACGTGTCTCAATCGGTGAAGGAAAACATCGTGAGGAAACCTGCATACCAGAGAATTATCTTAATTCTCTGCGTGTGTGAAGTCTGCCAATCCGCATTGGGCCAGCGTGGTGGACTATTGGCCTAAGCCCTCTCATTCTGAGAGGAGACTCGAGCTCAGCAGTGAGCCGAATATGGGTTGATAATGAAGTAATCTAAGGTTTATATGTTGTTCGCAAAGTCAGCCAATATTTGCAATAAAATTTGTAATTGATACTTCATTCCTTTTTTTATTTTTCATAAATGTATACAGTCGTGCTTTAAATATGTTAGATAGTGTGTGACTCAAATTTATCTCTACATCTTTGTCTTTTAAACGCAGTACTATAGATAGAGAGAGAATGTGACTTTTCTGACTGAGATTCCAGACAATTAGATATTCGTACTATTGGTTTATAAAATCGTCGTTACAGAATAGCACTACAGTAGTTGAAACTCGTAACCATTTCGTAGTCAATGAAAAAGACAGTGCAAAAGTGTTTTTCGAATAAACCAGCAAAGTAACAACGTTGGTTTAAAATCATAAGTAACGAGTACACGACACAAACCCATTCGCGCGCGGAGGGCCAGTACACCATACACGGATAACCCTCGCCGGGACTACACCCTTTGTGTAAGGGTTGGCACACATCACGAAATTGTTTTCGTCTAAATAGCGTGATTTTATTTAGGTACATTGTAAGAAAAATAAGGTTAAAACTGGCAATAACTAAAAACATTTTAGTCAATAAATCTTTTTGAATCATGTTTCAAAATTAAGGTAATTAAATAATCAGGTGTTTAAAAAAGTTAGGAAACACACTGGCCACCCCTCCGATTTTCTTTCTTTTTCTTTTTTCTTTGATTTGTCCATTGCAGTTTTTTACTATTTTTATTATGCCCGCTGTCATATTTTTGTAATTCTATAGTAAAATTATCCTGATTGACAAACACAACACATTAAATTGTAATCAGTATTTTCAGTTCACAATATAACGGCAGATTATAATATCACGAGTGAGATTATAAAACGTATTGTACAATCTAACGGTAACATGTATAAACTGATTAGGAAAATGAGGTTATTACTAACAGGGGCATTAATTTTGTGGTATGTTTACAATGATACTGCATTAAATAAAGTCAAATACGGTCATCTACTCGTATATTTTAATCGAACAGTGGAGTTACACAGTTATAGTATATTAATTATTTCTACTTGGTATCACAACACTGTGCTGTGTGTATCTTTAAAGCGAAGAACGTGAATTTATTCGCACTTAATACAGATTTTCGTTTATTTATCTATAATAACAAATACAACATGTATTGAGGTGCTAGATAAAAAATATAATTTTAATACTATATTCGCATTTTTCCAAACAGTTAGTTGCTAATGTACTTAATTAATTATTTGTTTTTGGTGATATTTTAGTGTTAATAAGTAGTAGAAGATGTATTGAAATTTTAATTTTAATATTCCGATAATAACCTCCGCCAACCATAATATAAACACAGTTTGTATTATGTATTTCTGTACACTTTTTTACCTTGAACCTATAGCCGTGTAATAGTTTATTACAATAATATTTAACTAAATTACTCGTAACTTACCTAACCTAAACTTAATTTTAAAATAAAATAAAAGGAAATATAAATATTATATGTATTTTAGCACTTTCGTGAATTAGATAAATCGTCGTCATCAACCCATATTCGGCTCACTGCTGAGCTCGAGTCTCCTCTCAGAATGAGAGGGATAAGGCCAATAGTCCACCACGCTGGCAGAATTGGCAGACTTCACACACGCAGAGAATTAAGATAATTCTCTGGTATGCAAGTTTCCTCACGATGTTTTCATTCACCGATTGAGACACGTGATATTTAATTTCTTATAATGCACACAACTGAAAAGTTGGAGGTGCATGCCCCGGACCGGATTCGAACCCACACCCTCCGGAATCGGAGGCAGAGGTCATATCCACTGGGCTATCACGGCATTAGATAAATAAGTCTAACGAATTATGATTTTTCGACATTATTACAACATTAACAAAGTCTAACATATTTTTCTTTCATTCATCTTTCTTTTATTCTCCTCTATATTGATTACTTACATATTTTATTTTGAATAAAGATAGTATCATTATTAATTGGAATTGATTTAATGAATACTTCAAAAATACACAAAAACAAAAATTACTGCATGTATATACCTAAATTCTACTTATTTTTGTGCAAAGTGCAAAGCTCAGAACCTCTAGCAATGTTATCGATTCTATTTCTACAAACGCTTCAAAAAAATATATGGAAATAGCATTCGTTAGCCATAGATCACGTGATGAACCTATTAATCAGGTATGTCAATATTGTAATTTTTGTAGAGTTCGTTATTGTAGAAAGTGTTTATATATTCAAGATGGCAAATCTATTATTTTTTTAGCCATAAATGTATTACAATCAGTATAACCACTGTGCACAGCCCTACACAGTTCGGGCGAGGGGTTAGGGTGCGTTGCTAGTTACAATGCACCGCGGCAGTACCATTACCCTACTTATTTAGACTGAGTGAAACTACTGCGATATTGATTGCAGCACTCATTTGTTGCTTTCTAAGCCTCTTTGTTTTGCCAATCGATATGTTTGAAACAGACAAGTTTGGTAGCAAAGAGAAGCCCAATATTTTTACGCTCGCTTACATATACGAGCGATAAAAAACAACGACCCGCAAAAGTCTGCGATAGCTGATCACATTCTACAACCGGGAACTAAACATTGGATTGAGATCCATAATCCACGCATTATTTCCACGGACCGCCACTATATACCCCGAGTAGTTCGAGAAGCCATTGAAATTCGAAAATACAAAAATTTCAATCGGGAAGATGGTTTCAAACTAGCCAGCGAGTGGAACCCGGTGGTAGAATTGTGCAAACCAAGAGGGCGCCGCGATACGCATAATAACAAAAGCGATGTCGTGAGTGTGGTTTGCCTAAACAGCCAAAAACGCGAGGTCGTTGAAAAAGGAAAAAGATTCTTGTTCTTTTTCTTCGAGGGTAGATCGATTTTGCCCCTAACAGCTGACTTCACTTCTCATCTCGCAACTTCAGTCCCGCCGTGACCACGATCCATGCAACTGGGTCGAAATATCGACAATAAAAATCTCGTCGTTTTATCGTGGTATGTACCCGTTTAAATAACATTCATAATGCCTGATTAGGTGACATGGTGGTTAAGGAAACTCTGCTATAGAAGAATCTAAAGTCTATCGATTGTAGAGAAATGATCTTACGTTAATTATGAGCTCGAGTTGATAATCCGGAAATATTATTCAATTTATAAAAATATTTGTCATATTATCTTTTAATTGTGAACAATACCCCGTTTTCCCTCCAATTAGTCAGAATTATAATATTGTTAATATTAATTTGATTATAACCCAGTCAGCGGGTGGGTATCGAACACATAACCTCTCGGTGTGAGTTTGGACTCTTTACCGTTGATATCATCATCAACCCATGTTCGGCTCACTGCTGAGCACGAGTCTCCTCTCAGAATGAAAGTAGTTTACCGTTGATCTATTCAGGCTTAATTTTTAATGTTTTCATTGTTTACTTAATATTTTATAAAAAACGCTGATATGAAGTTAATCAGAACTCTATTGTTTAAACACTTAAAATATTAAAAAAACACTTATAGACGTGTGTAAATAGTGGGAGATATTTTCCAGATTTCCCAGATTTCCTTCTAAGCATTCCACTTGATGGGCAGATATAACACCATGTAACTAAAAAGATGAGAAACATCTACCGTAAATTGATCTTATGCATTGATGAGTGCTTGACGCAGTCCTCTAATCTCAAAAATTAACTGTTATATGAGAAACTGCTGAGTTTTTTGCCAGCTCTTCTCGGTTGGATCTACTTTCCGAAGTGGTGGTCAGTACTTACTGACAAACTAGATATTTCAAAAGCAAACTATAGTATAATATAGCCTACTTGAAATAAACAAATTTGACATTAAAAAAAAACTAAAACATGAATGTAAGTTTATTACTTCCGCAAGTCTGCAGGGTAGGCAGTGTATTTTTGCATATACGAAGTGCATGCCACTGCGTATATCTGGATATAGTATTGTAAGTTTAAGTTTATCGGGAGGGGCAATGTTCATCATGTATAAAAATCCATTTAAACCAAAAATAAACTTCTATAAACGGCAATCTTGATTTCGTGGCAACATTATTGGCGATGTTTATCTAAAATTACCCTCAATATCATTATAGGATCACATTAAACGTAATATAACGTCTAAAGAATTTAACTTAACACCATTATAAAACCTTGTCCGGTTATCAGGCGGCGGCAGTTGTTATATGAGCCATAAAGTTAAGTTTTCGTTAAAGCCATTAAACGGGAAATCTCAATTCGGGGCTCGGATCAAATTTTGAGAGTATTTATCTTCCGCAGGGTCGATTTAAAAGCAAAATCACGCAAGCACACGACGCCATTATCACTAGAGCTCGATCCGCAGGCCGCGGCAACTCTATGAATCTAATCCAGCGGATTTATCTTCTGATTTACAGCCGGCTCGAGCCAACGAGGGCGCGACTCCTTGAAAGAAAAGTGATAATGTCTTAATCCTACCACACTCGACTGTTCTACCCCCGCTTATTTTATGGTCGCGCGCCCAGACGGCACGTTTTGATTTATGATTTCAATAATTAAGAATTCTTAGGTGCAATTTGAATTTGAGCCGCGATGTGGGGGCCTGGGAGGCCTGCGGGAGGCCTGCCTGTTTGTTATTGCCACGGGGCGAGAAAGGGTCGCCGGTCCCACGGCTTACCTTTCATTTTCTGAGGAATTATAATAGAGTTTCGAGAAATTACGACGTCTTCTAAAAGACTCGCATAAGTACCTATATTCGTGTTGCTGGCAAAAGTCAAATTTTAAATTTTAATTCTTCTAGGAATACCTACTGAACTTACCTACTGAAATTACTTTTTTATATTATATACGTTTAGCAGACTCATTAAAATTATTAAACTAGATAAACTTCACCTCTGTGTTATGAAAAAATTTTTACACAATTTTCCTAATTAGCAAGTTTTAGTATGTATTAAAACTTATTAATACATCGACTAATTTTAATTAACGAAAATTTTACCGAACTTCTAGGCATTCGTAACACGGTGAAAATTGAATATGAGTTAATTTTCTACAACGAAATGTACTAAAAATCATCTATTCTTATTTGGAAGGAAAAGGGTACTAAAAGTTTCTAAGATCTGCTCATAAATAAGTAAATTATGTAGCATTTAATAGTTTTAGATTTTCAGTTGTTGTTTAAAAATTACTAATGAAGTTTATAAGGAAATAACCTCCTCCTTTTTTTGAAGTCGGTTAAAAAGCCGAAGAGTTTGTTTGTTTGATTGATTGATTGAACGCGCTAATCTCAGGAACTACTGGTTCGAATTGATAATTACTTTCAGTGTTAAATAGCCCATTTATCGAGGAAGGTATAATTCCCGTACTCCTACGGGAACGAGAACCACGCGGGTGAAACCGCGCGGCGTCAGCTAATTCACTGACAAAATGATAAAAATACATCCAACAACAGACCGTCCTTTGTAAATGAACAAAAGCTAATCTCGTAACAACTAAAAGCCTCTGTTTGACGATCCTCATACACTTGATACACTCGAATTACAGTATGTAGAGGCCTTTACGTCTCGTCGTCTTCGAGTAATCCTCGTGCCGCAATATAACCCGTGGCTGTCCTTATATCGCGCCCTAATCTCGAGGCATTACAATTAACGCGGCCCGAGATAACCCGCCGCTCGCCACCCACTGATAAAGGGCACTAGTTTAACTTAAGCATCCACCGCCCTCAGGGTTTACCTAATTACCCTGTGCGTATACGTTTACACAGACGTATAATCGCTACTTTCTTAGCAATATACCACTATAGTTGTTCTTCGAAAACTCTTTCTCTGATAGACATTAATAGAGCGAAAACTTATAATGCTTGACCCGTATAAAAACCAACAGCATTCCGGCTTTAGAAAAAAGGTTTCAGGTTTAAAATGCGTTACGTATAAAAAAAAGCATAGGGCCGTGCTAGCCCAGTGGATATAACTTCTGCCTCCGATTCCGGAGGGTGTGGGTTCGAATCCGGTCCGGGGCATGCACCTCCAACTTTACAATTGTGTGCATTTTAAGAAATTAAATATCACGTGTCTCAATCGGTGAAGGAAAACGTCGTGAAAGAAACCTGCATATCAAAGAATTAATGTGTAAAGTCTGCCAATCCGCATTGGGCCAGCGTGGTGGACTATTGGCCTTACCCCTCTCATTCTGAGAGGAGACTCGAACTCAGCAGTGAGCCGAATATGGGTTGATGACGACGACGACGACAAAAAAAGCGTAATCATCGACCCTTGAACTTTAAGGATGTTTTTCAAGTAGGTTTTCAATGCTGAAAGGGGAGTGAAGACATGATTTCTTATTAGGTACATATTACTATCACGATCAATTCAAATTTGAAATTCATTTATTTCAAGTGAAATAAGTTTACAAGCACTTTTGAAACGACAGCTCATGTTATCATGGAGATAGGTACATTCAAAAACTTAAAATTAAAACTCAGACATAATGCGTGAATTTGTTGACGTGCCTAGCAAAAATATCTAGATGATAATTTATCATTTTTATTGCATCATATGTTAATTTTACAGTCACCATATGAGAAATTTCTCTTCTTAACTCTTTATCATTCGGCATGTCGCTCGGTTAGTCCATTCGATATCTGTATTCCTAAGATACGCTATTATGAACGAATTTCATACAACCCGGGGCGGCACGTACGTAAATGTTTACGTACTTTGCAGTATTGGTAATTCGCCCTTCCGGCAGCCACTCTTGTTCTGTTCAAGGATCATCGATTTGTATCAAAACCTTCGTGTTATTGGGTGCGTATGCAAAAACTTGGGTGATTTTTGCAAGCGATGAGACATAGACAAATATTTTTAGATATTTATAGTTACTAAATAATTTAGGAACACTAAATTGTATAAGTGTCGAAAAAAATGTTATTAGATATTCAGGGGCTTTCATAATAAAAAAAATCTTATTCATAATAAATAGATTCCTCTTTAGTTAACACGGTAGCTAATTATGGAGCTTGGACCGTAGTGGTTTTGGAAGGCAGTTTTCAAAGTCCCAATTATCCATATCATCATCATCATCATCATGATGATGATGATATGGATAATTGGGGTAGCTAATTATGGAGCTTGGACCGTAGTGGTTTTGGAAGGCAGTTTTCAAAGTCCCAATTATCCATATAAACGATATTTTTTGATATTTTCTTCGGGATACTATCAGCATTCCTTCAGTTGCCACACCCTTTGCTAGAGACCCTTATGGTTCCCTTTAAAAAATCTTATTTGAAGGGTGTTTTATGAAACACAACGGAAACGGTGGTTTGCCGCAAAGCTAAATTGGGGATCACCATCATCATTATCAACCTATATTCGGCTCACTGCTGAGCTCCTCTCAGAAAGAGAGGTTTTAGGCCAATAGTCCACTACAATGGCAGACTTCACACACTCAGAGAATTAACAAAGTTTTCTGATATGCAGTATTCCTTACGATGTTTTTCCTTCGACGTTTGAACACGTGATATTTAATTTCTTAAAATGCACACAACTGAAAAGTTTAGGTGCATGCCCTGGACCGGATTCGAAACCACACCCTTCGGAATCGGAGGCAGAGGTAATTTTCACTGGGCTATTACGTCCACACGCCACATATTGGGGGGTATTATTATCATAATAAGCCGAGGAAAATTTAAAAAAATCCCCTTAACGTACGGTTTAACTTGTAAATTGCTACCTCCCAAAGCTACCACTATTTAAATCCATGCTTGGCTACGTTACTTACCTTTGGTAGGTCAATAGGCCTTTTCAAAATGACGTCAGGCTATGTCAGGCTCTCAGTCCGTATTACATTATAAAGCGGCGCGCGCTTCATTTCTATAAATTCAAATAAGTACTAATAATAAAAAGTGGTTAATTTCTGAGATACGATATTTATTTTCCAATACCATACTAAAATACCTCACTATAATTTATTTCTTTATAGATTTATAGTTTGCTTTTGTTTGTGTGTGTGAAAAATTGGTTTTGTGTTTTTTAATACCTGATTTGTTTTTATTAATTTGATGTTTTTATTACAAACTTGTACGAAGGCATGTTTAATGAACTGAGTTTACCTTATTTCATTATTTTTTACACATAAAATATCTTCCTAAATAAACGGCGCCAGTTAGATTGCAAATTGGAAAAAAATTGCAAATCATTAAATTGTTTTATGTACGTATTTTATTTTAAAATAATATAAAACCTTTCTCTAATGTAATGTAATGTGTCAAAAAGTACAAAATATAATGTGTCAATAAAAAAGAAATTTCAAATAAACTTCGCTCAAAACTTTTTAAAAGTTTAAACTTTACATAAACAAAAAATTATATAATAAAGAAAATATCATAAATCCTTTTATAATATGCGTGGTGCGTTATAATAAATATTACAAAAACATTAAACAAAATTAGAATTTTATTTTGTAGCTAAAGCGATTTTTCCCAAATTGGCATTTACCTGCACTTCAGTTCAAGCAGCTGCGTGACGAAAGAGAACTAAAAAATACTGCTAATACGTAGATATATTAATAAATATAGAACTTCGCCCTCAATTGTTGTCTTTTCTATATAAATTTTTTGCCTCTACTAATTGGTCTGAAAGCTCTTGAGTGAAATGGTTTTTACGTGGGAACGATTTTTGTGCATTTAAAATAAATATCATGAAGTGCTTAAAATGTGATAACGTCGAGTGGAATCGCCGAGAATCATTTCCGCGTAAAAATATTGTGTTTGTGGATGGAAAATCGAATCGCAAGTACACTACTTCTTTTAAATACTTCGTGTTGTTTTGTTATCCCTCAAGGATGGCACTGATGGGACTGTTTGTTCCAGGACGGCGCCGTTGAATACGCACACGACGCTGTCACACATAAACAAAAGGCGACTGGAGTTCGGCGTAGATATAGAAGCTTTCAGAGTAAACGATAGAAGACTTGATCGCGTGGACGACGCGTCCATGGAGGAAGAAGCTACCAAGCGGCGAAGACGACTACTGGACGACGACAGAAGAGACGAAATCGATTCCTACCATAGAAACTTCACCGTACACAGGCCTAACATCCTACGTCACCCCGGTGAAGACGCAGAATCTCTTTTACAACGAACACAAAATGCACTAAAATCCCTTAGCAATTGGCCCCCCGAGACTCTATCGAACGGTGATGAAAACGAAGACGCCAACGACTTCGACAATCTTTTCAACGATAGACGTTCAGATAAAATGTTACCGTCCTCTCCTTCACAGTCATCAGAGAGCGCACATTCGCAAAGAAGTTTCTCGAGACAAGAAAACGACGAATCTAAATCTCATCCATGCGATAGAATAGAAAACGTCGAAGTTCCTTACCGAGACCCAAAAATGGAAAGAGAAAATAGTATAGAATACAACTACGATAGAGAAGATAAAACACAGAATCACTACGACACACCTAATTTTGATGAATTAGTAGATAATTCTTCCAACGATCTAGAAATCGATATGTCTGAAGATGAACGGGAAAGTAAAAGAAGAAAGGGAGAAATAATCACAGTAAACAAACAGTCACTATACAACGCGTACAAGGCTGCAACAGCTTCATTGCCTTACTCGACCCAGTCCGCATTCAAGCCTCCAGCGGAAGTGAAGCACAAAATACATGGATCGTCATTTCCCAGTGAACCATTTGGGGGTTACTCGAATGATCACGAAAAGAGCTCACTGCATAAGGTCTCGAAACAGTACACCGTGTTACAGCCCGCCGGCTTGGGGTCTCGAGCCGCCACGGCACTGCAGGAAGCTCGCACGGTGCCGTCGACCCAGCCCGCGCGAGACTCACGGCCTCTCAATGCACTCTCTCCGCCCGTCTCCAGAGGTACCGCTCGTCTCTGACGCTCATTGCCAAACTTCTTAACGACACTATAACTTTCGACTTCGCGTTATGAACAAGACAAAGTTTGTTTCAAGGTCGGCTGCTTTGTTCCCACATAGCAGATAGAATCATGCACGGTGCTTGTACGGTTTTATAATACTAATCTATAGATAGCTTTCAAATAAACATTCGTGCGTTTGTGTTTTTTAACTTAACAAATATGTTTGATCTCGGAGAATTTTATTCGTGTAGAAGGTTAACAAATGATCGTTCATTCGAAAGACGTTTCTCATAATTCAATCTTTTACACATATGTTTAAACTCCACCTACGCCGCTGTCGTATATAATGTGCGAGTATGTGGCGGTTTTCCTCGTATCGCACATTTAGGATTTACGTCATGCAATAAAAACGGGTCAGGGCGGGCGGGGCGTAGTACCGCCCCGCTACTCTTGAAAGAAAAATTGTCAGTCGGACCGCGCAGCCGCCTGGCGTTCTTTATTTTTTCTTTTAAGTCGTGGATGGGGTGGGTCCCGAGCGTGGGCGGCGCCGCGCAGGTACGCCCCGCGGCACGCCCGCCGCCCGCCGGTATCGATCCGCTCCCACGCCCCGCTCGATGATTAACAAAATACTAATTTGTTCATCGATTTGTCCGCAGAAGGCAACAAGTGTCCAACTCCGGGCTGCAATGGGCAGGGCCACGTCACTGGCCTGTATACGCACCACCGCAGGTAAGCCGCTGGTTTCCATGCTTTTCAGCTATGACGTCATATCTACTATCAGTTACATGAGTATCAGTATCCACTAACTAGTAGCAATGTCTAACAGTATCCAGATACAAACTACATAGCTGGTTGCTTCAATCATTACAATATGATGTTAAATTTACATTCTCCAAATGATCTATAACAAATTTCACAATATACGTGTACAATACAGTACATATTTTAAAAAAGCGTAATAATATAACTAATATTTGGGTTTCATATAAATCTTGTTTTGTCCATCAGTCTGTCAGGATGTCCAAGAAAGGATAAAGTCACACCTGAGAGTAAGTAATCGAAGTCCTAAACTATGCTAGAAGTTAGAACTTATTTTGTTTTATTTGTGTAGATGTATGTTTAGTATTTATATCATTAATATTTTTGTTGCGAACATTGAAGCTAATGATAATTCAAGAGAAGCTATATATCAAACATTTATCTATCAGGCAATCATTTTAATGAAGTAATAATGTCCTTGGTTTGTATTATTACAGTCAGATTAGTCTTATTAGTAACCTTAGTATACTTGCTTAGGTTATTATGTGAATTTATGATATTTAGTCTGAATCTTACTTATTGAAAATTTCCCAGTTAAAAACATACAGTTTTATTCATTTACAGTGCAAAATAGTTATCATCATGTATTAAGAACATCATAAACACTATAGCAGTATTCACTCAAAAGTGGCTATGGTTATTTTTTCTCGCATTTTTTTAAAATCCTTTATAACGTTTTAAAACCTTGCTCATAGTTATACGAACAAACTTGTTTTCTACTTTTTTCAATTCACAGTTATTTTTTTATTTACTCGTGTCTCTCTGCGCTTTGCTATTAATCGTATTAAGCAGCTTGTTCAGTTCGCTGTTTCAGTCTACGAACACAAGGCATACTCGTAGTTTTCGATCTGACATATGATTCTCTGAGGTTGATTGACGGAAGCAGCTGATGTCTTGTACTTACTTAATAGATGATGATTGTTTTAGTTAAGATTAGCTAGGAAAGGCTACTTTCTATCAACTGATATTAAAAAAGAATTGGAAATGCCTCTTGTCTTGTCGACCAAAGAGCAATCATGAATACTTATTTATCATCTTAATGGTTAAGTACTGTTTTATATGTACGAGTATATCTTAATAAATTTTACGTGGCATCTCAACACATTCAAACATGTGTTTGCGTATTGTCTACGAATGAACGATGGTACCATTTTCAGAAACTTTTCAGTGGACAAGGACAGTGTTTGTACTTGAGGTGCCACGTGAAAAAAAGTATAGGTACGCGATTTTCCTCATGAAGAATTTGTACCTAACAGTTTTGGCGTTGCACGAGACAATCCTAAAGTGTCCAACACCGGGCTGCAACGGTCGCGGGCACGTCAGCTCCAACCGGAGCACGCACCGCTCGCTGTCGGGCTGCCCTACCGCGGCCGCGAGGAAAGCTGCCGCCCGCTCGCAGAGGGGCCGACCACCAGGTTTGTGTGTTGTACACTTTCATCATTACCGCTCGCCGTCGGGCTGCAACACCGCGGCCGCGAGGAAAGCCGCTGCCCGCTCGCAGAGGGGTCGACCACCAGGTTCGTGTGTTATACACTATCATCATTACCGCTCGCCGTCGGGCTGGTACACCGCGGCCGCGAGGAAAGCCGCTGCCCGCTAGCAGAGGGGCTGACCACCAGGTTCATGTTTTGTACATTATCATCATTACCGCTCGCTGTCGGGCTGCCCCATCGCGGCCGCGAGGAAAGCCGCTGCCCGCTAGCAGAGGGGCTGACCACCAGGTTTGTGTCTTGTACACTTTCATCGTTACCACTTGCTGTCGGGCTGCCCCACCGTGGCCGCGAGGAAAGCCGCTGCCCGCTAGCAGAAGGGCAGACCAGCAGGTTTGTGTCTTGTACACTTTCATCGTAACCACTTGCTGTCGGGCTGCCACACCGCGGCCGCGAGGAAAGCCGCCGCCCGCTCGCAGAGGGGCCGACCACCAGGTTCGTTCGTTGTTCACTAGCATCATTCATGATCGAATCATAACATGATCGAATTCGAGGTACGTTGGTTTGAAACTAACAGTAATGCCGCTGATATCGACAAACAATTATTGCTGCAGTCTTCTGAATTCTATACAAAATGGAACCTTGAGAGTAGTTAAGGGAGATAATGTCTTTAGAGTCAACTTTCGGTTTCGGAGAGAAATGTATACCTTCTTTAAGATTTTTCACGGGTATGAGAGAGAACATAGGCCTCTTGCATGGACTTCCAAACACCACAGTCTCCAGCCGCAAAGCATCCAACGGCTCCTTCAACCACCCTGATATCCCCTTGACGTTGTTTTAATCTCGATTATTAGGTTGTGCTAAATTGAAGGAACTTCTCCAGTTCAGCTGCAAGCTATAGCGCCGGCGCCCGTGTCGGTGTCGGTGTCAGTATCGGCGCCCCCGGAGCGCGCGCGGCCGGCGGAGGCGCCGCGCACGCCGCCCGTGAAGCGCGAAGCCCCCGAGCTGCTGGTGCCCAAGCGAGAGGCGGCCGAGCCCGAGCGCGACTCCCCCGGCATGGAGACGCGCCACGCCGGCTACGGCGCGCCGCCCGACCAGCGCTCGCCCTACGAGCGCCCGCCCGACGACCACGTGCGCTCCTACAGGTAACCGCCGCGCCATCATATATTATCCCAGACCAATTATAGAAGGACCTGTATCGCACTCATAGTCACAAACAAAATTGTCTGCCATTTTCTGAAGAAAACGAGCTTAGATTTGGTATATATCTTATACTAAACTAGAAGTTTTTGTCCGTTTTATACACCATTTACTAAATACCAACACAAAAAGGTATTTTTTCGGAGCTCTTTAACCGACGAACACGATTACGACTATTTAACATCGATTCTATAGAGGCAGCTTTTATAATCGCATTAGATCGTCGATCATATACTTTGACAGAAAAGTAGCACCTAGCGAGGCAGGTCCTACAGAATAGTTGGTCTGAGTATATTATGCTAGGCTTAGACGATGCTGGCATGAATAAAACCGATCTGTTCATCAAGCCAGTGACCTTCGCTCACGTGCCCTGCAGCTCCCGCGCCAATATGAGGACGCATAAAGACAGTCACTGACGCATATCCGTCAATACCAATAACGCTGACAGCAGTTCTCAGAAAAGCCAACATTGATATCATCTAAACAAAATAGTTTGTGCCATTGATGGCTTGTTTAAGAACACTTTAGGTAATCCCTATCGATTTTATAGAGGTCCAATCGATCTGGAAAGGTATGACCCTCAAGTTATTGTGACGTGACGAATAGCAGAGACTTTTGTGGTAGAGTAGATACCAAGTTAATACCACCTGTAATCGAGGAACTTATAATAGTATGCTTCCTTGCTGGGGATAAGCCGAGTTACTGACAGCGCCGAGTATCGGCAACCTCAGCGTTGACAACATCGATGGCCAAAAACATGAAACCGCAGGAGAAAGCATCTTAAAAAGTTGTTATTGTTTTAACAATTTGAGAAATAAATTGAATTCCTCTTGCACCGCTACAGATCTACAATCTTAAACTCGATGCACGATTACTGACACAATTTCATTTAAGTTGTTTCAATTATTCACAACCGAAGGAGGAGAAACAAAGCAATACCTCAAAGTTCGCGTAATTTTTTCGGCTATACAATTTATGTAGTCATGTTAGTTTTGCCGTAAAGAAATTAAGATAAACGCAGAATATCTAATCAGAAAATTTTCGTTACGCATACTGACCTACTGACGCGTTTTCTGACCTACATATAAAATATATAATTTTTCGATAAACGTAGGTCATATAGGTAAACGTTATGTCTCTTCTCATAGTCAAATGAATGAAACTCGATACGGCTACGAGTCTCGCTGCTACGAAGGCGCGCCGGCCTTCGAGCGGTACGACCCGGCGCAGTGTCCGCAGCGGCCCTACGGGTGGGAGGAGGAACGGTACCACGACCCCCATCTGCCCACGCCCATGAAAACTGACCAGTCCGAGCAAGAAGCCAGTACCGGCCCCATTTACCCTAGGTACGTAGAACCACATCGTATATTATCACGATTGTTTTGAGCTATTCTAATGCCTTAATGTGGTAAACGGGATTCTAATTATCGCAATCCAAAATTATTTATCCTTTTAACGCGACTTTTAAACCTAAATATAAGTCATAAGCGAAATAAAGATGTGTTGTAAGTGGTGCCGACTTGTCCGTCCAGACCGATGTACCATTACGAAGCTGGTGGAGTAGGCGGCGTGGCGGGCGTGAGCGCCATGGGCCCCGGCGTACCCCCCGGCTTCTCGGCGATCAATCTGTCGGTGAAGATCGCTGCGGCCCAGGCGCAGCGGCCGCGGAGCCCGACGCCGAGGGATCCCAGAGACCCTCGCCCGGCCATAGATCTCTCTACGTCTAACGGTAGTCCACAGGTGAGAATTTGAGAGTTTGGAAGACGACACAAAAGTTACATTGCCCTGAACCATTGGTGAGTAAAAGACATGCAAGTAAGCGGATTGAACTCATCGCTAATTCGCTATTCAAGTCTATGTGTCAAGACAAACAATAAAGCTTAGCAAAGATGGAGATCGTAATGTTGTAATACAAATACCAACAGTTCAGGATACACTACAACGTTTAAACTATCATTGTCGCGTACGCAAATACCGTTCCACTAAATACCAATGGATCAGGGCTTCTGACGCAATGAACAGCGTTCAGTCTTGGCAGTCTCACGAGCCAATGGATCAGGGAGCTCCGCACAGTGTTATAAACGCCGATTTATGCAACAGGGTCCATACGCATCACCGGTGTACACGAGCGCCGGGGGCGGGAGTGCGGGGGGCCCCCGGGGCAGCCCGCAGCCCGGCGCGTCGCCGCAGCTCACGGCCAGTCCGCAGGTCCCGAGCCCGCAAGGCCAGACCCTCGACCTTAGCGTGTCCCGTTTACCACATAGGTGAGGCATTGACATAGCTTGAACTTTTATCATTCGCACATTATCTGGCTACTTATCTTATAATGCATGTTTTTTTTTAATTTATAAAGGGAAATTATGTTCCCAGTCGCCAGAAACTTAGCTTCGTGGCAACCATACAATATACACTCTACCAAACTTTGAGGGCATCTAGCGAAGATAGCAGCTTAAGGCCATGATGTGTGTGTTGGAAGTTCTTGCAAGAGACTGTGGACGTCGATAATGATGACGATTATAATGATGATGATTATGATGATGATGATGATGATTATGATGATGATGATGATGATTATGATGATGATTATGATTATGATTATGATGATGATGATGATGATGATGATGATGATGATGAAATATATTGTTTGTCTACAGTCGAAGTTTTCCTGGCGGAGTGTCGTATAGTCGAGAATCAACGCCAGACAGCGGCGGCAGCCATCCATATTTAGAAGCATACCATAGAGACACTGCTGGTGAGTAATATATTCGCAAGAATTCCTCATAAAGGAGATGGTCCAAATCCAAAATTGTATCCAAAATTGCAGGATCAGTCATTGTACCCTGGTAGAAATAAAAGAAAATGTTTTCTTTACTATTTTTGATTATACAAATCTACGAATTTACTTTATTTCTTTCGAAATAATATTCATCATCTCCCAAGATATCCAACACTAATATGGGTATTATTGGCGGATTGATGACGTTTTCATTGCTGTAGTCGATATGACGTTTGTTGTCAATTGTCATGTCATAGTTGCTTTAAGGGCGCCATCTTGATATAACCCAAATGCTTGGGTTTTATTTCAATACGAATAATTACAAATATTACTTACGAATATTAAAATAATTCGAGGGTTATTAATCAAAAACAAGTAAAATATACTGGTTTAATTTTCATA
Source organism: Bicyclus anynana (assembly GCF_947172395.1). Classification (NCBI taxonomy): domain Eukaryota; kingdom Metazoa; phylum Arthropoda; class Insecta; order Lepidoptera; family Nymphalidae; genus Bicyclus; species Bicyclus anynana. Next base: position 5,021,860 of record NC_069087.1, on the reverse strand, counting down.
ATGTTGAGACACACACACACCACAATAGTTCAAATTCGTAGGTAGTATTACGCATTGCCTCTACCTCGTGAGCACTGGACAAAATTATCACAAAGCACTACATAGGGTACTGCTTGATAATTTTGTCGAGTGCTATGGTATTGTTCTGGTAACTCTACAATCATCAGAACAAAACCCAGCGAAGTATCACGCATATAGTATTCTTAAAAAGGTCATTAGCATTCGCTACATACATACTTAGGAAAACAGAGTATGCAGCGCAAATTTTCTGTTGCAATTTTCATAATTCCTAAACATTACTTCCGTGAATAAGCGCGAATTGGCCCTATTTAGCAAGACACTCGTTACCCGTAGCTCTACCGTACGGTACGGTAAAACATGCGATACAAATTAAGAGCAACCGCCTTAATGTCTCCCGCTTGCATTGCAAGCCACATTGGTGGAACAATGCTAATTCTACGCACCAGGCGTTCCTCCTTACACGTGTGTAGCTACTCTCATACTAGGGTTGCCAACCGTGCCATAATAAATATAGTTTTGTATTATATTTTGAGATCAAGCACGTATATATTGTTTAAGAAATAGTAATTCGCAAAAATAGTATATTTTCAACACTGAAATTTAATAAATAATTCCTTCGTTTTTAAAACAGTATTAACTTAAAACGAACGAATAAAATAGCTATTGGTTTCTTAAATTTAAAAAATCAAATGCCATAAACCATATGATACTCTTATTTACAAAAAAAATTGAAATATACAAAATCTAATCTTTAAAAGTACTATATTTTTATAGCTTTGTCTGAAAAAATACTAGGTATATTTTTTCAAAATTAATTGGCAGCCCTATCTGATGCGTATGTGTGGGTGCGTATTAATTATAACGCGGTTACGCGCGTCACGAGAAATGTTCACGTGCGTTAATTAAAATTTACCGCAAATTAATATTATCAACGTTCTTGACCTGATAAATAATAATGAGTTTTCTATTCATATACCTTACTTTAATATTAGGCACAGTAGTACTGTTTACGAATTTGTGTCTTATGGAATGAAATAAAAAAATCTATTGAAATAAACATGTGTGTGTATCTAAATATACCTAAATTATGACTGAAAACTGAAATATATCCACTCTTTACTTGACGATAACCACGTTGTAGGTGGTGAGGAAAACGGAATTACTTCGTTACGCAAACTCAGTAGAAGGACACAACATATTGAGTGTACTTTTACGAAGGACCAGCATTTATTAATGACTGTGTAAGTGTAAATTACTGCGACGCCAAGCAGGTGAAGGAGACGCTTGATCAAAAAATCCCTGGGCACACTCCGAAATAAATCCTTTAATCTTGTATAAAAATGTTCCCTATGCTGGTGCGTAGGTTACGGCGGTGTCAGCCCTCATCCAGTGGCGGGCTACGGCCTAGCGCAGCCGGACTACGCGGCAGCGGCGGCCGCGGCGGGCTACGGCGGCTACCAGTACCAGTGCGGCGCCTACCCCCCGCCGCCCGCCTACCCGCCGCACGCGCCGCCCTACTCGCCGCCCTGCTACATGCCGCCGCCGCACGCGCCGCACGACAAGCCCAAGGATAGCAGGTGAATACGCTTGGTTACTTGACATAAATGTGCTCAGCGCTCACTAAAAGATGGTAGGGGAGAGTATCTATATACCACCATGCAAACAAGAAAATTCCTCTGCGATACCGCGAGCATCCGCCAGTTTACTAAAGCATTTACCAATAAGCTTTACTCGATCGAGTAGAGAGGTACAAGTAGGTACAATGGAGTACCTACTTGGCAAACTCTAGAGTATACCGTCTTTCTTCGATGGATTCGGTGACGCACCGAGCATTGATTAATGTAATCCTTATAAGAATCTATTATCTATCGACATTATATATTTTACAGAAGTAAGTCAAAGCTCTCTAATTTTTTTCTTCTTTGCGAAAAACGCAATTTTTTCCAGGGTTAGGGCTTTTTTAAAACATTTGTTATTATAAATTAAAGTATCAAATTATATTTATAGTGTTTATAAAACATACACTAAAATAATTAACAAAATTTTCCTTCTAAGTAATGATTAGTAATTAGGTAATGTAATAAGTATAAAATAAAGCGTAAAAATGTTCTTATTAATCAACAAACATCTAAGTAATACCTAAACAATTTGTAAGAGATTTTCTATACTAAACACTTAAAAGAGTTTTTCTATCGGCCTAAATACTTGCAAACACAAACACAAGCATATAATCACATAATTGTTTCATAGTGTGTTATTTCGAACGTATCTCATACTATAGTTGTAGTACACTCACACTCTAACTCGACGGATCAGTCTAAATATACCGCCGGCCGCGCGCGCGTGTGCCATGCGCGCTCCAATTGACAAGACATAGATAACATATACAATAGAATAGCGTGCCACCAACTATGCGACGAAACAGGTGAGATATACCTACCTCTACCTACTTTGTAACGTTCCGTATATAATCAATTTTCGAACGCAATTTGTTGATAACTTTTTTTAATATTAGCTACTTTTGTAAAGTAAACACTCAATACGTTTACGCAAACAGCGTATACAGATTCCAGTTCTTTTTACTACCACATAGCTATAGGTGAATGACTTTAATGACACTCATAATAAGAACAATCGTAACAAATGTAGGTGGAAATTCGTATTACGTATTTATAATTAGAATATGCGCTCGTAACGTATACATAACAATTCATACATAAATATTAATATTGTATTGTAAAGTTTTTTTTTTTTTTTTGTTCCGTTCCGTTTGTTTTATTTGTTGTGTTATCGTTATATTGTTTTTGTTTTATTTTGTTATATTTATTCACGATAGCTACCACCGCGACGACTATTACGGAAAACCGGGTTACCGGATACGAGAGTCGAGGGAACTTATCCAGTGCCCGGTCGAGAGCTGCGACGGTACCGGCCACATTTCAGGCAACTTCGCGACACACCGCAGGCAAGCGGCAATATTTGCGCACTCGCGAATATTCGACATTGGGAATGTTCCAGCAACATTATAGCCACCAGCAATATTACTCAGAACCCGACGCAATATTAGCGGCACGATGCAATATTCGCCGTACAATATTAATGTGACAATTTTGTGCTATATGTTCCACTTTGCACATTTCCGACATCAATTGGCTGTGCTCGAGGTTTAGCTGTAAACTAACCGCATGACGAAACGCTGATGTGAAATCGTCTAGATGTTATTCTACTTGCGTTTATTTTTGGCTTCTGATTCTAACACAGTACCTATTAGATTGTGAGAAGCTTACATTTAAACATCTTTATTAAAACTATTAAACTCACCATTACCTATATCATAATAGTACTAAGGTAACTGTTGAGTTTAAGCCGACTCTTAGTAGAATAGAATAGTAATAGAGTCACTACAAGATAAACTTGACATAATATGTTAGGCCTATCAACTTGAAATAAACGAGTTTTAATTTTGATTTACCTTTACAAAAAATATTTTTTTAGGTGAGTCTAGTAATGTTATGTAAAGCTTAAGCAATTTTAAATAACTTATATATCTATTTATTTAAAAGCCTTTAACCTTCGTAATGTATAATTTATACTTTAAAAATACATTTTATAGCACATTTGCTCGTAAAGTATCTCTTATTTCACAAATTTCAATATTGTAATGTATCTCATTACGTACATGAGCCGTAATGTTAAGTAAAACGCCCATGTGCTGTAATATAATTTAAAACGTTTATTATCCGTCTAAAAACGAACGGTACTTTTTTAAATCTTAGCAAAGAGATGGCAGAAAAGTCATAAACATTTTATGAATAAAATTAACTTTTTGAAATAAAGTATGATAAATAAACATTTAATTCTTTAATTTTAATAATTTTGACAATAAATGACAACCGTAACAAACACAAAAACATATGTAACAAACACAAAAATATTAATTTACTTTTTGGGTAATACTGACTGTTTTTGGTCATTTTGCCTCAAAAAAACGCTATAACTCTAGCTCTCGCCTACGGCTCGAGCTTGCAATATTGCCTCGGCTGTGATTTGTACATTCATTTCAGTTCATTGAATGTACTTTTAAGCAATTCATCAAAGTGAAAATGTGAAACGTGCATTTTAATTTAGATATCATAAAAAAAAGTTTAGTTAATAAGATAGGTGTAGTAAACTGAATGCAAGTTGAATGAAGACGCATAAACAGTATGCTAATTTTAGTGTGGAGATTCAAACTCACTTATAACACTCCACAGATGCTTCACACTCCAGATTATTTTTATCATTCCTTAAAGTGTTCACACACGCCCCTTAAAGTAACCGACGACAGCTAAGAAAATGTTTACAGTGCCGCTCAAAATAATCCCAGTTACTATAAATCAATGTTTAAATTAAACGAAGTTTATATGTACGAGTATGTTGTTAGAAAAAAAGAAAGGATGAGCTTTTGTTTTTTTAGAAAGGAACTAAAATTGAGAACACACCTAACATATTTAAAAGCATTTTTTTATCTCATTTGCACGGATTCTTTTGCTCGATGAAGGAAATGAAATGAAGGAAAAGTAATTTTCCTATATAGCCAACAAAGTTCGAATTTTGGACTCAATAAGTACGACAGAAATAATTAGAACAATATTAACAAGTCTAGTAGGTATGTAACATTTTTGTTTTTTTTTTCTAATTTATAATTAGTTTATATGATTTAGGATTCTGATGAAAATATCAGAAAATTTTAATTAATGTTAAAATTTCTATTTTATTGTGAAAACGTCTACCTTAATTTTATAAAACATACCTGAACGTAGAACCTTCTCCATTTTAGACATCGTTTAAAAAGTAAAATAATATAGTAAATTAGCTGTACCATTGCCTAGCCCGTAGATCCAATCAAATTGAAAAATATTTTCGGATTTTGGTTTGTTTCAATTTACTTTTATAAACCTTGGTGATTGTGTGGCAGGGGTGTGAATTTAACTCTCATTATTAAAAACGGTACCTCCGTAATGCCGAATTGAGATTCTTTGTTTATTATAGTTAAGGTAGTACGAGTATGTACTCACAGTAGTGTTATGAAGAATTATTTTGGTTTGCACACGGCAGCGAAACTCGTGCGTTGAATCTCTCGCGACGCTAAGGATTCTTTATTTGACCCTTTATATTCTTTATACCCCTCGATTTGATCATAGTTAAATCTTAGAATCCTTTGCTTAATCTGTAGCGAATAGGTGCATTTGCAACTTTGCTTTGCTTAACCTATTGTTTTGTGGATTTTTAACTCATCGTTAAGCACCATGTCATGGTATCGCCAGAATTGTTTAGATCGCTCTCTCTCACTTAATCAATGCATCTGTTAATCTTAGAGAGTTATCAATATTTAAAAATTATTTAATAAATATCACTTATAGGTATATAAACTAAACTAGAAGGTAACGGATAGAATCACTTGCAAATAAAGATAAAATATTACGGTGGACTGCTTTATAAAAAAATCTTATTGTTTTCAGAGTTAGTTTTTCAAGCAAGTAGATAATATGTAATATACATAGTAATTTACATATTTTACCATTTTCAGTACATTTGTTGAACGCGCGCTTGCTTAATAATTAAAAAAACTGATTAACCAGATAATTTTAAAATTTTCCTGCCCACGTTTAGTTTATTATAATTAAACAGCTCAAATATATAAAACAACAGGCCTGTAGGCATGTGGCACGTCGATTATCTTTCTACAAATGCTAACGCTTCGGAAACTAAAAAAATGTATAGGAATAACAGATCATTGACAGCTTGATCACGTGATCTGTCGATAATGAATGTATTTTTTTTAATTTTCGAATCGTTAGCGTTTGTAGAAAGAGAATTGACGTGCCACATGCCTACAGGCCTGATTCGATTTAGGTACAGTATTATTGCATGTTTTTTGTGTCGTAGTAGGAATATATATACGTTATTTATAATTAACTTATAACTTTTCCTTAATTAGCTAATTTACTATTATATTTAAATACAGTTTTAACTTGAAATTTGTGATAAGAACAATACATAAGTACCTACCTACGTAGTAGTAATTTCAGTAAATAATTTATAAAATAGGAAGAATTTTCCGGGCTTTTATTTCCTATTAGGTTGCCCTCACACTGTCACACCATATTGTACGAATATTATCCAATATATATTGTTTTGTCAACCGTGTGTGGGCACCCTTAGAATATGATACATGCTACATTTTACTAATGACTGTTGGTAAACGTTATGAATGTATATTTTATAATATAAAATATAAATATGGTCAAAATAAAATATAAAAAAATAACTAAATCAAACTTTTGCCGATCTTGATATTATGTTAAACATAAAGGTTACGTCACTATACAAAAAACATAGACTCTAATTGAGAACTTTGTCTTTACGTCCATTTTTAAAAGCACTTTTCATGATTTCTGCACAAAAATATGTTAACATATCACTACAATATAAGCAAAATCCGTGCTTAACACACTACTAAAAAAATTAGTTTGCCTAATCGCGTAGATATCAGATCACTCACAGATTATAGGAGTTAGCCATTTGCTTGATATTATTAAAATAAATTCACACACTCACATAAAATTCTTTGCATACATATTAATACTAGCAGACACCGCGCAGTTTCACCCGCGTGGTTTCCGTTCCCATAGGAATACGGAGATAAAATCGCCTATAGCACTCGGGGATAGTTAACTTCCCAACAGTAAAAGAATTTTTCAAATTGGTTCAGTAGTTTCAGAGCCGATTCAATGCCAACAAACCAACAAACAATCAAATCTTTCCTCTTCATAATATTAGTATAGATAAATATGTATAACAAAAATCCAAAGATTATGAAAATAATGTTTATTGCTTCTTACACTGAAGTGTATTTCAAATAGCATTTGCACTGTGACAGTCGCCTGTATGAAATTCATAATAAGTACTATTATTGTGAATCGCGGCAAACTTTCAAGAGTGAAAAGAACTCTCACCTGCACCATTCTACATGAAACGAACTTTATGTAGATTGTAGACTCTACATTGTATAGCGTTTCAATAAGCAGCAATGTAAACCAAGTCAAAGAGCCGAGAACCAAGAACAAATCTAAGAGTATACATTTTAAGTGCTTCGTTAAATAGATATTCGCTATACAGGATGTTGCGGAGTATTTTCCAGAACTTCAAGATGTTGACCATGTTTTTTATAACTTATCTATTTCTTTTTTACTAAAAAAAAAACTGACTATCCATGTAACACACGCCTATAGATATCTATCCTTGAATTTCAAAATACTTAATTGTAGTGGTAAAACTGTCGATATCGTCGAGATATTGCAACTGGCACTCCGCACTCCACTAGTAAGCTACTTCATGATATTTATCAATGAATAAGTTTGGCTAGGTAATAATATAAGGGATACAATTTAAGATCTATTAGAAAAGAAATATTTATTACACCGAAAATATTCATTTTAGTACACAAATGTTCTATAAATCGGCGAATCAATAAAACATTTACCCTCGACCTGCTCAGAAACAGCTCCGGTTTTCATGTTTCTTTTTACTCTTTCTTTCTCTTTCTTGATATTATTTGAAATCAGAAACCTTTTGGAGTGGGGACGGAATGATTTATATTATTCAAAACAATATTTATGCTATTTATATAATAAATAATTAAAAAACGAAACACTACCATTTGACTTCATTACTCATATTTTTAGTTAATTTTCCTCAAAAAAAATATAACCCTAGAGTTTTGGGAAATACTCTCGAGCACCCTGTATACAGTAACAATCTCCTCTATCGTAAGTTGCCGCAAGTTGTTCCGTCACGCCATTGTAAGCAGTCTGTATATGTGCAGTCTGTCCGGGTGTCCGCGCGCCGACCGCTCGCAGCTGCAGCCTCACTCGCAGGAGCTGAAGTGTCCGACGCCCGGCTGCGACGGGTCAGGGCACGTCACCGGCAACTACTCGTCGCACCGGTCGCTGTCCGGCTGTCCTAGAGCGAACAAACCGAAGAGCAAGCCGAGAGATGGACAGGACTCGGAGCCTCTCAGGTGAGCTGGATTAACTATTGCATTGCATCCCAACCTGTGGTCCGCGGACCCCTGGGGGTTCGCAGTGTCATACGTAATTGAAATACAAATATTAAGGGGTATGGATTTTCATCCTCTTCCTAACAAGTTAGCCCGCTTCCATCTTAGACTGCATCTTCACTTACCATCAAGTGAGATTGTAGTCAAGGGCTAACTTGTAAAGAATAAAAAAAATATACTAATTTGAATATTGAGAGGATCTGACCTTTTAACACGAATCTTACTGCTTACTTCAACTTGAACGTTTTTCACACTTTTCATAGTAAACAGTTATGAGTAGCTATTTTGTATTTGTAATAACAAAAATAAATACCTAATCGGATTTTTTTTACTGTTTATTTTATTAAGGGGTTCTGTGAAAACTGTGCCTGATTTCCTAGGGGTCCGTGGCTGAAAAAGGTTGGGAAACGCTGAACTATTGTATTGCGATTCAGTAACGACGTTTTGCATAACTCGCAAATTACAGTTTCGAATTCATCTCTATCTCTTTCTCTGTCTATCACGATACTATAGAAAGGGAAATATAGAGGTGAATTCGAAACATCGTTACTTGCGAGTTATACTAACAAGTTTAGCTATAGCAAATTGATACATAATTTTTATAACCATTAAATATAAACGTTAGTTCTTTCAGACTAATGTGTTTATTTAATGATTTTCCTTTATATTTGTATTACTAAGAAAATGCGAATTTACTTTTCCTTATACTAACTTGAAAGAGAGTATTGTTTATCCTACTTGTATACCTATAACAAATAAAATCATTCCCTTTACCGTTTCTCATGTCTAAGTATAAGTTTGTTGGTATTTGCACGCTGCTTAGATGCCCAATACCGGGCTGTGATGGTTCTGGACATGCTACTGGGAAATTCTTATCACATCGAAGGTAAGTTTCTTAGTAAAAAAACACATTTATTCAATAAATAAAGTATACATAACATAGCCCGCCATAACAAAGCATAATAATAATAGCATAACGCTCCATATCCCTAACATAAGGAGGCCTGGCTAATAAAATTGAAAGTATTACGTATTAGTTGCAAAGGTACCTCTTACTAGGTGGAAACCTAAAAAAGTTACCTATACCTAATTATATATTACTGCTGCATTTAAATTATTTATAAATATTATAAATCATCAAAACGGCAAAAATTGAATTCTCTTTTTCGAGCAATCGTCAGTAATGGTGTACTTAATGAAAATCCAACCATAGCCATAGACTTCATAACGTCAAAATGCTGCCTAGTGATGTGCCTAAACATTTGATATCGATGTTTCAGTAATAGCTCTACGTTTGCCCGTCACATTTTTTTAATGATCACTAAGAATAATTGATAATAATTTACTTGTTTCTTCACAGCGCTTCCGGGTGTCCGATTGCGAATCGCAACAAAATGCGAGTCCTAGAAAGCGGCGGAACAGTGGAACAACACAAAGCAGCCGTGGCGGCAGCAGCATCCGCTATCAAATTTGACGGTGTGAACTGTCCGACACCAGGGTGCGATGGATCCGGACATTTGAATGGCTCTTTCCTGACACATCGCTCGCTGTCCGGCTGTCCGATCGCAGGAGCCGCAACACCCACACCACCAAAGAAACCCAAATATCCTGACGACATCACGCCATTATACCCTAAATCATATTCAGGTGTGTTATAATTTTTATTTATATTAACACATACTATAAAAGAATAAAATCGATTTCATGGTCAATGAATATAATTATCAAAAATTGAGATTAGGCGATAAAAAAGACAGTTGTAGAACACAAAATACCAATTATCACAATTATTGTCTGTCTGCTCTCGCTTTTCTTTGGAACTATTGAACAGCCGAAGTTGCAGCTGTCCGCTAGTTCCTAATAAAGTACTTATTTGAAATACATAATTTTATAATACCTAATCATTTTAGGTACAGATATAACCATGCAGACTGGAAACGGTGAAGATCTTATGACTTTGGAGCAAGAAATAACCGAGCTGCAACGTGAGAATGCTAAAGTAGAATCGCAAATGATCCGTCTAAAATCCGACATCAATGCAATGGAATCACAACTTAGCCATGGCGAAAGAGTAAGTTAAAATGTCGTTAAATAAATATGATTTAAACAAAACACAAAACATTCTCAGTAATTTAATTCATGATCAAAACTTCACTATAACTATCTTTGTCTGTATAACGTAGATGGTACAGTCATGGCTCCAAACATCCAACTTTGAGTGCTACTAACATCACATGACTTTGTGAGTACCACTTGTTTATTAACCAATAAAGTAGCCACTCTAAAGAAGAGCCATTAATGTTATAACAATTTTGTGTTGGATAATAATGACGAACCTTACGTATCATGATTGTATGATATGCTAATGACTGCATAACCCAACACTGTCATTATTTACAGGAGAACCAGCAAATGCATCACAGCAACAATAATTTCCACGAGTATTACAAGGGGCTATGTAATAACGTGATAACTTTATTGGAAACCGTCCGGCTCCCTGGTGGAGGCACCGCTCCTGCGCCCACTGCTCTAGGAACACCTGGGGCGCCCCCGGCCCCAGGACCCGGGGAAAAACCTCCCTATGACAACTTTGATTCATATCTGACCAAACTGCAAACACTTTGCTCTCCTGATGGCTACTGTCCCGATGAGAATCGGCCAATCTACGAAACAGTGAAAAATGCACTTCAGGACTTCACAGTGCTTCCCACGCCTATTTAAGTGTCACCCAGCGCCGCCGAAAACGAGAGACAGTGATTTCGTAAGCCAACATAAACTCGGCGGAGCTTATTTCGAAATGGAAACGCTTCTGTGAGTGCGATGTAATATAAACAATTTAGTAAAGCTATTTACCAAAGACTGTTGACATAAAATATGTCAAATCGAATACAGTGAACGATAAAAATCTAGTTGTGTACAGTGTATCGCCCGCGCGAAGGGTCCTTCGGACGTTATGTGTTCTAATTAGATAATGATGTCTATTTTATAAACCGTTGTATACGATGGGTGACTTTTGTGAGTCATCGCGTTAAATCTCGAAAAGTTCGAGTAATTATCATTAAGGCGAACTTAAATTTAAATGAATTTTAAACACTGTTACTCGTATTATGCTTATAGTAAGTTTACATTAGGGAAAGTTTATACAATTGTATTAAGCGATTTTAGACCCATAAAACACACCAAGATGGATATTATGTGTAAATATGTATGTAACCCATTTAATTAGATTATTTTATAGACACCGGATTACAGGCCAAAGTAGCCGGTGTTTAGTGAAAAATGTAAGGTCATTTTACCGAACAAAGAAACTTAAATAGCAAATAAGAATGTTATACCTACTGCGTTTATGTTCATACTGGGTATGTGCCAAATGCTTCCGCAGGAGCACCCGATCACTGACGTATTAAGACTATTATTGGTATAGGAGACAATGAAACGAAAATTAAAAGAAACTTATAGAAGACTCTAGTCACTTTGTAAATAAATTGTGAATACATAGTTGTCACGTCGTGAGGACGTTAATATTTATATTAGAGAATAAAGCGATCTCAATAGATCATGTAAGTTAAATAATTCAGTCATTAATTAATAACCAATTTAGTGATAAATTAATAATTTCTTTGTTAGCCAATGTTCACTTGCTGTGATTATGTTACATGTTATTTATTGTTACCTTTGAGGATGTGATAGCTCAAATGAGAAGGGTTAGCGTTATTTTGCTATGTATAATTTGATGTGCTTCTCGTAAAATGTGCAATTATTGTTTATTACTTATTTATATTTAATGTCGATGCGTAATGTTTACGTTGTAAAATACCTATGTGAATTCACTGAAATTATTTCTGGAAATCGCATCGCGTACACTGATCGATAATTATATACGCATTTAAATATTAAACCTATTACTATGTTACTAATCTGATTGTCATATACGTTTCTGTAAAATATTGAGTATGTGTTGTTAAAAAGAATAAAAATAAATACCGAGATAATAACTTGATTTTCATTCCTAAGCTTGATTGATTGATAGAAAGTTCCCTAGCAAAAGAGAAATGTCTAACCCACTCAATAATTTAGTCAAAAAATTATAATATTAATAGTTTGGAATTCATAATATAGCGGGAATTTTAATTCCAACAAAAAATATGACTATTGTATGTTTATTTCGTCCAAATTACATTCAGTTTTATTAATAACTGTCGGACGCGTGCGACTTCGTCCGCGTGGAATTCAGTTTTTAAAAATCCACGGGAACCATGGATTTTTTGGGGATAAAAAGAAAAGTCTATGTATTAATCCAGAGTGAAATCTATTTCCATTCAAAATTTCAGCCAATTTGCTTCAGTAGCGGCAGCGTAAAGGAAGGTCAAACATACACACAAACTTTTGCCTTTGTAATATTAATGTGATACCCGTGCGAAGCCGGAGCGGGCCGCTACGTTTTTATATACAACGTTATGCATATAAACCTTCCTCTTCAATCACTCTTATCTATTAAAAAAACCGCATCAAAATCCGTTGCGTAGTTTTAAAGATTTAAGCATAGGTATATAGAGATATAGGGACAGAGAAAGCTACTTTGTTGTAATACTGTGTAGCGATAGAGATAATGAAGTTATACAACAGAGTACTTAACACGTTATAATAATATTAGCATATTTATCGATATCAGTACAATCGACATGAATTGACATCTCTAGTTCTATTATTTACTGTCAGTGTCAATATGAGAGTTTTGGTCAAAAAACTAGAACTCAGAGCCGTAAAGCCAGATTATAGAAAAGTCAATGTCAATGTCAGATTCGACGTTTGTTGTTTTGTTTTGTCATTGTAACTGTCAATTTAAGCTAGCGGTGGCTCACATGTTTAATTATTGTGTACCTATTTTTTATACAATACAATCAATACAATTATTTAATTTTATCAACATTTATTGTTGATTTGTTAAGATTTTGATACATAATGAAGGAAAAAAAGACGGTAATACAATACATTAAAAATTTTACACAAAATGGTACCAAACAGAGGTTATATTATTTAAAAACAAACCAATTTTCAGGTACGATACTTTGATATTGATAATAATAAAGAAGAAGAAAACAACGATCAAAATGTAAAAGTCTTTAAAATTAAGCCCACTTCGAGAATTCTTAAAGATCAAAAATATAAGGTATTTATGCTATAGTTTATAAATTTTAATCAATGTAGATTGAGAGCATGTAACAGTCAGAACTTATGATTTTATAAAACGTGAAAGTGAGTGACCTATGCTCCTAGCATATATAAATACACTAGGCAACTTTGGAGCATTTACCATTGTGGCTTTGGGAGTTAGTAAGGTTCAAGGGTCAAGACTCACCCATTTAAAGCGTATTTTTTATATTTTCCTAGATATAACATGATAATCACGTCGAAGCTAAGACACAAACGTCCCTTGGCTTTGTGGCAAACATTTGTAAAATACTGTTCACAATCAAATTTTAAGGTTCTCTACCGAATGTTTGCCACAATGCTTAGTGACTATACACTATACAGTATACTTATTATCTGCCATGAGCTGCCAAACTTTCAGTGGTTACAAAATATCAAATGTCTGGATATCACTGTCTTCTTATGATTTGGTTATGTTGATTATTCTATTATATTTGACAACACAAAAAACCAATGTTTCAATGTAGGTTTTATTTGAATAATTATTTTCGTAAACAACACAGGAAAAATACAATGTGAAAAAAGAAAAGAAAGAAACAAAACAAGTACAAAAGTTTCCTGGTAAGGCGCCAATAAACCCTGAAAAATTAGAACAGCATTCAAGAGGTGAAGGTCTTGGAAAAGGTGTTAGACACCCACTGTATGCAGTGAAGTTAAAGAAAAGAGAAAATAAGTTTAAGTATGCAGAAGAGCAGGCTGCTAGAGCTGATATTCTGTTGACTGAAGACCAAGGGTAAGCTTTGTGTATATTTAACATGATGTCCAAATTCTGGAATGGGGAAGCATCAGGCATAGGCAAGGTATCAGGAAAATAAAAGACCATTTATATTTTACACTGCTGTCTGAAATTTCTCAGTGGGTTTTAAAAGACAGACTAAGATTGATTTGAGTGTGCATAAAGAATACATAATCATAAATTAGAGAATACAGAACCTCACGATTTCACTTGTAGAGTTCCTGTTCATGTAGAAATATGGGGATAAAATATAGCCTATGGTACTGTATATTGATAATATTAATTTATTAATACCTTAATATTGTAGCTTATTGATGGAAGAATTTGTCAAATCGGCTTTTGAGTACAAAAGTATTTATTTCATACAAAATTACAAATTTTCTTGAGCATATATTAAATGATGAAGCATTTGGAACAATTTAATTTTGACCTAAAATTATATTAAACAGTAAAGTTACAACTGTTATAATATTCATAATCATAAAAACTACAAACACTGATTTATAATACTATTGTTTTAAACTTGAGGTTTTTTCATTTACAGTTTTCTAGAAGTAGACGAAGACCACCGTACAACTGGTATCACACAAAAAGTGATTGCTGACAATGTAGACATTACAGCGGCAACCAAGATATTTGAATTAAACCTCGCCTTTGGGCCATATCAAGCTAAATATTCCCGCAATGGCAGACATCTCCTATTGGGCAGTAAGAAGGGTCATCTAGCAGCATTTGATTGGGTGACAAAGAAGTTACATTTTGAAATCAATGTTATGGAATCCATACATGATATAAGGTAGGTACAGTATTTTTAGCACAGTCATGCTTTAACTTTTTAGAGGGTAGAGGAGGTAAGGATTTACCTTAAACAGTGTCTGCTTGTAATATCAATACATATTAAGTTAGGTTATGTCTTAATTTTTAATGGAATTTTCAAACAAACGACAAAATTAAATTTTTGTAGTATAATATTTAGATACTACATTGCAGGTAGTCTCATTATCAATTTTTCGAAATAATTCCTATTATTATTTATTTACAGTTGGTTACATATAGAAACTATGATCGCTGCTGCCCAAAAGGAATGGTTATATATTTATGACAATACTGGAATAGAATTACATTGCATAAAAAGGATGGATAAGATATTAAGGATGGAATTTTTGCCATACCACTTCTTGTTAGCTGCTGTTGTAAGTTAGATTTATCATTACTTGGCGCCACCTTTGAAATTATCACTAACAATAATAAACAGTAGAAAAAATTAAATAATATCGAGGATTTTGGAAATGGTATCTTTGATGAAAACAATACAATCTTAATGAAAATTATAAAAAAAAATTCAAGAAAAAATAATTTTCTTTCATACTTATTTTTGGTGTAGGTGCTGATTTGAAAAAATATTTTTCAACTTAGTCACCAGCTTATGAATTACATAATTTGTTCATTAAGCTTGAATTTTTTTTTTAACCATTTATTGCTGAGCTAGTTCATCTGTCTAATTTTTATTCTGTTAAAAATTCAGGGATATAATACCTATAATCTGTTCTAATTCTCTACAAGTTAGCCCTCTCACCTGATGGTAAGTGATGATGCAATCTAAGATGGAAAATTTAAGAAAACCTCAATCATCCCAACCGGAGATAGACCCTGGACCTCCGTCTTGTATATCCACTGCGCATACCACTGCGCCACGGAAGCCGTCAAATAATATATATTACATAATACCTTTGCATTTGTAAAAGAAGTTTAAAAATCTTGTGCCAGTGAAAAAAACAAACAAACAAATTCACTTTCACATTTATAAAAACAAAGCATGGATTGTTACAGAATGAATTTGGTTTTATGTCGTGGTTGGATATATCTATAGGAGAAATAGTTGGACATTACAACAACAATATGGGTCGAACGCCTGTCATGACACAGAATCCGTACAATGCTACTATATGCTTGGGAAACTCCAAGGGAGTAGTGTCTCTATGGTCACCGACCATTAGGAAACCTTTGGCAAAGATATTATGCCACAAAACACCATTGACCGCAATAGCTGTAGATAACCGTGGCATGTAAGTAAAATAATAATTATTTTATAAACACGTTCACTATACATGCTCTTGAAAATTATCCATTATAATACATTGATTTTGAGATTAAAATCTAAATAGAGTCTTCATTTCATATTTACATTAATATACTATAGGACGCCCGCGACTTCCTTCGCGTTTTAAATAAGAATCCTTACGTTATTACTAAATTAAACAAAGCCTACATTGTAGTATGCCTACTTATTATAATCATATAATGCCTAAAAATCTGCCTACCTTTGTTCTTACTTCTGACCCCTGCCAACGTGATTGGATGTAGTGTAGTGGCGTGCACAAGGTTTTAAACTAGGGTAAGTTGGAAAATTCCTTGTCCAACTAGGTATTATGTGGTCCAACATAGGTTTGTATTGAGTCCTTAGGGTAGGCAATGCATTTTTGCATCTATGAAGTGCACACCACTGGATGTAGGTATACCAATGACTAAATTTTATGATTATTAGTTAAGTAGTTAAAACATTTTAGCAGACTCAAAGGTGATTACAAAAATAAGAAACTAATGTCGAACAAAGGTTATGATTCACTACATTTGTCAGGACAACTTAATTAACAAACAAACTGTAACCATAATAAGACCCTAGAATGGCAGAGAATGACCTTGAGTTAAGTCACGCACTTGTGAACGATGTGTGTAGGGTTAAGCCTTTGACAGATATCTAACACTCCCCTTTTCCACTCAAGTCACTTTCCCCGCCTATCCCAAGTCACCCATAAAGAATTACACAACCAGAGATGTGGACGGCTCGAACGCCACGAGCACACTGCCACGATAACAAACATAACTCACTCACAATATAATTTCCAGGTATATGGCAACATCGGGAGTCGACAGAAGCTTAAAAATATGGGACATCAGAAATCTGGATGGACCGATACAACATTATAAACTTCGTAGTCATTGTGCTCCTACAGATTTAGAGTTCTCACAGAAAGATATGTTGGCAGTTGCCCTTGGGGACACTGTGGAGATTTACAGGTTATTATTTTGTACCAATTGTTATCTAAACTGATAGTAAGATTTGGTTGTTTGTTACAAATATATTTCAAAACTACTGTGTCCCGATTTTGAAAATTCTTTCACGAATGGAAAACTACTTTATCAGCGAATCCCAAAGGCTTTATTTCATCCCTATACTCTCACAGAAATGCAGGGAGGAGCGTTTTTTCTCTATCATTTGTTTATGTCCTTTTTTTTTTAATTTTTAACAATGTTAATACAAAATATAATACAAAACATTCTTAATTTTATTTTATTTTAATCAACTTTTTAATATTTGAGTGCCCAAGCAACCGGCGGTCATGAAGGAATTCCTCACAATACGCACCGTCTCAAGAATCACTTATTTCTAGTTACTATTAGAACTGACTTGTTGGTCAGTGGTTAGCCTAAGTGTCATCAGGTCACAAGATCTTGGGTTCCGAGTCCCTGGACAGGCTATAAAAAGCCCTGTAATTTGCTTATAATATAATAAATCATTTGATAGTGGATGTCGATCGGTTGTTGTGAGGATGATGAAATTTCATACTGAGAATTTAACCTAAGTAAATGTTATTTTGTATTTTTGATTTCAGCAATTGTTGCACACAGACAGCAGATAGGCCATATATGAGGCATAGAATGGGAAAATCCGTTAACAATTTCAAATTCTGTCCATATGAAGATGTTTTAGGAGTAGGTACTAGCAACGGGTTCACAAGTATCATAGTACCAGGTAAGGACATTTTTGAACCCAATCGCAAAGATTTTATACTATTAGATATGTCACTAGCGCGTAGAAACTGAGGCGAACAAGTACCTAATTGTCTTAAATTCATTGAGTCGCATACTATGCAACGAATGTTATTTAAACAAATAATACCTAAATATTGTCTAGTGTCGTGTTGTGTTCAGGAAGTGTAAAAACTATATACAAGGTGCTCCGGAGTATTTCCCATAATTTCAAGGTGTTGTGATGAGTCCACTTATAGGACTCGAATAATTTCGACTTTACATGTAACACACGCCTTTATCTGTCCTTGCATTTTAAAATACGCCAGACTTGGCTACGTCATAATTATAAGGACGCGTATAAGGGACATATTTTAAAATCTATTTACAAAAAAAAATATTATTTAAAAAAATATTAATTTTAGAACACGTTTCTTGAATATTTTTAATTTTTGGTTATGAATTATGGGAAATACTCCCAAGCACCCTGTATATAAATAAACTAGCGGACCCCGACCCGGTCAAGCTTCGCTTTGACTTATGTGCACTACCTCCCTATAATTACCCTACCCTCCCCCTACCCTAAAAAAAAACTCCATAATAACCGTTATCGTACTTCAAGGAATATTCTAAAAAAAAGAATCAGCTAAATTGGTTCAGCCGTTCTCGAGATTTGCGCTTAGCAACACATTTCATACATTCATTATTATATTATAGATACTCGTTTAAAATGTGAGTAAACACAAATTGTACATGTGTGCCAGTCTCAGACCAATTATTGTATAAGACCTGCCTCGCTAGACGTTACTTTTCTGTCAAAGTATATGATCAACGATCTAATGCGATTATAAAAACTGTCTCTATAGAACCAATTTTAAATAGTTGTAATCGTGTTCGTCGGTTAAAGAGCTCCGTAAAAATACCTTTTTGTATGATTGAATTGTGTAAAAAACGGGCAAAAACTTCTAGTTTAGTTTAAGATATATACCAAATCTAAGCTTATTTTTCTCAGAAAATGACAGACAATTTTGTTCGTGACTATGAGTGCGATACAGGTCCATCTATAATTGGTCTGAGGTGCCAGTGGAGTAGCAAAAATCGGATCACATTTGCGGTGATTTTGTAGGCGCGTATCATATCTAATAGTATAAAATCGTTGTCCAATCGCAATAGATTTGTTTAAAGGGTATCTAAAATTAATATGACGGTGTTGTCTAAGGTTTGTTATTAATACAGATGATATTTGTATAAAAATGAAATATTGAAAGACCCTACTATAATAAAAACATAATCCTTATTGCAGTCGGGTAAAAAACAGAAATGATGATTTTTCCATGGTTTAGAACAAACAGATTTCCTTTTATGTTTGTTTGTTTGGGAGATCAGAACGACCAGACAGACAGACTTTGAGGCTTTATCCAAATACACATTCTTTGATTATAATAAGCATAAAACTTTGTTTTTATTAGGATCTGGTGAACCGAACTTCGACGCTCTCGAGAGCAATCCATTCCAAACGAAGAAACAAAGGAAGGAAGCTGAGGTTAAGGCTCTTCTGGAGAAGATTCCTCCAGAACTTATAACACTTAATCCATTTGACGTTATGGAAGTTGATGTGCCTTCTATGAAAGATAAAATTGAGGCGAAAAACAATCTTTTGGTAAGTAAAACTTACTGTACAACTGTGCTTTTTTTTTTTAAATTAACCTTATTTACCTGAATGTCTCATAAAAATTAATATACATTTAAACCTATTCATCAACCCCATTATGTGCTTTTAACCTAAACCTATAGCTTGGCAACTTCGTTCATAACACTCCCGATGTTCTGCGCGGGCCGGGGGGCGTGTAGCGATGAATGAAAACCCACGACTGATGCAAGTCACACCCCACCCGCACTATTGCACACCCTCGCAGTCTTTCACCCTGTCGCCCGCATATCATGGGAGTGTTATCAATGAACTTATCAAATTAATTCTCGCTTTCAAAGTCTCATTGCTTTACATTGTATTTAAGTTCCTATATTATGATAATAATGCTAAGACTTGAGTTTCCGGTGTGGAAAGTTAAGGAAAATTTGTTTTTTTTTTTTCAGCATCTGAAACCTAAAAAGGTAGATTTAACGCCGAGGCGCAAAAAGAAGGGAAAAACGGACGTTGCGAGAAAGAAAATAATTAAGGAACATGTACGAAAGGTAAGAAATATTTAAGAATGAAATGTAATCTCCTTTTTTTTTTTTGATCTGGAGGTATGGTAAATGCCTTTGCCAACGCGAATCAAGAACAAACGCTACGAACCTTATCTCGATGGTAACAATGGTGGACAATGAGGTCCAGGGTTCAAATGGGTCAGGCCAACAAAAAAAAACATGTTATTGGGATTTTTCTTTCAAGAAAAATCTTAATAGCAGCCTGGAATTAGGAAATCAGCGTTGTTAGTACACCCTCGTGCCTCGGAGAGCACGTAACACCGTCGGTCCTGATCTCTCACCGTTAGTATCGGTCTGCCGTCCCATTGGAGTATGAGAGTGAGGGAATAGAGAGTGCACCTGCGTTTGTGCACACACTTGTGCACTATAAAATCATCTGAGTACATGGTTAATCTCAAAAATTAGATTGGCCGCCGTGACCAAAAAAAACTAACGGTCTAACAAACTAATTTCGATCGGAAATTTTCATGGTAACTAACCATTGACATAATCGGACTGATGAAATTTAGAAAATGTATATATGTATAAGTATACATATTTTTAATCAGCTTCAATATCACCATAGGTTAAGTGATGTAGTGTAAGATGGTATTACACTATAACTTGGCAACTTCGTTCGTAACACTCCCGATGCGGGAGCGGGCCGGGGGGCGTGTAGCGATGAATGAAAAAACCACGACTCCGCCTCACTTTTATTTCACTCCCGCGCAGTCTTTCCCCTCGTCGCCCGCATATCATGGGAGTGTCATCAACAAACTTACTTATAAATAAAATAATTTCAAGGCATCATTTTTGAATGCTATCGCTTGACACCAGATCAGACACAAAAACCCAGGTTCTGACATAGAAAAATGTACTGCTGGGTGCGGAATCCAGGATTATTGATAAAGGCATTACCAACTGCACCAGCGGTTGTCAACATATACTATTATGTAGAATAAGTTAAATAGCTTAACACGTTCGGTGTGGCACTGATATTTTTGTACTTTCCTCTGGTGCGGTACGAGGTTTTTTTGACCTCATACTAGAATTTTGTGGTGTGATACGAGGTCCATCAACCTCGTAATCCTTGAAGACACAAGACGTACGAGGTCAAATGACCTCGTACCGCAGCGAACGTGTTAATATACATTTTAATAACTTTTGTTAATTTCTAGGAATTTATAAATCAAGTAATAGAAGCCAAGAAGATAGTTGCTGAGCCAGAGGAACACAATGTACCAAAACAATCATTTGGTGTTCTAGATAGATTTGTACCCAAACCTAAAGCTAAGAAATAAATACACCATTTTTTACAAAATTGATTTTAATTTAGACTCCTTGTGTCCTCTTATAAGTATCATTTCTATACATGATTATTGTTTTTTTTTTAATTATTTACAACATTTATTTACATTTTCAAAGTCCAAAAAAAAGAGAAACAAAGTATCGAAACGAATGTAAAAATGTCTTTCATAATTCAATAACATAAAACTTGATGTCAAAAAAAGTAACATGATTTTTTCTGGTCTAACAAGGAATATCAAAAAGATCGCATAAACCTTCGGAGCCACGTAAAGAGAAGGAAAAGTCTTGTTTCGTGATGGGTGGACTCAATCTCAGAAGATAATCTGAAAATATAAAAAACAAGCAATTAATGAAAGAAACAAGCAATTAATTATTAAACGATAGGTATTATTAGTTTGTTTTCTACACAACTATTATAGAGGAAAGATTGTTTGTTCGTTAATTGGAATAAGCCTGAAAATACTGAGCTGATTTGAAAAATTCTTTCACCTTTTAGAATCATACATTATCTCTGAAGAAGGTGGGCTATATTTTTATCCTGGTATTGCCTCCAGGTATTGCCTGAAACTGGCACTAGAGACTGCTAGTAATTTATAAAAAAAATGCATAATACATAAACTGTAAAATTGTAAATTATTCTATTTGTGGGAGTTTCAAAAAAAAATATTAGAATGTCTCTGTGCCTAATTTTATCCAGATCTGTGCAGCAGCCAAGTAACATAAAATAGTCATTGAGATTCTGGATTTTTTTTATTTTCTGTACAAAACATCTAAAATTTACTTTCCGTAAAACCCTTCTCCAGTAAAGGCAATGAAACGAGTGATTTGATGAGCTATTTTTGAATCTTCAGAAAACCTAAGAATTACCAGTATACTTACAGTAACATATCTACTAATACAGTAATATATATTTACTAAATACATACTGGGGCATTGTAATATATTATCAGCTCCTTCTGTGTAACTTTTCACCTCATCATCCATACTGTCATCCTCAATGACCTGAAAGATTTTTTTTTTGTAATAAAAATCATGAACATTTTAACACCAGATATAGTTTTCAAATACATTCATCTCAACAGTAACTGAAACCAAACACAGAAGTCAGTCATTTCATAGATAATGCACATGACTGCCCTTGAAGGCTCATTACAATTAAAAAATAAATATTCATAGCCTTACCTCGGGCTCACCCATTGACCTCTTTTATTAAAACAATGCACAATCATGTAGAAAATGTAACTTAAAAACTGTCCAATTTTGCTTTTGCAGTTTTAGAATTGTTGGTAAAAAAAATTATACCTAAAGGCTTTTAAATATAGTCCAATATTCAATGAAATCCCAAATACAGAGCAAATTCTACCTCAAGGATTGAGTTTAAGGTTGAATTTGCAAATGCAACTACTTGAATTGAGTGCCAAGAAGTTATGTTTGGTACTCATTGAGTGGGGATGTTTTTTGATCGCTATTTTATATTCATCATATTGCATCCACTTTTTATTAATAGATCAATGGGTTCACCTCACATTGGTGATGAAAATCAAGTGTAAGTACATGAAATAAAATAGATTTTGAAATACTTGTGTTCTAACAAAAATAAATACATAATTATTCCTATAACTTTTACAGTGTTTCCAGATAACTCTGCTATACTAATGGTATGTATGTCGTGGTATGGAAATAATGACTATTCTTACCTTTTCCTTTTCCACATCACATAATAAAATAACTCCAACAGGGTTGCTTGATTTTACATGTAAATAAAAATTATGATTGTTTACTGGTTCCTGAAAAATATATGATTAAATTATTACATATTTTAATATATATCAAATAATAAAAATGATAATAATCAGTCATCAACATCTTTCAAGTGTGTCATCATCCTGGGAAGTCCCTCAGGCATAGTGTATCCGGGTGTTCTCATTTTGCTAACAGCAAATACTTGCACAGACATAATAAGGCCAAGATAATTTACCAACAGCTTGCTCTTCAGTATGGCCGTATCTGTGCCATGATAGCCCAGTGGACATGACCTCTGCCTCAGATTCTGGAGGTTGTAGGTTCATATCCAGTCCAGAACATATACCTCCAACTTTTCATTTGTGTACATTTTAAGAAATTAAATATCACGTGTCTCGAATGGTGAAGGAAAACATTGTGAGGAAACCTTTAGCACCACACCAGAGAATTTTCTTAATTCTCTGCGTGTGTGTAGTCTGCCAATCTGCATTGGGCCAGCGTGATGGACTATTGGCCTAGGCCCTTTCATTCTGAGAAGAGAATGGAGCTCAGCAGTGAGTCAAATATGGGTTGATGATGATGATTGCCTTATAAATTCTGAGATGCCTTATTATAGGTACAACCCAGTGCTAGTTCTAAAAATAGCAGGGCATAGCTCTACTGGGATCAAAAACAATTATTATCTAGGATCAAAAACAATTATTAGCTATATTATTGCCAATATATCTGATATAGTGCTAGTTAATCGGTCAATGTGCCGTACAATCATCGTTGATATCACTGTTCCACATGACGGTTAAAGCTGAAAAGGAAAAAGTATCAAAATACTTGGATGTTGTTCACGAGATTACCGCCATGTGGAATGTTGTGTCATGTTCCGACAAAGACAAATATCTTAGCATTCCATGGGTTTGCTGTGCTAATTCTGGGTCCACTATGTAACAGAGATAAAAACTCTGAACAGATCACTGTAAACAATGACAGATAATGTCAAAGTTTTTGAGTGGTGGGTTAAGTATGCAGCCTTTAGGTGGTCTAGTTTACTAGGTTAATAGGTTGTGGGTTAAAAACATACATATAAAGAGAAGGAATTGTATAATGTAACATACTTTGCCAGGCAAACGTCCAACAGCCAAGTCTGCTCCAAGTGGTGCTTCCATTACAAAAATTTGATCACCTTCAAAACATTTTTTAATATCATCTTCACTCACATAAGTCAAAGATTCATTATCTGTATCATCCATAACATTTTTAATACTTTGTTCTATCCAATGCACTTGTCTAGAATACATACAAGTACAAATAAATAATAATGCAACAAATAATTTATAGTACTTTAGCAGATATCTAAATCTAGCTGGTTATTTTCACTCATTGCCAAAATTTTTGCCTAGAATATGATTCTTTGAATTTGAACATCTTGTTTATATGATCTATAAGCATCGTAAATCTACAAAATAGTTATATATAAACAAAATCTAACACTGGTGGTAATAATGGGCTGCATAAGAAAGGTTAAAAGTCACTCGGCATAATATTATGTGTAATTGAATCAAATGTGGTGAAGGTGAAGGTGAAGATTATGACTAAACAAAATCTTACTTGCTAACTACTACCATTCCCACATAACAAAAAAAGTATAAGGACAATTAATACTTAATTTTTTTTTTACTAAACTTTGAAATCTTCTTTACAACAACATCTTTACAAATTCACATTTAAATACAAAAACTCAGAGCTCAAAGTTTCTTTATTCTTCATGATCATGACAGCTTAAAAATGAAACATACTTATCTAATAACTGTTCATGTTCTTCCAGCAAATTTATTTCTTTTCTTAATTTATTAACTTTAGTGCCAATCTCTGAGGTCTTACAGTCCGGGCTTGCTCCTCTGCAATTAAGTACAAACTCTTAGTGAAATTTAAAGAAAATAAGCTAGATATGTGCTAGACTGGAACTAAAAACAGTTCTTACTTACTTCCATTGTATGCTGTTTTTGCTACGCTTTTCAATTAGACCTATTCCTTCTAAAACGTTCGTTATATCGTATATTCTTCTTTTTTGTCTAACAGCTAGTAAATCAGTAGCCTGAAATTATATTTTAAACAGTAGGTTAAGATCAAAACTGCTGCTATGAATTCAAATCCTTTTATTTTCGAGCGCAAACTGACAAACAAGAAGGCAGTAGATGTTTAGCATCACTGATTACTTACGACTTTTAAATCCAAGACACCATCCTTTGCCTTCTGCAAGAGTGACACAAATCTCGTAGTAAGTAATCCCAACGATTTCTCATATCGTTTATAAGGACACAACTCCGTCATAACTTAAATTTCACGCCTTTTTCATTTAATAATTAGAATTTATTTTATTTTTGCGTTGCGGCGGGATATTGTTAAGTTGGCACCTGTGATTTCCTTTTTCTAACGTGCCTTCACGTTAAGGTTCTGAGTTCTAGTCTTTTTACCTTCATAATTTTCTGTTTTTCTTTAAAGCATAAAAATAAAAAAAAATTTTGATTATTAATCAATCTTAGCATCAAATTCACTAAGCAAGAGTATGGCAAGAAGGTGTGCGTTTTTTTCAATTATTGATGTATAATTTTGTTTTGTCTGTGGTAGTTTATGAGAATCCAACCACAGACCACAAATGAAGAATGAATCCAACTCTATAATCCATTCAAAATCCGAGTTCCAAAAGGGTAAACAAAATACCCCATATACGAACTTTAACTTTGAAAACGAAATTTTCACTGTTGCATATAATAATCACTCATAAAGGTCTTATTTATTAAAGTGAATCATTTGAAGTTTATATTATACATAAGAGTAACTCAAAATTAGTAGTTTAAAGTAATATTTTAACGAAACACTAAAACATGCCGTAAATGAAGTCACAGACGAATAACTAACTGAACACTTTTGACAAGTTTGACATACAAAATTGACAGATGTACTTGGGCTTGAAATTAATAATGAACCATAGAGTGAATGATAGGAACCATCAAAATCGATTATAAAATCGAATATTTTTTAATGTGGTTTTTAATGAAATAAAACAAAATAAATTAGCCTTCTATTTTTTACTATTAATACACAGATTAATCAATATTATACAGATGGAACGTACGGAACACGACGTTGTCGTAGCCGCAACAAATACGAAATTAAAAAACGAATACATTCTCGAGTCAGTACGACACGAACCGTCGCATCAGTAATTTTCAATATTATTTAAGAAAAATGGGTATTCAAAAACAAAAAAAATAATTTAAAGAAATTATGAAAACTTTTTAATTAGTTTAAATGATTTTTTAAATTTAGCGGGCGATTTCAGTCTTTACTTTCATTAGCCAGACTCTAATTGCATGGTCTTAAAACTATACAATATGGTAAACGCTAAAAAAACAGAATGCAATTGACAAAGCTTTACTTGTATATTAATAAATACAGTGGTTAATTAAAAATTGAACAGGCATTAAAAAATGTAACTGTACTACGCCTTCCGCCATATCATTGCGAATTAAATCCCATCGAACTTATATGGGCTCAGCTAAAGTCGTATGTTGGAAATTTATTAATTCTCTGAGCTCAGCCATTTTAAAGGTTTTGTTATTTACAAAACCTTTAAAATGGCTGAGCTCAGAGAATTAATAAATGATGGGATTCGGCACGGTATCCTGGCAAAAATGTATAGACCATATTATAAAGGAAGAAGACAGGATGTTACGACTAGATGGTATAATAGATGATAAAACAAATACGACCCCGGAATTTATAATTCATGTCTCAGACAGCGAAGGTAACAGTGAAGATGACAGTGATGAGTGGTGATGAAGAAAAGATGTGCGCAAAAACTTATGAAATATCATACTGTATTGAAACTGTATACCATTAAAAACATGAAACGATATTCAAAAAGTTTCATTTCTATTCCAGTCTTGCCCTTACAAATAATTAAATTTTTAACCGACTTCAAAAAGGAGGAGGTTCTCAATTCGTTAAAATATGTGATAATATACATCCATCAAATCGGATGCAAATTTTTATACGCCACATACCATGGTTGATCAGATCTAGCTACAACGATATTAATATTTCAACATTAAGATCCGTATTCAAAGATCTATAATTTACATGCTGTTAACAACGTCGCAAGGTAATTTATAACACAATTGAAACGGTTAGTATTTGCAGCAGTTGGTTGATTATTCATTCAATCGTTCATACACTAGTAGTCAATTCATGTTTCACTTCACTATGGTTACAGTGACAAACAGTGACAGTTGATCTGACGCCATATTTGTTATGGATTCTGGAACTCGGAGTTTTAGTCAAAGACCTTAAACTTACTAACTAGACTGTGCACTATGGCGAAGAAAACGGTCCGAGCGAGAGGGCTCTCCATGGTTGTGTGTCCTTTTTTAATTAGGTGACCATGACAAAACAGGACACAGTACAAATTGCTTGTAAAAACGATTGTATAAGTATACTAATAAATATTGATGCTACATAACTATGCTACCTAATTTATTGTGAGTAAAAATATATTATTTTAGAATGTGCTCACTTACACTTGGATTAAAAGAAAGACTTAAATTGTAATATTTTTTTTCATTTCTCATACTCGGAAAGTAGTGTTGTTTTGATCTGAGTATTGGGTGGAAAATGCTGCTTCCAACAGTTCCAACCATAGGGAGGGAATAACTCATACAAGTTACTTCCCACCGGAATTAAGGCAATTAAGGGCCGGAATGAACTTTAAAATTAGAA
Source organism: Bicyclus anynana (assembly GCF_947172395.1). Taxonomy (NCBI): domain Eukaryota; kingdom Metazoa; phylum Arthropoda; class Insecta; order Lepidoptera; family Nymphalidae; genus Bicyclus; species Bicyclus anynana. The sequence goes on along the minus strand of NC_069087.1, from coordinate 4,993,970 downwards.
CTGCTGTCATCAGCTGTGAAGAGTTAAATATTTTTTTTAAATTTTTTCCCAACTAAATTCGGGGACAGGCAAAGATCGTAATTTAATATTAAAAAAAAATCTAAACTGAATTTTGTCTAAAGTTATATTTGTACAAACACAAAACGTATTAATTTTCGAGTAACAATTATTATTAAAATTATGTGAAAAAGGCGTTGCAAGATTTAAATCTTCAAGGTAATTTAAAGTAAGTCGGTACTTATCTAGTATCTACCTAACTATTACTACGAGACCACAGTACGAAACTTGAAAAATCTTTGATCTACTTATGTTAGGTTCTGTTAAAGATGGCCACAAATCCCATAGTCGATACTCCGTAAATTTGGAAGCAGATAAATTAATTAAGCTATTCTCTTTCAACTATTTAAATGTGATTTGTTAGATTTTTAGACGTAAGTTTACTGTAATCAGCCAATAGCGTCGACGCAGAGAAACATTGACCAATCAGAGCAGAGAGAGTGACGTAGTGGGTCGATGAGTTGGAGGGAAAGGATATATGGTAGAGAGAGGACAAAAAAAGAGATCGGTGTGAGGAAAAAGTCAATAATTATATATAAAAGTGCATAAATACCCATGTATTGTCATTGATTATTCTTATGTATTATAAATACAATAAATTATATGCGATAATTCTGGTGAAAAAGGCAGTTGTGTTTTTATTCCCGCTGACACGGCTAATAGTTCAGTAGTGGGATAGTCGAGAAAATCTCATATTTTCTTGTCACGCCCTCAATTTGAAAGAAAAGAAACGTAAGTAACGATTAATTACAAATTTAAGGCATTTACATTTACATTACATAATCTCACAGTTCATTAAATTATAAGTATTTAAAGTTTTATGCAATAAATTTTTCAAGCATGTTTTTTTTTTCTAATTGGTTCCCAACGGGGATGGGCAAAGATCGTTGACCATACAGCCTGTTCAATTAAGACTTTCTTTTTTTTTTCTCTCGTCAAGTTATAGAAAAGGTTTCATTCGTTTTTGGTTTGCTAACAACTCGGTAGTTGGCAAATTGAAAATTTGTTTCATAACAAATGTGGGTACCTACCTGCCTCAACGAAAAAAAAAAAAGATTCACAATTTTATAAAGGATAGCATAATGAAATATATTCTGATTTCTGTCTATTCTATTATAGTTATTGTTTTAAAATTTATTTTTGTCAATATTTTCATATAAATAACAATGGTCCATACTGATATGATACTTTATGGTTACCTTTCCTTAAACATTTAATTGTGTTTAGTAGTTCACTTTGTTTATTTCCACTATTGAAAAATATTTGTGTGATGATCATGGGTGTTTTTCAGTGTGTGGGGGTTTTGTTTATATACATATAATATAAGTATATGTAGTATATAAATTTATAATTAATAGAATTAGCTATCACACAGGCTAAAAGCTTGCTTTGGGGGTAAGTAGTGATGTGTATATTGTTTAAGTATATTTATTATTATTTATAACTTTAAGTTAGGCTTATTAAGCTTTCTAAACCAAGTATAACAGGATCAAAATTATTTAAGTTATCTTCGTTACATTAATACATATTCAATTAGATTTACAAAAATTTTCGAGGTATAAATAAAGATCGACTCTCGATTAATTCATATTATAATGACTCCGGTCTTATAAATTTTTACTCTTTAGTATAACAGGTGGATCAATACGATTATTATTAAACGCTTGTTACAAGCATTAGGCTATTACCAAGTAACTATAGCCCTAGCTTAGACTTTTTTTTGATTGTAAAATTTAAATTAAAAAAAACATATTTATTATTCAAATAGAAATATTATTGCTAAAATGGTAAAATGGTTTCAACATTGATATTAAACAATGTAACAAAATATTGAACTGCTAACTGTCAGTTTCAGAAAAGGCGATAATGGAAAGTAATGAGGAGTATGCCCTTGGTGATGATTGTAAAAAAAAAACCCTAGGTGGAGGGTTGCGTCGAAGGAAAGTAACCCCAGGTGGGGGGTTACTTCCTAAGGATAAAATGGAAACCCTAGGTGGAGGGTATAAGGATAAAAAGGAAACCCTAGGTGGAGGGTCTAAGGATAAAATGGAAACCCTAGGTGGAGGGTATAAGGATAAAAAGGAAACCCTAGGTGGAGGGTCTAAGCAAAGGAATGAAACCCTAGGTGGAGGTTTGTTGCTTAGTAGGAGTAGGTCCAAGGATAGGATGAAAATCCTTGGTGGGGGGTCTAAGCAAAGGAATGAAACCCTAAGTGGAGGGTTGTTGATTACTAGGAGTGAATCTGAGGAAATGAGTATAGTGGGAGATATGGCTGATCGGGATGAATATGAAACATACTCGGGACAAGAGTCGATACAAGGTGGTGTGAACAAAAGAGAACGTCTAAGTGAAAGAAAAAGGACAGGTCGATCAAAAGTACGGAAGCAACAGTATCTTTCATCGTCTGGTACCGAGGACGATTCGTCTTCACCACAACTTGAAAGGGACGAAAATTCACGGGAAAGATTTGGTATGGAAGGCTTACGAAAGAGAAAATGTGCGGCTTACAGTTCGTTAGAATCGAGAAGCAAGACACCATCTCCGAAAAGAGTAAAATCATCTAAATTTACAGAAGAAGGAAGGGATACAAGGCTTTATATATTTAAAAAAAAAATAAGGTTTCGGATAGACCAAAACTAACATTCACACCGACGAATGTGGTACCAGAGTTCGACCCTGTATCAAAAGATCAAACAGTTTTAATATGGATCAACAAGGTGGAAGAATGAGCTAAAATTTATGGTTGGGAAGAAAGAGAGATTGTACAGTACTCTATGCCAAAATTAAGCGGTGTTGTCAAGATTTGGTATAAGGGTCTAACTTCGGTACTGTATACGTGGTCCGAATGGAAAAAAAAAAACTAGAATCTTTTCCGTGTAGGGAGGATTATGCTGAACTTTTAATCGAAATGCTAGGTAAAAAAAAAAAAAAGTTAAATATGGATAGTCATTAGAGCATTATTACTATGCGAAGATTAACTTACTAAATAGGTGTAGAATCATCCGAAAACAGGCCGTAAATTGTCTTCTGAATGGTGTAATGGTGTAATGGTGGAGAAACGTGCGATGAAAGTTGGCTTCCAAGCGGCTCTACTTCAGGACCCGGAACGGGTACTTAAATATTTCAAATCTATAAAAATAGGTCAAATCAGATATAACCCAGACAGCATGTGGAGAGGGAGATTTGGATGTCAAGTCGAGCCCAGTACATTTCGAGCTGATTGTTATAAATCAGGTGACGCCACCAATCCTTTAATTAGGTGCTACAACAGCCAGGAAATAGAACATCCCTTAAAGTGCCATAACTTGATGCGATAGGTCACCACAGTTCCAGTTGTGAAAAAAAAAACTTATGACCGAATTGGACATCTTACTTATAACTGTTACCGGAACGCTGGAAGACCGGTGACTTCAACAGGTAATGATCCAAAACAAAAACAGGTACCCGAAGTAGTCGCTGAAAACACTGGAATAGACAAATATGTAATGGACATAAAAGTAAACGGCTCCACAGTTTCCTGTCACGTAGATCTGGGAAGTCAATGTTCTCTTCAAGGTATGATCAAGGTAATTGCTGTCAAGTTTCTAGGCCTTTAAATGACTAAAGGAACAAATCTGCCGACCCTCAGGGGTATGGGTATCAGTATAGGAGCCAGTCTAGTAAGCCCTTCAGGAATAGTCGCTTAGTTTGCTTCTGTAGTGGCGCAAGGTGTAGCAAAAACGATTGATTTGTATATCGTGGAAGATTATGTACTGATGCAACCTGTACTTCTGGGGCATTCTTTCACAGAAAAACCTGATATACTGATAATCAAAACTCCAAACGCGATTACACATAAAAGATGCCTCCATTTAAAAATGAAGTTATTTGCGGCATATGATTCCGAGATTCCCTGTAACACAAAGCGAGCAGTACAGGTTGTAACTGACATTCAAGTATTATACGGTGAAGTGCATATAAAAGGTACTATGCATGGCCCAAAAGGTAAAGAATATTATTTACTTCCCGACCAATATGCGATTAAAGAAGGTCATAGTGCAATTTTGATTTATAATATTTCGGCAAAACCTATGAGCATCGTTAAAGGAAGACTGTTGACTAGGTCGTTGGAAAAGGAATCAGTCTTCAACAACTAACATCAAAAACTCGTTTAGTGTATTTTCCAATGATTTCTGTGAATTTTAACCCGAATTTAGACACAGAACTGCGAAAAGAACTCAAAGTTCTATTGACAAGGAATCCTGTCGTATATCGTCCATACCGTATGTCGCATGCCGAAAGTCTCATAATAATATGGTTCAAGAGATGTTACACAACAAAATAATAAGAGAGTCATCGTCACCTTACGCAAGTCCGATCGTTATGGTGCAGAACGGTTGACTTATTAATCCCATTAAAAACCTTCATGGAAGGGATATAACGATTGGGAGAAGTGTTACAATTGTTATAAAAGGTGGATTAACGTTGAAGCTAAATAAGTTCCATTTCTTTCTGGATTGTATAGATTTTCTGGGAGTCGACGTTAGGTATGATAGCATTTGGACCCGGCAGTAGAAAAAGCGAAGCGGTTCCCGCGATCCAATAATCAACACGAGGAATGCTAATATCTTAGTCTATCTGGTTTCTTCAGGCGTTTCATTGAATGTTACGCATTACTGCTCCGCTAACAACTTTTTTTTTAATAAAAATGTCGAATGGTCTTTGAAAAACGAGCAAGAAATAGTGTTTGAGAAGATAAAAGAATTACTTACAAGCCGACCTTTAATCGCACTATATCCAAAGGGGTGAGTAGAACTGTATACAGGTGCCTGCAAAGAAGGTCTGGCGGGGATACTTTTCCAGGGACACTACAGCCTATCTCATAGTTTAGTCGTAAGATGTGATGAGTGGTGAACGGAAGTTACACTCTTAAGAATTAGAGACCCGAGAGAGAGGCGGTTATTGCCTCTCTAAGCGAGTTCAGAGTATACCTTATTGGAATACCATTTAAGATCTTAACAGACTGCAATACTCTCAGGGCAACGTTAGTCAAAAGAGACCTTACTCCCCGTACGCTGGTGGATACAGCTGCAGCAATACGACCGCACTATTGAATACCGACCAGGCGCACGAATGACTCGTGCAGATGCGCTCAGTAGGAATCCTGTGTACAATGCGGTAAGTGAACAGGAATTTAACCGGGATTGAAGCATATTCAACCCCAAGCTACCCCAAGGGCTAACGGCCAAGTTGAACTGTTCAATAGAACCATTTTAGACGCACCTTTCACGGCGGGGATGGAAATTCTTGGGACGACCATATCACAGATATACTGGTTGGTATCAATACTACAAAACACAAAACCACTCAAAAGAGTCCTTGAGAATTTCTGTTTGGATTCAACATTATTAACAAGACATTATTAAGCTAAGCAAAGTTATTTTAGATACACTAAACAGAATTTCAGTAATAGAGTTGGACAATTTAAGGCAGGAAGCTAGGGAGAAAATGAAAAAAAAAAAACAACAAATAAAAGATACCATTAATTATAATAAGCACAGGAAGACGGCGACCCAATACCAACAAGGAGACCTAGTGCGAGTAGAAAGACAAGTAGCTCATGATGATAAATCACAGAAACTATGGAGGTTTTAAAATAGAAAGGTCCCTACCGCATAGTAAAATTGCTCGATAATGACAGATTTTTGATTGAGGACACACCTCTTACTCGAAAAGGAGGTCAAAGATACGAAGGTATTGTGGCTATAGACAAAATCCATCCTTGGATGAATTTCACTATAAAATTTGATTCTGAATCGTCTGAATATGATACCGAAGAAGAGTAGATCTAGCTATATCCTCATTCAAATTTAGCCATAATTATGTATCTACTAAATGTACAGTGAGCTAGTTGCGTGCGAACAATATTCAGACTTATTTACTTGTATATTGTTTTTTTTACATATATTATAATGTAGTATGATTTATTATCCAAAGAAAATTGTATAAGTACTTTGGTAATCATAATAATAAAGTTATGGATTAATTAGCTAATTAGCTTATTAAAGTCTAGTTTATGTTAAGATAGGATAGATAATTTAGTATAGAGAAAACATGTATTCAGAATAATAATAATTAATGTATTAAATTGATGTAAAAGCGATGGGACTCGCTTAAGGTAGGATGGCCGAGCTGTTAGGTTCTGTTAAAGATGGCCACAAATCCCATAGTCGATACTCCGTAAATTTGGAAGCAGATAAATTAATTAAGCTATTCTCTTTCAACTATTTAAATGTGATTTGTTAGATTTTTAGACGTAAGTTTACTGTAATCAGCCAATAGCGTCGACGCAGAGAAACATTGACCAATCAGAGCAGAGAGAGTGACGTAGTGGGTCGATGAGTTGGAGGGAAAGGATATATGGTAGAGAGAGGACAAAAAAAGAGATCGGTGTGAGGAAAAAGTCAATAATTATATATAAAAGTGCATAAATACCCATGTATTGTCATTGATTATTCTTATGTATTATAAATACAATAAATTATATGCGATAATTCTGGTGAAAAAGGCAGTTGTGTTTTTATTCCCGCTGACACGGCTAATACTTATTTCATGGTGACCCTAAAGAATATTATTGTTGTTTTCACTTTTCCCGTGGAAAGAAAAGCTGCTACCAGGATAAGACTCATTTGTGCACCCTGTCACAATATGAATTTACCATTTTTCATGAAAAACATACAGGTTAAATAAGAAAATTTATGAAATCGCAAATCAAAGCACGAAAATTAACCAAACAAGTAAACAAAAACAAACCACCATCTTGCATTTAATATTACCAGTCTAAAACTTTTAAGTATTACTTTTACTCAGTTTTAATAGATTATGATTTAAATATTTACAACGAAATGATTATTATTTATATAAACCGTATAAATATTAAAATAAGTTTCAAAGATTATGGATTGTTTGTTTTGGTAAATCATAAAGATGCAAAATATAAAATTTTCTACCATTTCTACCAAGTCCAATAAATAGTTAAGCTGGCAAGACGTCAGACAAGGACACACAACCATTGGGAGCCCTCTCGCCAGGACCGTTTTTTGCTAGCTATCACCTATAAACAAATAGCTACCTTAAGTCAGTAACATTAGATCTCATTTTAGCTTAGCAAAAATTTTAGGTGTACAGTCTTGTTATAAGTATAAGGTCTTTGGTTTTAGTTTACTGTACAACCCTGCGTGACCCTGCGGCCTTCCTGGGCCTTCCGCCTTACAAAAGTCTAGCAGTGTACCATTAAAAAAAAAGGCACTACTTCGTCTAACATGAATATTTCAACTGATTACTGAATAGCGTAAATATCAGTTTTTCGCTAAAATAACGTTACTACCTGCTACTACCACTACTAGACTAGTGTTACTTTACGTAAAATGACGATTATTGTGTCATTTCCTTGAAAACACAATACTGTATGATGATTACAAAAACAAAAATACGATGAAAAACGATGTAGTGTTAATGTCTGATTCTTGAATGGTACACCGAGTTACATAATAATCCTGCTGACCAGAAAAAAAATACAATTGAGGCTGGGGACCAAAGGATTTTTTTTTTTAATTCTTTACTAGTTAGCCTTATATTCGACTACAGAGAAATAATTTAATGACCTTTATTTACATTACAGACCAAGGAACATATTTACAGACGTCCTCTTTTTCCGTGCACCATTTAAATCTATACCTACCCCGCACTTAATCTGATGTGCGACGAGTGCCACACAAGAATAGAAAATGAATGAGGGCGCCGTAGTCACTTAATGTCGTTCGGTAACCCTGTGTTCTGTCATCCACTTACACAGAACTGGAACTAACTTGATACTTTGTTTTATACGTATATACGATACTTTATGTATGTTCTTATTTTAAATAACTTGATCTTTTGAAAATAATATTACTATCTAAGATAAATTAATAAATATATTTTGAAAATACATCACTGTTTAGCCCCAAGTATCATGTTATAGGAACTAAGTTTGGTGATTTGCATTTATCAAATTTAAAAGAAAATAAATCTCATCTAAATAAATGTATTTTACTAACTACTCTTAACAAAAGAAAGTGAGAATAGACTGCAATGTTGGTAGTAGGCCAAATGGCAGGTAGCTGGCAGGTACACCAGCGTTCTGACGGTAGGAGGGGCTTTTAGCCAGTCCGGCACAACCCAAATGGGTGTCCATAAAGATATCCCCCCTACGGAGAAAAAATAATAGAAAAAAGACATTATTATTTATAGTTCCAATTAATTAAAAAAAAAGCTTGTTTCACTAAGTAGGTATATAATCATAGTATTATATGATTTTAATTTAACCTCAGCATACAGAAAAACACTCTATATTCTGAGGATTTAAGATTAACCTTCAGATAATTACAATTTATTACACAATATCTTTACTATCAAAAAACTGTTTTAGCATTTCACATTTTTCCTTTTCAATCTTTAATAAGTTACCTTGTTCTCTTTCTTTTAATTCTAACATTTGCAACTCTATAGACTGCTTTATTTGTAACTCATGCCTCTGCAACTCCAACTCTTTTTCCCTTAATTTTAAAACCTCATTATATAAATCATCTTTCAACAGTCTGTTGTGTTCTTGCCTTTTTAGATATTCAAGCCATTGTTTTTCCAAAATTAATTTACTTTGAGTTCTCTCAGATTCAATCCTGTTAGCCAGTCTTGTTTTACGCAATTCAATCATAGCTCTACTTTCATTTTGAATCTGTAATGGCAGGTTAAAATCATTCACACTTAATTGTTTGTGACATCTTCTTCTTTTAGAGCATTCACTTATAGCAAATTGGTCACAATCTACATTATATTTTGTATAAATATCTTCCATTTCTTTAAAATATTTAAATTTTCTGTGCTGTCCAGTATCCAAACACTGTTTGTATTTTTTTGTCAATGCATTTATCTTCCATCTGACTTGATCAGCTGTCATCTGAAATAAGAAGTCAGAAGAACTTTAACAGAGTTGTAATACATTCAAAAAGCATAATACTTGTAGCCTATTAATGATTAATTAATTATCAATGGCTCTTCTTTTCTAAACAGCATATTTATCGATCATTATATTTGTGGGAACTCATACTACATTTTATTGTTAAGACTGTTAAGGGTGACTGAGATTAATATAAGTATTTTTTTTGTTAATTGTGATTATGAATAGAAAATGCTGGCTAATTAATCCACATCTAAAGTTTTAGAGGTACATTGTACAATAATAATTGTCTAAAGGATTCCAAAAAGTCACGTAACAACATCTTGCATTAAATATTTTTATTTAAAATAGTATCTAACAGTGTGCTAGATAGTGATAAGAGTAGGGACCTACATATTAATATAATTACAGAGATATTATAGTTTTAAGAATAACTTTAGTTTATTTTGGGCATTTTCTGATATATTTATTTCTGATGTATTCAGCGCCGGCCCAAGGTAAATTTTAGAATGGAGCGAGATCCAATTATGGCGCCTTTCCTGTTTGCTCCTAACATTATATACTAAGGACGTTTGAAAAGTTCGTAGCCTAACGTATATCGGAATGTCATACATTTTTAACCAACTTCAAAAAAGGAGGAGGAGGTTTCTCAATTCGACCGTTCGATTTCGATTCGATTCAAGCCGTTTAAATCATAAAGATTTTAACTGGATTTTCAGACACTTCTTTCAGATACGGCTTTAATTAACACAGCACTAACTTGGTACCGCCTTCAAACTGATTAGAAGGTAGATGTTATGTTTCGCTACAAAGATCGAAAACAAATAAATTTCTTTTCGATCTTGTCTTTACCATTTCGGCGCCCCCTAGGATTTGGCGCCTGGAGCGACCGCTCCGTTCGCCGTATGGACGGTCCGGCCCTGATTGTATTGAAAACCTACCAATTAAATTTTAATTTTATCTAAATTACATTTCTATGATATCAAAAACTGTTCACAAAAACTAAAAAAATAAAATGTATAATTTTTTTGTGGTATTTTTTTTTATTGTTTGTATATGCAGATGTCAAGAAGACGCGTGACGTTTGTTTTTTATGGGTTTCACCGGCTTCACCATGCTGCTTGTAAAGACTCATTCTGGATGATTTTTATTTCTGTGATTTGACATAATAATCACTGTACACACCTCAATACTGTAATATTTTAGACTTTCAGCAATAGCTAGCCATATTCTTTTTTTCTTTTTAGGTGTTTCCAGTAGACCCAGTTTATTTTCATACAGTTTTAATAATGTTTGGGTAGCGCTGCTTGTCCAGACTGCACCTATAAACAATAAATGTTTTAGTTAATTATTAAGAGTCATACATAATACCTGATATGAATCTATAAAACTAATATTTTATTCTACATAGGTACTTACTGGACTTTTCTGCATTATTAGCTACGGTTGAATTTACAATTTTATGATCTTTGTTGGAGCATATTGATTCAGGAGGTATGTCTTGCTCTGTTGGTAAAAAAAATAAATAAAAACTATGCTTATTGTCATCTACTACTTTTTCAGAGAGAGAACATTAAACTTAATTTACCATTGTAAAGAACATTCTCCACATAATACGATTCACTTTCATTCATCACTAACTTATTTTATAATTAGTGAAAATCGAAATTAAATACTCGCAGTCTCGCAACGCAAAATAAGAAATTAGTAAATATACAAATAGTTCCTCACTTCCACACACAGCAGTACCAACATTGAGTACAATAGAAAAATTTTAAATTACCTCAATTAAACAATACACACACACATCGACAACGCATTTTAAATTTTTGATTTGACATTGACAAATGACCCTGACCACCTGACCACGCCACGGATAAAAACAGTCATTTTTAGATGGGGTTGGCAACTGTCAAATTGGCACCATCATAGCTTCCCTAATGCGTGTGCGTGAAAAACTTTGAAAAATTACAAAATACAAATTTTTATTTGTATCCGATAAATAATGGATAAATATATAATTTTTTCACTGAATATAATTAAATCTAATGTAATATACGTGTCTATGCTCCTTGAATGTCGCTTTGAACGCAAGTGGATTTTCATCCTCCTCCTAACAAGTTAGCCCGCTTCCATCTTAGACTGCATCATCACTTACCATCAGGTGAGATTGTAGTCAATGTCAAGGGCTAACTTGTAAATAATAAAACAAAAAAAACTACATGCTACATGCGGTTGAATTACAAAATTACTTTGACACCTATCAAAATTATAAATAAATCTTTTGTCTATGGTATTTAAGGAATACGAATACTCTTAGACCATTAATAACAGGACTTGGCTCGCTAACCGTTACCCCTCTGGCAAAGATCAAAAATCTATGATCTAATTGTTCTACAGAATCGATGTTGCATTGTTGTAATCGTTTTCGTCGTGTAAGGAGCTCCCTAAAATGCCGGTTTGTGTAGTTAAATGGCATAATGGTATTTAAACCTTAATTTTATAAAATTTTTAATAACAACAATTTATAAAAAGAATCGATTCTTTTGACGAAACAGCCAAACATCGATCAGTAATCGAATATTCTATGTATTTATCTGTGTATGTGTGTATAGTCTAAGCAATGTCACAGTAAATATATATACAAGCAGTAATTTGACTTCATACTAGAGGTCGAAACACGAGCTATACCTACGCACCTCGAACTCAGGGCGTGCGAGGGGTGCAGACAGTCACGACTGTGCCGCAGTGACGAACGCACGGTGCATTGGATTTTTTAATTATGACGACTAGGAAAAATAGCCTCGCAAATGGTGGGCTATTATTAAGTTTGTTTAATATTTTGTATTCTAAGAAGCATAATTTAATATATATATATATAATATATATATATAAAATGCTTAAATAGTAAAATTGTGTAAATAGGTAAATGACGAAAACGATAATATAATATTATTAAATAATGATTTATTATTATTTATATATTACTTGTAGAAAAAATATTGTATAATCAAATAACTACCTATTGGAAGTCTATATTTTTTAGCTTTATATTTTTTAGGGTTCCGTAGTCCACAAGGAACCCTTATAGTTTCGTCATGTCCGTCTGTCCGTCCGTCCGCAGTTTAGGGCAGTGACTATTAATACTAGAAAACTGTAAATTAGCGTGAATATGTTATATATAAATGTAAACAAAGTCGTACAATAAAATCTTGAAAAATATTTTTTAGGGTCTCCCCCTACATGTAAAGTGGGGATGATTTTATTTTTGTTTTTTTTTTATTTCACAGTGTACCCCACACTGTGTCCCCATCGTTGGATAGGTCTTTGAAAGTTGTAAGGGGCCATTAACATATTTTGATTTAGGGATCCGTTTGTAAAATATTAAGCTTTTAAGCTAATTTTTGTTAGAGTCAAGTGTCCCGAGCCTCTACCGGCTAAATGGTTATTCATAGGCTATTAAGCCTGTTAGTTAACGGCTAATAAGCAATTGCTATTTATCGGAAAATAGTCGACCAACTTAAAAAACGTAATTGGAAATCGAAAATTGCATACTAATTCCGTTGTTAGTTAAAAAGATAAAGTTGTCAGTACGATTACTCAGAGTCTGTTAAAACTAGAAAGATGAGATTTAGTAAGAGTATGTATTTAATATACGTCTAAAAAAATTAAATTAAAAATTAATTAATTTAAATTAAAAATATAATTAAAAAAAATTTTTTTGGTGTTCCTTCCCTACATGCCAAGTCAGGATGAATTTTTCATCGTCTATTCTATAGTGTGGGGTATCGTTATCAGTATTTTTGTGCATTACATAAGGGATTAAAGGGCTAACATAATCTACGGAACCCTACACTTCGCGTGGCCCGACACGCACTTGACCGGTTTTTTATTATTTAGTCAAGTAGTGTGGAGGTAATACTTAGATGGCAATCACCAAAATAAACATATTATGAATACGACCTATCCTTCAAGGTAATTGATTAGTATCAGCCTTGTTTAAATCTACCAATCAAAAAACAACGCGCATTTTATTGTGCACTTCCTATTTTACTACAATTTTCAAAGTATTTTATTTGTTTACATAAAAAAAATATATTTACAATCACAAAACTAAATGGAAATACAAAGTTGGCAAATGTAATTAAAATGCCGGAGGCGGGCAACGCTATCATGTTTACGTACCACGCGGCTGTAGGTATTGATTTCAAAAATACGGTTGAGTTACAATACTGCTTGTATATATTTTTACTGTTGCAATGTGTTTGTTAGTTACTGTGTAAAAATTACGCATGGACACAGAATATACTTAATGGTGTTAAATGTTTTCGATGTATGAGTTTACCTCGTCCCCCTCAAAAAATGACAGACTTGTTTGTTGGTGAATTTGGGTGCGAACCACGTCCAGTTATTAATGGTCTAAGCGAATACTAGAACCACAGAATAATACATGACTAGAACCAAAGAGTAAATTATGATAGGATTTGATAAGAACTCAGAGCCATTCATCTAGTTATAAATAAAGCGACGCTTTGTTTGTTTGTTTTTCCAATAATTATGTGAAAAATGTTTTTTTTTTCTTACAGTATTTAATTTTATTTTACAAAATTGAAGTTGTTTAGTAATTCAAATTAATGGCTAATAAAGCGCTTGCCCTCCTTTTGACTGATACCATATCATATAAAAGTGATAGTAGTGACAATGAATCAAGCAGCTGGAGTGACTTATGCAGTTTAACATCTGAATTTTCAGATGATGATGATGATGATGAAGAGGATAGACTATTCTTTCCTCTCATGCAGTACCTAATTAGATTAAGAAGAGAACGTGTGGACGACTACTTGCACATCATAGAATCTTACACTGAAGCCGAATTTAAAAACCGATTAGGTTTGAGTCGAAAAATTGCCTGCAGACTTATTGGTAAATAAATCATGCATACTCGACTAATAAACATTTTTTCAGCAGTATTATAGTCCATCGAGAACTAAATATTACAGTAGACTTCATTAAAAAGATCTACCTATCTACTTATAATTATTCTGTAGAGTTAAAGATGAAAATCATGTTGAAATTTTTAAATAAATACCTGCTTATATTGTTTCAGATGATTTAGAGAAATCTGGTATAATAGCTAATCACAAATTTGGCTTAAAGCCATTGGAACCAAGATTATGTTTCTACATATTCTTATCATTTATAGCAAATACAGAACCCCTAACACCAATAGCCACAAGATTTGATATATCAATATCTTCCACATTCCGTGTTATAAGAAGAGTAGTTGCATGGATTTTAACCAAAATGGATGATGCTATCAAATGGCCACAAGACATGAGTGAAATCATGACAATATGCGACAACTTCCATAATAAGACGGGGATATCTAATATGCTAGGAGTGATTGATTGTACACATGTGAAAATTGAGAAACCAAAGGATGCACCAGAATATTGTAACACAAAAGGATATTTTTCTATTATCCTGCAAGCCACTATTGATGCAAAATTGCGGTTTACTAATATATATTGTGGTGAACCAGGATCATTAAGTTGTGCAAGAGTTTTGAGAAAGTCTCCTCTTTATCATACTGCAACACAAAACCAAGCTGGTCTATTTCCACATGATACATTTTTAGTTGGCCATTCAGGATATCCTTCTTTAACATGGCTAGTACCACCTTTCAGGGAAAACAAAAGACTGACTTTGAATCAAAGAGAATTTAATTCTCTTCATGCTGCTACTAGGAAATTAAGTGACAAAGCTTTCAACTTGTTAAAAAATAGATTTAGAAGAATAAAGCTATTTACTGTTTATAGAAATGTTACTTTTATAACTGATACTATTGTAGCAGCATGTGTATTACATAATTATTGTTTAAGTGAAAATGAATAACTGAGATATAATAAAATAATGTAGGTGTAGTACATGTAAAGCTTTAATTAATTTATACGACATCTATTATTATATTATTTAATAAATTATTACACAAACATTGACCCGTCTTCTTCTTCTTCTTCTTTCTTCTGGGCCGTTTCCGCACTTAGCCAAGTGTTTGGCCGTTGTGCGTGGGTCCCTCGGTGTAGGTTCCCGCTGGATTTATTCCATCCAGCCGAGCTCGCTCCAGAAGCTAACATTGACCCGTTCTCAATTCTGATATTACAGTAATATTTAAATGGTGAATTTGTTTTACCATGCAACATGATTTTATAGGATCAAAATTATACATGTAAAGCTTTAATAATTTATACATGAACTGTCATCTATTATTATACTATATAATTTAATATTAATAAATTAATACATAAACATTGACCCAGCAACAATTTCTCAATTCTGATACAGAATATTTAAATGGGGAATTATAACACAAACATTGACCCAGCCACAGTTTCTCAATTCTAATACAGTAATATTTTAATAGGAATTATACATCCATGTAACATGATTTTATATGATCAAAATTATACACGCAAAGCTTTAATAATTTATACAACATGAACTGTCATCTATTATCTATTAATATACTATATAAATTAATATTAATAAATTATTACACAAACATTGACCCAGCCACAGTTTCTTAATTCTGATACAGTAATATATATATGGGGAATTATTCATCCATGTAACATGATTTTATATCATCTGAATTATTGCGATCATTTAAAAATTTTCTTAACAAAGCACATTTTTGCCTTTCAATTTTAAGGATATCCTCCTGCATTTTCTCTCTTAACTGTAATTTTTTTAGTGCTATTGACTGTTTCATTTCCAATTCCTTCTTCTTTAGTTGTAATTCTTCTTCTCTCAACTTTAGACATCTTTCGTACCTCTCATCTCTTATTTTCTTTTGTTCTTCTTGCTTTCTAATATACTCAATCCATTGTTTATCCAATTCAACTTTAGACTTGCGTTCTGCTCTAATTTTTCTGAACGGTGTAGAGTTTTTATAAGATATTTTTCCATTTGGTGCATTATGGTCTTTGTCTGTGTCCTGACCATGTATTACTCCTGATGCTAACCTATATGCTCCACTGTCTTCATTATATCTGCCAAGAAAGTGATGCATTTCATTGAAGTACTTGAATGCTGTAGATCCTTGTCCATTATCAATGCAATCTTTATATTTTTTTGTAAGGGCATTGATTTTCCATCTGACTTGATCAGGTGTCACCTATTGCAAAAATAGAGCACATTAAAGATTCGCAGATTTGTAAGCTGTGGTATTTTTTAGGAAATTTATAGTTTGAAGAGATAAATTAAGTAGATTTTACTATTGATAAATAATAAAATATAAAATAACATCATAAATGTTTTATGGTAATAAATTAATTTAATATAAGTACCTCAATGTTAAACGATTTTAGTTCCACTGCCATTGATATCCACATTTTGGATTTCTTCTTTGGGTTGTCTAACATGTTAAGTTTTGTTGCATACAAATTCAGTAACATTAATGTTGCATTCTTCGTCCAAATTATATCTAAAAATATAAAAGAACACTTTATTCTATAAACCCTAAATCATATTCATATATATCATATTATCAATTTGTTAATTTTAGCTATGATGATAAACATACTCAACTGTTATCTATTTAAATAAAGTTCTTTTGACATGCATGTACAAATGGTGTTTCTTAGAAGTCTCAGAAGACAATTATCTCTCTTATTTAGTCAATAGTTTCTAATTTACATGTTATGAATAAAGAGGTCCTACTTAATAAAAATACAGCCTCAATAGCTCAGTGGTGAAGAGGCCAGACTCATCATCAAGAGGGTGAATCCAAACCCGCCTGCTGATCTATCATCATACCCACTCTGATAAAAAGAGGATAAACAGATACCCATTACAGAGCTCTCCTATTATGAGAAGGGATATGAAGCTTAGACCCACAACATTGCTCTACTGCAAGTTAGCAGGCTTTGGATGATAATTATGTTTGATTCAGTATCAATCAATCTATCATTTCTTACAATTTCATCTTACAAAAAGAAAGCTCAATAATCAATAAAAATAAACACTTGTAAGTGGCTGGACACATTGTCCATGATCGTTGTGTACTTATCATTTACAACATATTATCCTGTGTCCTAGCTATATGTGCTTCAATAAATCAATAAAATAAAATATTTCATAGCTTGACCCAGGACTACAGGATACACTAACCATAACAACGATGAGGCAGTAATCAAAAATAATATTGTACTGAACATAGGTACTCACTTTGTTTACTTGTCTCACTAGTTTCTATTTCCTCTTGATTTATTTGATGTGACTGGTCATAATTCGTGATGCTTATGTTCTGTTTGTAAGGTGAAGCTAAGATTCAAGAAATATAAAGTTATTAAATAATAAGTTACAATTATTGTATTGCATACTTAGGTAAATATATTTTATTGTTACGATGTATTGATTTCTAAGTGCATTCTAGATAAAT
Source organism: Bicyclus anynana (assembly GCF_947172395.1). Taxonomy (NCBI): domain Eukaryota; kingdom Metazoa; phylum Arthropoda; class Insecta; order Lepidoptera; family Nymphalidae; genus Bicyclus; species Bicyclus anynana. The sequence goes on along the minus strand of NC_069087.1, from coordinate 4,976,496 downwards.
AAATGATATATAATAATCCACTTACCCTCATTATCCAATATAGCCAAAACGGTTACATTATCATCTATATTTTCATCCATGGCAAATAATTATCAATAACTTAGATTACAGAAAGTGAAATGACAAATAAATTCAATTAATTCGTTCAAATTTGAATTGAAATCCACTAAAAGTTAAAATGGCTTCTCTTCTCTTTTCCTTTGTATTTTATTGATTTGTTAACATTTTTTTAAAATTGGCTTTAATTTGGTTTACAGCTCTGATTTCTAGTCCTTTGAATTTGAGTAATTTCGGCACAGGTTTTCTCAACTCAATATTATACTAAATATTAATAGCGTATTGCATTTGAGATTTGGGCACAGATTAATAGATGTAATTATTAATGCGTCCAAATTAAAGTTGGGTGGTCGTGGCGTGTACTATGATCATTACAGTCACTGATACATTGTTTTTGATATAAATTATTCTTGAAAGATTATTAAAATTGACATTGACAGTATTCTATAACTATAACCTTTGTTTTAATCTATGGTTCAGTCCATGCCATTTTCTAGTCTATAGTGATCTGTGCATGCCATTGACGTTGCTCGCTTGAATTGATGTGACATCGGATCGGATTCATCGGAAGATATTTACTTACTTTCCGCGACAAATAAATGATAGAGATAACTTGTTTTACTTGGTTTTAACCAAGTTATTTCCAGTAATAATGGCTAGCTGTGGGGAATTTATCAAAAATCAATTTCCTCTTATAGATGAGGAGTTAAAAAAATATGTTGAAGGTAAGGTTATAGAGTACTTATTTATTAGGGTTAATTTTTAATTAATTTACCGTATTGTTTAATACATTATTTTTCTATAAACTTCGTTGCATTGAATTTAAATGGACTTTAATTTAAAAGTAGTGGGCGCACGCAGTATTGTGCAATAAAAAAAAACATCATTGATTGTATATTATTACAGACATATTGGACAATAGTGCCGGAGAATTTGAAGATACAGAGGAAGTGTACGAGGCAGTAGGAGAAATCTTACAAGGAATATCAGAAAAAACTGAAGATGATATCAGGTAACCGTTTTTACAATATTTTCTTCTACAGATAATATTTATCACTTACTTACACTAGACAAAGCAGCTGATTTTAACCTCCAAAACTGAATTTTAAAATTACAACATTTTTACATAGCAAAATGTTTAATATGTACACTAATAATATCTATCTGACATTTTTGTAACAATATCTTTTTTTTGCCTTGATAAAATTACATACATTTATTTTAGAGAAATATGTGAACAATTATTAAACATGTTACAACCTGAAAAATCTGCTAGCACAAATGGACCTAGAAAAGTTTTGGATGCACCAATACATTTGGCATCCATGAGTACTAATGCAATCGAAACTGAGGATCTAAAGAGTATATGGCTACAAACAAGAGATGACAGCTTAGTAAGTAATTACAGCTAAACTACATCAAAAAATCATATTAGTAACTATTTAATTGTACTAGCCGTGATAGCCCAGTGCATATGACCTCTGGCTCTGTGGTTTGAATCCGATCTGGGGTATGCACCTCCAACTATTCAGCTATGTGCATTTTAAATATCAAGTGTGTCAAATGGTGAAGGAAAAACATCCTGAGGAAACCTGCATACCTGAGAATTTTCTTAATTCTCTATGTGTATGAAGTCTAGTGTGGTGTAGTGAACCTGACCACTCTCATTCTGAGAGGTGACTTGTGCTCAGCAGTGAGCCAAATATGGGTTGGTAATGATGATGATGATGATGATGGTAATAGTACTAGCTGACATCTCAAGGTTTCAATCATGTTATTCCTGTCCCTGTGAGAATGTGGTAATAAAATATAGCCTACAACACTTGCAAAAAACTTTTTATTGGAAAAAGAATTTTTAAAATTGGTTCAGCAGATCTTGAGATTCCCCTACAACCTCACAAACTTTACCTGTTTATGATATTAGTATAGAAGTATAGATATCCACAAATAACATGACTTTTTATAAAGCCATGTTATTTGTGAGTGACTTAGGCTGTATTTTATCCCAGTATTCTCATGGAAACAGAAACTATGCAGGTGAAACTGCAGGATGTCCACTAGTCTAGCTGATAAGCAAGTACTATTATTTTGTAAATTAATTCCTTAAAATGTGATTTTGATAGAATCCATCAGAGACAGATATTTAATATCCATATCTAGAAATCTTGCTGTGAATTGTTTGTTAACATAGTGGTATTCAACCACTGTGTTTATTTTTTAAAATGCTTCTTCTATGTTAGAGATACAAAAATGAATATGTTGTAGCATAATTCAACTGATAGACAGAAAATGTGAAAGTAAGGTTTTATTTTTTAAAGAACTTAGTGACAGAAAAGACCAGCAGCTTGATCCATTTTTCAATAATCTATACTTATAATAAATCTGTAGAGAGGTCAATTCTGTACATGAAATATATTTCCAAAATAACTATTAGGGTGATCAATACTGATGCCAAAAATACAATCAGTTAAATTTTTGTCTGTCTGTATGCTCATTATAGAAACAAAACCTACTCGACAGATTTTAATGAAACTTGGTACTATTATTCTTTATACTCCTGGGCAGGTTATAGTATACTTTTTATCACGCTATGATCAATAGGAGCAGAGCAGTGAAGGGAAATGTTGGGAAAATGGGAGAAGATAATGCATTTTTACAGCAATACTACTGTAAGGGCTGGATTAAAGAGGTCTAGGTCTAGGAGCTAGTTTGTAATGAAAATTTGTACATATATTTTGTTTTTAATATTACTATGATTGTTAGCTGAGTTTTTGAACATCCATCAACTCAATTTTATATTTAGAAGGTTGATGCACGAAAGTTGGAAAAGGCTGAGGCAAAATTGCAACAAAAGCAGCAAAAACAGAAAGATGCCAAGGTCCCGGTCTCCATCCCAGTGTTACAGACTGCAACAGCATCACAGGTCACCTCAAAGAAAGACAGCAAACTCGAAGCTAAAGGAACTAACAGGACTCAAGACATAAGGATAGAAAACTTTGATATAGCTTATGGAGACAGGTAAATACAGTAATATTATCTTCCTAAAGAAAATGTTGATAAGAGGTGGAAATATGCTAGATCTGTTGTTATATCATACCAAACTATTGATTGTAACAAATAGATTCTTGTTACAAAATAAAGTAAAAAAATTACGATTTGAGATTTTGATGCTTTTACTATTATAAATATTGGTAAATTCTTTGTAATTGCAAAAAAAATATTAAACATTTGATTTCACAAAATATTTCAAATTATTTTATTCTTTTATTTTATTCTTTACTAGTTAGCCCTTGACAACAATCTCACCTGATGGTAAGTAATGATGCTATCTAAGATGGAAGCCGACTAACTTGTTAGGAGGAGGATGAAAATCCACATCCCTTGCGGTTTCTACACGACATCGTACCGGAACGCTAAATCGCTTGGCGGTACGTCTTTGTCGGTAGGGTGGTAACTAGACACGGCCGAAGCCTCCCACCAGCCAGACCTGGACCAATTAAGAAAATCTCAATCTGCCGGGTATCGAACACAGGACCTCCGTCATGTAAATCCACCGCGCATACCACTGCGCCACAGAGGCCGTCACATCACATCACATCACATTATGTCATAATTGAACATTCATACTATATTTCATACATCATATATTTTGTTATGCTGTAGACATTAACTCTAGCGTATTAGTATACCTTGAATTTTAAACTAAGGAAAAACATTGAAAACATGTTTGTCTTGTAAAATCTTCATGTCTAGTTTATACCAACAAGAAATATGAATTAATTAATTAATTGCAACAATGTACAAGTAGGTAGGTTGAAGGTTCTATAAGTACTTATTTCTGATTTTTTAAAGAATATTTGCCATATATTTAAATAAATGCTACATTCCTCTTCCCTTCCAAATTGTATTGCAATATTAATATATGATTTGCCATCTTTTATTAGGTACATTAATCAGGTCCACTGAATATAACTACTTGAACCACTTAAGTGGAGCGATTTTTATCTAGATTTGTATCTTTTTTGTACTCCTGTAAAGTAATCTAACAACTAAGAAATTGAGTATGATCTATACTACAGCCTTTCTTGATGAGTACTGTTTACCAACAAATAAATTTGAAATGAAGGTATAAACGCGTGTCATTTTATAGCTTATTTATTTTAAATTATGTATGCTTTGTTATTAAAATGTTATATAAAATATATTAACCATATCTAATTATTCTAAGCTTGTTAATCAAATTTATCAATTTAAGAAAAATAAAATTATAATTATTATTAGGTGTGAAATGACTAGCAATATATACCCACATTTTTAATTTGTTTGTTGGTAAACAGTACTCATCAAGAAAGGCTGTAGTATAGGTTTGGAGTGAAACCTTACTGACAGCCTAACATTGTTGTCTGGATTGTCCCTTTTTCATGTAAAAAAGCAAAAACTAACAATTATTTACTGTTCAATCTAACTATACCTTAAGCCATACATAAAGTAATAAAAAAACATTGTTCACAGAGTATTATTACAGGGCGCGGACTTAGTTCTTGCGTTCGGCAGACGGTACGGTTTGGTCGGACGCAACGGTTTGGGCAAGACAACATTACTGCGCATGATCTCGTGCAAACAGCTGAAGATACCTTCGCATATCTCCATCCTGCATGTGGAGCAGGAGGTGACTGGGGATGACACAATCGCATTGCAGAGTGTTCTAGAATGTGACACAGTTAGAGAGAATCTGTTGAGGAGGGAGAAGGAGATCACAACTGCTATCAATAATGGGTGCGTAAATATGGTTGCCTTGTAAGGAATATTAATATTCCTTACACTTACATTTTTATTATTTGAAGTTTATATCATATGCACAAATAGAAAAGATATCTGTTATTTTGTTTGTACATACAAGTTAGGGTGGCCGCTCACTCACAATTTTTAGTTGGCCGATTTTTTAATTATGCGTGATTTAGTTGGACAGATGTGCGGGCTGTCATACATCGCTATACCTGTTCTATAATCGGCCGACTAAGTCGACCAACTAGAAGTTGTAAGTGAGCGGGGTCTCTTAACGATTTTTCGTCAGTGTGACGTCATGCAAAAACAATATTTAGTATGGGGCATTGGGGCGTGTATGGGGCGTTTTTGAGGGATCCACGGAAACTCCAGAAAGACTTCTCTATATCTCCGAAAGTAGTTATCGCAGATACACTTTTTCAAAATTGCACTACCTAATAGCATACTTTAATATAATATCATCATTAACAATCCATATTCGGTTCACTAATGTCTCCTCTCAGAATGAGAATATTAATATTTGAACTATAGACATAAATGCACAAACAACAAAGATATTAGTAATTTTGTTAGAACGCCCATACAAATCTAACGATCATTATGTACCTACGACGTCATTAATCCGTACCATTTTGTATGGGGCGTTTTTCAGGGAACCGCGGCAGCGCCGCAAAACTGACCCTTTCAATTCCTGTAGCTCCGAAAGTATTGATCGCAGATAGTCTGTACCCAAACTTTTACAAAATTGCTTTAGCATACTCTTAATTTATATACAATTTAAAAACTGTCATCATTTGCTTCTGCTTCTGATCTTTTGCTTCTACACCAGATCAACAGACCAGAACCTGTCATCAGAGCTGACGGAGGTATACGCGCAGCTGGAAAACATCGAGGCAGACAAGGCGCCCGCGCGCGCCTCCATCATCCTCAGCGGGCTGGGCTTCACGCCCGAGATGCAGGCGCGCGCCACCAGGACCTTCTCCGGCGGCTGGCGGATGAGGCTCGCGCTGGCGCGGGCGCTGTTCTCCAAGTCAGTTGATATGATGATGCACTGGCTACAGTGTAATACTTTAGACGCCTTTTTTTATTGGGTTTTTTTTATTCTTTACAAGTTAGCCCTTGACTACAATCTCACCTGATGGTAAGTGATGATGCAGTCTAAGATGGAAGCGGGCTAACTTGTTAGGAGGCTGACAATCCACACCCCTTCGGTTTCCATACGACATCGTACCGGAACGCTAAATCGCTTGGCGGTACGTCTTTGTCGTTAGGGTGGTAACTAACCACGGCCGAAGCCTCCCACCAGCCAGGCCTGGACCACTTAAGAAAATCTCAGTCGACCCAGCCAGGAATCGTACTCAGGACCACTGTTTTGTAAATCCACCGCGCATACCACTGCGCCACGTAGGCCGTCATCGTGGTTGATATTTGTCTATTTTTTTCATGAGATAAGTCATTGGTCACACATTAGGCCTAAAGGATAAGGTAGAAATCGAGTGCCCATATTTTTTATTAAAAAATACTGCTAGTAGATTGGTATCTCTAATAGTCAGGAATCCCTAGAACATTCTGTACACCTGATTACTAACAAGCTAATTTTCGTGAATATTTTACTTAATTCTTGATTCTGGTAGCTAACTGAGTTACCAGAAAATGAAAGTGTCAGAGCGTCTGAACAAGATAATGGTATCATCGAGATGAAGCTACTCACAAAAAATTTACTTGTTTGTAATCAGGTGTACAAAATGTTCTAAGGATCCCTGACTATAATGATTTCCTCACAGTAAAGGTCCCTGTAAAGTATCCTCGACCCACATATCTTACTTTACAAATTTTTTAATGTTACTGTATGATTTTGTAACAATACCCATAGAAAAAAATATAGAAATGCTTTGACAATTGTTTACAGACCAGACCTCCTATTACTCGACGAGCCCACAAACATGTTGGACATCAAAGCCATCATTTGGCTGGAGAACTATCTGCAGAACTGGCCCACCACGCTTCTCGTGGTGTCCCACGACCGAAACTTCCTCGACACCGTGCCCACAGACATCATGCATCTGCACACACAGAGGCTCGACACGTACAGGTATGTTACATCATCATTCTTCCCTTAATGTATCTCATTACGCATGGGCGTTTACTTAAGAAATAATCGTTTCGGCTGAAAACCGGCCGAAGGCGAAACTGAGGCTGAAGCTGAAATTCGGTTTAGGTTTCGACCGGAAAAACCTCAGACCAATAATTAATAGGACCTGCCTCGCTAGACTTTACTTTTCTGTCAAAGTATATGATCAACGATCTAATGCGATTATAAAAACTGTCTATAGTATCGATGTTAAATACTTGTTATCGTGTTTGTCGGTTAAAGAGCTCCGTAAAAATACCTTTTTGTGTAATTGAATTGTGTAATAAACGGGCAAAAACTTCTAGTTTAGTATAAGATATATACCAAATCTAAGCTCATTTTCCTCAGAAAATGACAGACAATTTTGTTCGTGACTATGCGTGCGATACAGGTCCTTCTATAATCGGTCTGAGGGAAAAACAGATTTGGTCGGACAGTTTCAATTGTTGAGATACCCAATTTAAGTATACCTGCCCCTCCCCCTCCCCCCAGATACAATCCTGGCTACGCCCATGTAGTTACGTACACTGTTTGTTGCAGAGGCAACTACGAACAGTTCCACAAGACGAAGACGGAGAAGCTGAAGAACCAGCAGCGCGAGTACGAGGCCCAGCAGCAGCACCGCGCGCACACGCAGGAGTTCATCGACCGCTTCCGCTACAACGCCAACCGCGCCTCCTCCGTGCAGAGCAAGATCAAGATGCTGGAGAAGCTGTGAGTTTCACACCATTATTATCATTATAGGTATTAGTGCGGGCGATGGAACAAGCTATGTTAGGAGTATCTCTGCGTGATCTAATCAGAAATTAGGAAATCCGCAGAAGAACCAAAGTCACCGACATAGCTCAGCGAGTTGCGAAGATGAAGTGGCAATGGGCGGGGCAAATAGTTCGAAGAGCCGATGGACGTTGGGGTCCCAAAGTGCTGGAATGCGAACCCGCACTATAAAGCGCAATATTGTTCGACCCCCTACCAGGTGGACTGACGACATCAAGCGAGTCGCAGGGATTCGCTGGATGCAGATGGCTCAGTATCGTGATGTTTGGAAGTCCCTAAAAAAGGCCTATGCCCTGAAGTGAACATCTATCGGCTGATATGATGATGATGATGATGATGAGGTATTAGTGGTGGAACGCGTACCAAGGTATTGGAATAGGCGAACGCGCTTCGGAGATGTTGTTTGACCCGCGAATAGTTGGATTGACAACATGAAACATGTTTACAGGCAGATTTCTGTTAAGAATGCCCTAGAAAATGCCTTCTTCAGCTATGGATTCTCATCGGCTGATGTTATTCGACTAAACAGAGCATCAAACATGCAAGAAACACAACACGCAATACCTTGCCTTATACACGCTCTTCAATCTTTGATTGTAAAGTTAACTAACTGGAGACTTTTCTATAATATTTATTACATTTAATTTTTTAGATTGCTATGTGGAAAATTCCTTGTCAGATTCTCTTGCAGAAATTTCCTTGTGAATTTATAAAATTACTAATCTTTTAATTCCAGACCTGAACTGAAACCTATTGAGAAAGAAGTAGACGTGGTCCTCCGGTTTCCAGAGACAGAACCACTTTCTCCTCCAATATTGCAACTGAATGAAGTTGGGTTTTACTATGCAAAGGACAAGGTCATATTCTCGAATGTCAATCTAGGAGCCACATTGGAATCGAGAATATGTATAGTAAGTATATTTCTGTTTGTGTCTGTACGTGAAAACGTTGGTTAAAGTGCTAACTATCCTCAAGGCCTAAGATATATCTTGAGATGATATAGAAAAATATTGATCAATAGCAACCAAATCGAAAATATCCTTCTCTTTTTGTGCAAGGGGACGAAAGAGAGAGTGATATTTACAATAGCCGCGGGGTTTTTAGGCGCACGCAGAATTTATGCCAGATTCCAGCCTAAAAGCTAAAAGAACTCTAAAGGAAAGAACGTTTCTCTTGTCACTTCTATGAGAAGAGGGATGACTGTTGGGTCGCATAAGATTTTGAAACATTTTGAGATCATTGCTGCTGGGTTGTAATTGTATTGAAATCCACATCCTTGTGATGTCAGAAATCAAAGACCTTGTATTTGCGGGAATGCAGAGGTTATCTGTGTACCCAGAAAGGTGTTGTCTGTAGTCATGAGTCATTGTTTAGCTGGCCTAAGATCTTACACTTGCCAGCCACGGGTTGATCCATCTATGATGGTTGTACATGTGTTGAGAGAAAAAGAAGATTTTATTTTCATTCTATCGTCGTCAATATCTCTCTCGTATCATCATGAGATATGCCATTAGCATGCTTGTCGCAAACTACATTCAACACAGCAACTTTTTCCATTTAGGTTGGTGACAACGGTGCGGGAAAAACGACGCTACTAAAGATCATAATGGGCATCCTGTCGCCCACCAGCGGCATCCGCAGCGTGCACCGCGGCCTCAAGTTCGGCTACTTCTCGCAGCACCACGTGGACCAGCTCGAGATGAACGTCAACTCCGTCGAGTTGCTGCAGAAGAGTTACCCAGGTATCCCACCACGTGACACAGAAAACGATAAAGCTGATAAGTATGCTATGCCTCTATTACTATATCTGTGTTTCCCTCCATGCATTGTTTTGTTATATATCTCAGGGATGAGGTAGCGTTTTCGTAATTATCGTCATATTTTAACCGATTTACACATCAACTATTTTCACAATTAATATATTTCTATCTTTTTCATGAATAACTATTTATTGATGAAAATCGCATATTAAGTAATTATTGAGTTTATGGGGAACAGACAGAGAGAAAGCTGCTGAAATGGGCTATTCAAAGAGCATATTAGCCATAATATGTTATATCACCGCACCTGTATATACATACAGGTGCGGTGATAGCCCGGTGGATATGATCTCTACCTTTGATTCATAGACCTTCAACATTTCAGTTATATGCAATTTAAAAACTAAATATCACCTCAATCAGTGAAGGAAAAACATCGTGAGGTAACCTGCATACATGAGAATTTTCTTAATTGTCTATGTGTGTGAAGTCTGCTAATTCGTATTGGGCCAGCGTGGTGGACTATTAGGTTCATCCCTCTCATTCTTAGAAGAGACTTGTGCTCAACAGTGAACCTTAAATGGGTTGTTAATGATGAATGATGAATATACAGGTAAAACAGTGGAAGAGTATAGAAGACAACTGGGCAGTTTCGGTGTGAGCGGTGACTTGGCGCTGCAAACTGTCGCCAGCCTGTCCGGTGGTCAGAAGTCCAGGGTTGCGTTCTCGCGCATGTGCATGGGCAACCCAAACTTCCTTGTCCTCGACGAGCCCACCAACCATTTGGACATCGAGACCATTGAAGCGTTGGGCAAAGGCATCAACAAGTACACTGTAAGTTTATCATATACATAAAAAAATATTGTTGTCTATTTGTCTTTTTAAACGAATAAACGAAACCAAAGACTCTTAGGACCCGGTCCCAGCCTAAGCTGCCGAATCCATTTCGGATTCGGCACTCGGACTCAAATCAAAGTGATTATTGATCAACTTGATCAAGAGTGAATCCACTCTTGATCAAGTTGATCACACTCCTAGCACAGTCTTTCCTAGTTGTAGGGCAAGGGAATATTGGTCATATTATAAAATATATGGCAAATATTCGTTTATAAAAAAAAACTATAAAAAAATTGCCGACTTTACCCCCCCAGAACTTTTAAACGGCTCAATCTATTTTCATCAAAGATGTCTAAGAACACTCGCACGTAAATCACCTTTCGTACCACTACTTACAGGTCACTGCGCTACGAAGCCCGTCGTAAGAGGTTTATTGAAATTGTATCTTCCAGGGAGGTGTTATTCTGGTATCTCACGACGAAAGGCTAATACGAATGGTGTGCAAAGAGCTTTGGGTATGCGGCAACGGCTCCGTGGCCAGCATAGAGGGCGGATTCGACGAGTACCGCAAGATTGTGGAGAAGGAGCTAGAAGCGCAAAACAAATAGGAAAATTTACTTAAAGCAAGTCGTGTCACCGTCGTAAAGTTAGCAATTTCACATAGAGCCCGGCTGATACTGCCGTGCCGTGACATTACACTGTGTTACCGCAAAACACTGTATCTTCACATATATGTGTTACTGCAAAACACTGTATCTTCACGTATATGTGTTACTGCAGAACACTGTATCTTCACATATATATTGAGTTACTGCAAAACACTATCTTCAGATGAATGTATTACAGCAAACCACATTATCTTCAGGTTACTGTGTTACTGCAAAACACTGTGTCTTCACATATATATTGTGTTACTGCAAAACACTGTATCTTCACATATATGTGTTACTGCAAAACAATGTATCTTCATATGAAAGTATTACAGCAAACCACAGTATCGTCAGGTTACTGTGTTACTGCAAGATACTATCTTTAGATTACTGTGTTACGACAAAACATTGTATCTTCCGATAAATGTGTTATTTCAAAACACTGTATCTGCATATTACCGTGATATCGGAAAACAGCCATGTTTTAAACATTGATTGAAACTTTACTTTACTTTATTTTACTTCAGAGTAAAGTGGACCTAATCACTACTATTTGTACTTCACTTTACTTTGAAGTAGTTTTTCAATTATAATCAATGTTTATAAATACAGCTGCAAATTTTTAGATATACCAGATATACAGATTAGATAGTATTTTGCAAAAACCTTTATGGCTCATTTAAATAATAATAAAGTTAAAAAAATTATCTTTCTAGATGTTTTTAGATACAGTGTTTTGTCACAGCGCGTCAGTATTATGCGTATCCGTTTATAGCTTTATAGCTAGTTATTGTTATCGCCTTATTAACATTAATAGTGTGTTTAAAATTTTGCTGCTACTTACAAGAATGTTACAGAATTCTTGTTACAAAATAATGTGTTCATATAAATGTCGTATGCAATAACATATCCGTATGTTGGCTATATTTTGTGTATTTTGTCTGAAAGATGATATATTTTCACTTGAGCTTAACTTCGTTACGGTTCAGTTAAGCCGTGAAAATGTAATAGACAGATAGAGTTTCGCATTTATATTCTTAGTATGGATAAATTACGAAGGTAAAAGGAATAATATCACTGCTAAGTAAGAATTACAAATAACGAGTAATATATAACACCAAACTTTTTGGCCCGGTGAGGGTGTCGCTGCTGTCGCACTTTTAGTCACAGAATAGAGAATGATACAGAATGAGTCTCTACAAGCCGCTGGTGAAACCCATAAAAAACAAACGTCACGCATGCGTCTTCTTAACATCCGTTTGTTGTTGCTATCTACCATGTACTAACTTTTTTCATAATTTGTATTTCACTAACAACAATTACGTAAATTAATATTATAATAAACAAAATAAATAATCAATTTCTACCTGTATATAAATACTCCATCTTATTTTATTTTTTTGTTTTTCTGAACAATTTTTAAAATATTTAAAAATATAAGTCGCCATTTTTCTTGAATAATATTGAAAATTACTAATGCGACGCTTCGTGTCGTACCGACGCTAGAATGTATTAGTTTTTGAATTTGTATTTGGAATGGCTGCATCACTGCCGCGTTCCGTTGCGCTCTATCTGCTATTATTCTTTAATCTGTCTTGTGTTTTGCAAAATGGCGACCGCCAGCCGCGTTAGTTCCAGTTTTGGCCACCGAGTCAGAAAAGTTTATGATAAATTAAAATAATGCGCTTTTAGGTAAATGTATGTTGGATGTTTTAATTTTAAATCAGATATCATTATTAGGAGTTGTATAATAAACTAAAATTTCCGAGGCGCCTTATTAAAATCGCAGTACTTGTACTTGGTAGTTACTTGAATAATAACATTGGTATTTAACTATTCGTTGATATGTTTATGATAAGACAAAAAAAAAATGTTTGGGTTCCTCATAGATTTGATTATTCATTTTGCATACAAAATTATCTCCTTGCAATTATTCAAAAAAATATTTGTGGATGATTTAAAAAGTACCTATGTTAAATTTTTCGTTTGATTTTGTCTTCCATTACAGTTTTATATTTTTAATATAATAATTTACATATCATGTTCATTTTGTTTGTTTTCTTTTTGTTTGAAATTTTTGTTGTTAATGTTACATTAAAGATTGGGTGACTGTACTTACTCGCTCTATTAACTTATAAGGCTCTGTGCATTTGTAGGCATGTTTTGTTACCGACATTTATCACTTACAAGCAGTGTTGCCAATTTGTGGCAATTATCCCAAATTTCGGGGAATTTCAATTCCATTTAGGACTATTCTTCCTATAACACTTATCTTTTTCTTTTTTTTTCTTTACATGACAGTTTTCGAAAAAGTATTTTAAAATTTAGATTAGAGACCTTTACTTGAATTTTGTATATTTGAAGGAATTATATTAATATTTGTTGCCCATATTAAATCCAACTGGTAATTGCCGTTAACGATTGATGAAATAAAAAAAAAAAAACATACATACAGCCGAACGTAGAACCTCCTCCTTTTTGGAAGTCGGTTAAAAAATACCGTGTTTATTACGTCTATTCCATTTTGAATTGCCTATTTGCACAGAGTCAAAAAATGATTTAGAAATATTGTCATACAATAATGCAATTTGTAAATAAAAAAAATGAAATTGGTTCGTCATACTTTAAGATCAGTAAGCAATAATTTTTTGTAGTTTATAGCTTTTTAAACTGTTACGCGTATCGTAAAATAGCTAACTTCACTCGGACCACGACTTTTACACTGTGATGACGATTAGTGTAAAAAGTAACCTTAAATTATAATAATGTAATATAATCTGTGTGTTATTTAAAATTTATTCGTTTATATACCACTATCTATTACACTAAGGGACAAATGAAAATACTGATAATATTTAATGCAAATTTTTATTTCATACCTTCAACCTCATCATTCTCATTAAATAAAATTTTCAGCATACAATTCCACAAAGAATTAGTACTCGCAGATACCATGGCAAATTAAAGTATAAAATTAAATTAAATGAATATTTACAAATAAATTCATAATAGGTTGAATAGGGATTCCTTGCTAAACGTGGGGTAATAACGATATTTTGCTGCAATACCATTTTTTTAAACAATGAAAAGAATTTCGTCTTTAATCTTCTTAATTAATGTATTACATAAAAAATCGTTCCAACCCCACTTTAAGTGTATTAGAAATTCCCTACTATTCAAATACATAATATACCTACAATTAAAATAGTGACTTGAAATATTAACGGAATAGAGTTAAAGTAAGCAACTCATTCTGTTGAAAATGTCAAATAATAAAATTTCAAATGCATCGAAGTTGATATAATAATAATTTTCAAATTAAGCTGTAATACATACATACTTTCATGACTTTATTAAATGCATAATTATGTTTTAAGAAGTACATACGTTATTCTATTTTGTTACATCGGAGGGTACAATATTTTTAATTCAAATATACAATAATAAATTAATTTCAATATGGGACTATTTTTTGATGAATAATGTTTTTTATATATTGATAAATATACGATACAAATGATCTATGTATGAACATATATGGCAACCAAAATTGGTTTGTGGTACAAATTATAAGTAACGCTAGCAGATCACAAAATCTCTAAAACTAAATCTGTCCAGTTGGCAAAGACAAATGGCGGTTGATCACACAACTCTCGCTAACATGCGAGAGGGGTCCTTAAATAAAACATTCAGTAATTTTACTGATGTTTCTTGCGCCTATTTTTAGTTTTGTCCGCGTTTCTGAGCACTTCGGCGTAGGAGAGTTCTAATTTTCTTAATTTATGTATTTCCTGTGACGCAGTGCTTTGTTTTATATCCCACGAATCAGTTTCTGAATTCCAGCCTTGATAGATCTTTCCCGTCCGGCCGCTGACACTGGGGGTTGGGGAATTCATACTCCTATTGTAAAACTGAAGTGTGGATCCGTTCCATTCAGCTTCAGTTGTTCTCACAAGAGGACTTATCTCGATTGGTCTGTAGTCTCTCCTCTTTTTGCTCGACGATTTCTGGTAGGTAATTTTTGGCGGTGATGGGAATACCGGGGAGTCGGCTCCTTGACGATCTTGGCTATGTTTGCGGTTGCGATGTCTGGACTTCTTTCTAGTAGCTGCGATGTATTCCAGTGGTTGACGCACTAATGGTGTCAACACTCGGTCTTTCTCTTTTTCCTCTTCCTTTTCAGACTCTTTCCCTGATTCTTTTACTGTTTCTTTTGGCTTTACGGAAGTACTATCAACCACTGGTTTCTCTTTGTTATTTTTAATATTTCTTTGCTTAGTTTCATTTTTCACAGGGGTATTTACGGACTCGGGGATTGGTTGATCCTTTTCTTTCGTAATGGTTGTTTCAGGTGTAGTTATTTCAGATACTGGAATCGACTGTTCAGACATCACAGACGACAGTACGCTCTGGGTGTCATCAGTGAAGTTGCCAGGAGGTTCCTCCGTGGCGGGAGTCACAGGTGGTACTTTTCCTGTGGTTGTATCGTCAAGAAGGGGCAACTGTTCGCCGTCATCCTTGTTCTCGGCGGCTTTCTTCAATATTGTAAATATTTCCTTGAATAGTTCGCGATATTCTGGTCTGTTGCGGAAACGACTATCCATTGGACTTACGTCGTCATAAATGCTGAAACGATAGTCTTCGCCGTCTGCAATTGTGCAAAGGAAGGAGCCGGGTCTCTCACGTTCTGTTTGCGTTGCTTTATTGCTGGTTTCATCTGAAAAGCCCGAACTTGATGTTTCAGCTTCAGAAAAGTCAGGTGTTTGAATAATCTTTTTACGAGATGTTGTTTCTACTTTCTTTTGTTGATTGTTTTCTTTTTGGCCGTCTTCACCGTGCCCACTCTCTTCATCTGTGTCTTTTACATTGAATTGGCAATAATCGCCAGATGTTTGTGATTCGTCTTGTAGCGATATAGGTCCTGATTGAGTTTGTGTATTTGGCAAACAGATGGGTTTATTATTCTTTCTGATATTCTTCCCTTGCGAAAGTTGGACTTCTAGCAAAGCTTCATACTTCTGCACTAGTTCTCTGTATGGGTTATCGTGGCCGTCTTCTTTGTTGGCCCAAATGCCCTGCAGTAGCTTCTCCTTAGCATTCTGGAAAGATTTACCAAATTGTAACATTGGATCAAGAAATATCATGCGTCCCAATAGTGTTAAGGTAACAATCAAAAAGATTTTATGATGATTGTTTAATGTTGAAATGGCATGTCAGTTACACATATGTGATGATTGTTATAACTAAAAAACACTAATTTTGTTTTTAAAAACCATAGTTATTCAAGGTAGACAACAACTTTTAAAAATATGTGTTTGTGAAAACGTTAACATGTCAAAACTGAATATTATCAAATGTGAACGAATATTACATAAGGGTTATTAGTCAAATATACACCCATTACTACACCATAATATATTAATTATTATTTTGACAAATTGAGCTGATAAAGCACACGTTTATGAGATATGCACACTGTTTGGTATATTAGTAGTTTGTGATTAGTACGATCATTATATAGAGTATTAGTAAATCGTTAGCTATGACTTAATTCAAACAACATCTGAATACAGATAAATAAAAGTCACACAACATTTGATCCAAATACCTTCACCAATATCTAGCGTGCATTCTCTTAGGTAATAAAGGTGTCAGTAATGGACGTACCTTCGACTACATGCGATATATCCAAAGAAAACTACTGCAAATGCGCTTCATAATGCATATGCAAAGCGTGATCAACAACATCAGGGGCAGTTGGAAAAGTTTTGTCGCCTAAAAACGATCAAAACAGTGTCATCAGATATCGGAGGGGGACATACCAGCCTATTGTAACTGATCGGTGGGATTATGAATTGGTTCTACCATTTCTAAACATTCAATGTTTGGAGGATTTACTGATAGTCCTTTCACCTCTTTTGGGAATTTATAATATTGTTAATAAAGTTAGTATACAATAGCAAAGATTTGTTAAAACTGATATTATGTTAATAGAAACAAGAAACTAGATTTATAAAGAATGTCTACAATTAGACAGACATTTATGCTAAGAGTAAAGTAAGCTTTAGAAATAAGGGTTAAATTGCAAGTGTTAAGAATTAAGAGTGTGTATAAAGAAGTTACTTACGTCAAATTTGACAAGTTTGCTAGTGACGTGGTCGTCTCGGGGGCTTTGTTGACCAGGAGTGAGGATAAGAGAACTGATTGCACTTCTGTCGTCGTCCTCGCCGTCGAGAATCGAGGACATATCATCCCGTTCGGCGCCTCTTAGACATCTGATACAAAGTTGACCTTGCCTGGAAATGTTAAAAATTCATATTTAAACACACATTTCTTTGTACTTATGTATTTTTAAATAGTGATGATCTAAAAGACCTTCACAAATCTAAATCAAATGTTCAATATATGTTATGTCACTGTACCTAAAATGTTACATTAAATATTACCTGACTTCTTCAAGGATAGATAGTTCTTCATGCATCGATTTTGGTTCATCATCTCTTTGATGCCAATTTCTTAGTTGGTCTTGCAGTCTATTGTTCTCTTGTATTACTGATGCCAGTTGTTCTTCGAGCTCTGTAACTCTTCTTTGTTCTTGCGCAAAAGCTACTTTGTTCTCTCGCAACTCATCGCTTAGTCTGAGTAGGTCCTCATCCTCTTTAGTCAGTTCTGGAAGAGGTGCTATCGACTTTTGTGGAGTGATGATGTTCTTAGTGTTCAGCGCTGCAGCTTCCACAGCTTTTACATCGTTTTCTTTGGGCTTTTCACTTGCAGGTTTTCGTTCAGCTCGCCGCCTGACAATCTCCAACTGGGCATTCAAATCGTCTACAGTCTTTTGAAATTCTTCACATTTGTTTTCCAATGTTTCGATGGTGCCGCATAAACTGGAACGATAAGTGTATTTTTTATTATCATACGAGTAAGTTATATAAATACAATTTAGTTACTGCAATATATGTAGTTGCAATGACAAGTATAATGATGAAATAAAACAAAATAGATCTTACTACGACAATAGCATCTTATACTTTCTACAAGTAGAGTATAATTTATTTGTCGTCATTTCAGTCAGTCGAAAGCGGTGTAATCTGTATTATAGGAAAGAGTCATTAAAGTAGAAATATTGGAAACGATGTATGTTTCAATTTGTCACGGCAATGAACTTACGTCTTAATGTGTTTCTTGTCGGCAGCATGGTCTACGGCTAGCCTGTGATTTGCGCGCTCCAAGTCTTGGATGCTCACTTCGAGTTGCTCGTAGATTCGCAGCCTTGAGTCGTTGACTTCTCGCAACGCCGCTGTTTGTTTTGTTAGATACTGTAAATAAATAATACCATTTGAAATAATTTCAACTGCCTCATTGGTATTGTGGTTAGCCTGTGTGCTGTTGCTTCTCATAATGAGGTCCTCTGTCCTCGATTGAATCATGGGTCGGATGTGATAAAAGATTGAACTGTTTTTTTTACTTATTTAAGTAATTTTCAGTAGTTCTTAGCTCAGATTTCGAAATTTGGTGGTGGTGTTCTCTATGCCTCGAAAAGCACGATAAGCCATCGATCCAATCATTATTATTAACATCTGTTAGTAGTTAAAGAGTTTCAACATTATCATCCTAAGCCTACCAAGCCTAATCAGCCTAATCAGGATCTAATGTCGTTAAAATAGGCAGGTATGGATGATTTGACCCATATTTGTATTAAACTTGTGTCTCATTCTCTGCCAACTATTATCTTGCACCAAACTTCTAGTCCGTACAGAGCACGAGGTTGCTTTTTTGAGTTTGCTTAGTTTGGTACGCCTCGCTATAACCTACATCGCAAAAAAAATTGAACGATGTAATTTTTGCGTAATTTGCCACAGTAGAATGGACTAAAAGTTTTGCGCGGTCTATGGACTGTGGAGGATTCATTTAGAAAGACAAAATCTTACTTCGATCTCTTGTGTCTGATCTTCGATGACATTTTGGTGTTGACGCAGCGCAGTTTCGAGCTCCTTATTTCTTTCCAACAGTGTTTTCCCTAATTCCGCCGCTAGCTGCAAATCTGTAACAAAGATTAGTCAACCATTAGATTTCACTGCGATTATCTCGAGATTATTAGAGACATTATGTGAGCACAGTGGATTATGCTAAGACAGTAAAACAATGCGGACGCGGTGGATTAAATTGACAATGCAATTATCCGATCTGATTGTGGGACGGCGCGATGGAATGGAAGTTGTGGCGACGTCAGTGATGCGATGAAAGTTAATTGTTACGTTCCTGCTGAAGCTACATTCTGTGTATATCTCCTAAAAGATACGCTAGATTACTACCGCATTCTTTAGAGTAATTAAACTTGTATTGCTAACAATATTTAAATAATAACGGGTATTTTGCGGAATGAGGATATTGACTTTATTTTGATATTTTCAGCAAAAAGCGACAACATGACCTAAATCTGACGGAAAACCCTTTGTGCATGTTTCACTATAACCGTACAATGTTCAATTGTCAACAGTAACATTTCTTGAGGATGCTCCCGTTTCGTAGTGAAACGTACCAAAGAGGGATGATATGTTATTTGGGTGACTTGAGAATAGCAAAATAAATCAATTCAGTAGTGTATTTTGTTTTTATAGTTCTGATTGAGTGAATTTAAGATATTGAGATAGTCTAACTTATTATCCTCAAGACTTAAACCTTGTTGGTTGGTTAATACGGCAACTTTGCTTTGTTTGTTTTTCTACGGACCTACTTTGTTGCATGTAATCACGTTTGCAGTCTGAAAGTGGCCTTAAAAATGCCGGCCAGTTGCGCCAATACGTAGTTGTCGAGATGAAGAATGGATAATTAACTACTAACACTGGTTGCAATCTTGCAATATCTCGTACTGTCTTGAATAGCAATACTACAGTTCAGTTGATGAAAAGCTTGACTTTAGTAATCTATGCCCACTATTCTTATACTAATTGGACTTGTATTGAATACCTACATTTTTTGTTGTCTGTTTGTTACCCCATTACGTTCAAGTTAGTAATGATTTTGTTTCTTTTCAAGCTTAGGCAACTTCAAGTCATTTTTACAAGTTGTAAGACGAGAGAGAGAGAGTTGTAAGAGAGAGAGTAATTCTGTTATTTAAAATGCATGTTTGTACTCGAATATAATTGTGGTTCGATCCCCGTCTCACTGGACTACTGTACCTACTTGTAACACAGTCTATTCAGACTAATTGGAGGGGTAAGGGAATATTGGTTTCATTAAAAAAGCAAATATTCTTTAAAATAAAAACGACTAAGTACCTATTATAATTTATGGAAATTCCAATTATGATGTAACTACCCCCCCCCCCCAGATAAAACTATAAAATCGAGAAAATAAAATTTATATTTAATCTTAAACTCAAACAAACAGTTAGGTGTACATTAATATAAATATACTTAAACAATACATATCACTATCTAGCCCCAAAGTAAGCATACAGAGTAGCTTGCGTTATGGGTACTAAGATAGTTGATATTATAAAATTCATATACATTTATATATTACATATAAATACTTACATAATGTATAAATACACACAGACACTGGATAAAACCCATGTTCATCACACGAATATTTTCCAGTTGTGGGAATCGAACCAACGGCCGTGGATGCAGAAAGCAGGGTCACTACCCACTGCGCCACGCGGCCGTCAAACAGCTAGGTTTAAAAATATAGGTAAGTCAATGTAGTAGTGTAGGTAAGTCAATGTAGTAGTGTAGGTAAGTCAATGTAGTAGTGTAGGTAAGTCAATGTAGTAGTGTAGTAATGGTTTATTACTGGACAAAGTCCACGGCAAGGAAACCGCATTATTTTAATTACAAACAGTAGAAGATTTCCGCGTAAGGGTAATAGGAAATTTGTGGGATTAAAATCAGTAGATAGGTAAGTATAGATGTTGTGGTAAGTTTCAATAAGGTAGAGAGTCGATTGCGGGAGTTCTCGCTCTGAATATCGTCTGGTTACGGAGGAATTCTTTGTGGTGGCACGTTCGGATACAAAATGAGATAACAAGCAACAATTTACGCACATTCTACTTGCCCCACCGCGCAAGCGTCAGGCACGCATTATTAAGTAATTAATTAAGAATAGTTATCTAACATCGTTTCAAAAGTGATGAAATTTTGACCTTGGCTTACACCAAGCTTTAGCTTAAGTTTGTGAGCTCTGCTATTTAACATTATTTGCTTATTCACTAATTTGAAGTAACGAAACGAAAAAAATTCGTTCACACGTTCGGGAGGTATGTATGGTGCCACAGACAGACACGTCAAACTTATACCACCCCCTTTTTGCGTCATGGGTTAAAAATAAACATTGAGAAATGTCATCTACATACCGTATTATAGCCACGAAGGGAAGGGTTGTCATTAGGCACCGGACAACATTTGTTACATAGAATCTCAATTCCGTATTCAATTAACATACGTCAAAGTTAGTGAATTAGCCTGTTGGTCGTATTAGAATTGCATATTTCAATAATTGACTCAGACCTGAACTTTAGGGTTCCTTATCTTCGGTAATCGCTGCTTAGATCTGGTAGGTACAATGCCGCTTGAAACCAATCCTCCTTATCTCCTCGGTAAAGGGGCCGGACTCACAGGTTCAGGGTCGATTCCAGCCCGTTGGACTGTTGTCATACTCACTCCTAACAGTATTTTGCAAGTAATTGGAGGGGAATGGATATATTGGTCATAAAAGATATGGCAATTCGCTCTGTTATTTTAAATTGCAATACGCCGTATGTTTTCGTTTACCACTTTCGCTGCGGCACTGATTTTTCTGTACTTTCCTCTGGTACGGTATGAGGTTTTTTGAACTCATACTAAAACTTTAAGTAGGTACGAGGTCCATCGACCTCGTAACTCTTGAACAGACTAGGTGTACAAGGTCAATTGGCCTCGTACCGCAGCGAACGTTTTAAGTAACCCAAACCCACGCCTCGAGCTCTGATCGGACTCGAAGTTGGGCGCGACCTATACTATACAGTTTTGATTGTATTGTTCTAATTTAGATTTTTTTATAAATTGATTATTTATAAAGTGATTGACTCTCGAATTTTATGTAGTTATTTAATTATCTAATATTATGTTGTTATTTAATTAGGTATTTTACATTATAATAGCTTATTCTGTTATATCGCACTGTACAATGCAGATTAGATAAAAACATATACATACATAGGTATATGTTGGTACTGTACCCACGTGCCCCGAAATGTGGAAAATGGAATGTAGGTAATGGAATGCGGGTTGGCGGACTTGGGATTATTTTGTTTAATTTTGCCTAAATCACTATCGAACGTCACTTCTGAATCTGCCAAAACGTGTAATAATACCTACTTATGTATATTTAAATCAATTTCTGGAAGGACAGATAAATAGGCTAATTAATTATTTTTATTCACTTCCGACAATAATTGTCGAGCAAGTCCATAATAAAAGCAATTAACTCCTATTACTTACTTAACTGGATTGCCCTACATTAACAACACGATAGGTCCTCGTTATTATTCATCTAGAATATTCCAAGGATGATAACGAAAATAAATACCTTTGTAATTATATCCTTTAATACATCCATTATTCGCAGTCATTATCCTCACCATTATCAGCCGATAGACATTCACTGCTGGATATAGACATTCAAGTACAACGGTCTCGAGCCGCCAGCATCCAGCGACTCTCTGCAACCCGCTTGATGTCCTCGGTCCACCTATTGGGAGGTCAACCGACCTGCTCTTTCTGGTACGGGGCCGCCATTCCAGCACCTGAGACCCCAACGTCTATCGGCTCTTCGAACTATGTGGCCTGCCCATTGCCACTTAAATTGTTTTTAATTAACTCAATCATTCACTTTTATTCGCAGTAGGTAACAATAATGATTTCCGTTATTTGAAAAAGGTATCGTTACAGTCTGTAAATTTTATTTTCAATGACGTCTTATATCTTGCTCACAGATGGGTTCGAACCCAGGATCTCTGTTGAGAACCACAGCACTAACAACTAACTTAACTAACTAACTAACTTGAGCTTGAGTCTTCTCTCAAAACGAGAGGGGTTAGGCCAATAGTCCACCACGCTGGCCCAATGCGGATTGGCAGACTTCACACACGCAGAGAATTTAGAAAATTCTCAGGTATGCAGGTTTCGTCACGATGTTTTTCCTTCACCGTTTGAGATATCTGATATTTAATTTCTTATAATGAAATCTATACGATACTGATATTATAAAGAGGAAAGATTTGATTGTTTGTTTGTAAGCATTGAATAGGCTCTGAAACTACTGAACCGATTTGAAAAATTCCCTCACTGTTGGGAAGCTACACTTTTGCCAAGTGCAAGCCTTTACTATGGGCTAGGTATATTTTATCTTTGTTTATGGGAACGAGAACCACTCGGCGTCTGCTAGTATATAATAAGATTGAACTTTGTAATTATTAGTAAGGAAGAACTCGATGTAATTACCCGTACACGTAGGTATTACACTGTCGTAAAACCGGTATGCACACCATTTCGATTTTTTGTTCCATGTTTTTATATAGAAACCGCTAGTTTTTGTGTCGACTATACAATAAAAACGCTGTATCATCATTAACAAGTTTACCAAAGATGATCCGGCGAAAAGACGCTGGTTTAATCAACAACTAGTTTAAATATAAATATACCTTGTAAATATTATAATAATATGGAATTAGTATTTAAATAGGATATAAGTATATAAAAACACATACTACATTTGTTACTTAGACAATCCTAGCAAATTAATGATTTCGTCTTTTTGCTTCAACAACGTGATTAAGTATTATCATATACTAGCTGACGCTGCGCGGTTTTACCCGCTTGGTTCTCTTTCCCGTAGGGAAACGGGGAAAATATATAGCCTATAGCCTTCTTCGATAAATTGACTATCTAACACTGAAAGAATTTTTCGAATCGGACCAGTAGTTCCTGAGATTACCGATTCATTCAAACAAACAAACTCTTCAGTTTTATATAGATATTAGTTTAGATACAGATTAATCTTAATACAATTATTTTAAATTTACTTAAAATACGACGAAAAAACATTACTTTTGACGTCTTTTGGCATGACCATTTTTTTAAAGTTAAAAAATAGCCTCCCGTAAAATAGTAATTTTCGAGATATCTAAATCAAAGAGGCGTTTTGTACCTATCTAAGTAATACTTATAATATGTTAAATTGCAGAATAACTGTTCATCCATAAATGTGACAGAGAGTTTATCAGGTGGGTACTGCAACATTAATTTCAGGATAGTACGATCGTATTTCCGTTAAGACCTAAAATGGAATTGAAATGTAAACAGGATGTAAAAGGTCTTGACGTTTGGCTCTCTCGATCTTTGTATTTGGTTTTTAAATTACTTGAACTAAATACATTAATTTTTGTAATACATACTTTGGTATGTTGCGGAGTCAGTGACATGCACAAGGCTTTTAATAAGGGTAGGAACTATATTGTACAAATTGTACAAAATGGAAAATTTCTTCTCCAGTAGGTACCTACAGGTTCGTAATGAGGCTGTGCATTTTTGCATATTATGTGAAATGCTTGCGATAAATTAATAGGTATTAAAATGTTTTCATTAAAAAAAAATGTTTGGAGTTACATATAAATGTATGTCCGTGATTTTAAAATAACTGTGTTTTATCAAGTGCATAAACTTATAGTTATTTACACGATACCAAAACAAAACAAAAGTATTTAAAATTTTGTTTATCTGTCTTTCTGTTTGTTTGTGCGGTCTAATCTTTGGAACGTCCAACAGCTGAACGGATTTGAATGGGACTTTCACTGGAAGATAGAGGAGGTCATTGAGCAACATATAGGCTAATTTTTTCCCGAAAAAATTCATGTTTCTTGGGGGTCTTGGGAAAAACTGCTCTTGCACGAAGTCGCGGGCGTCCCCTAGATTTTGGTACAACGTGATTTTTCTAGATAGGTACTCCACTGTTAGATGTTGCTGAATGATCAAAGTTAAAACATGATTTGTTACATAGGTAGCAGTAGCGAAGGCTGAAATTTTGTACATATGTAATAGGTAACCCAATAATGTGTTTTTTGCGCGCAGGCGTTTATTGTAAAAATTGTAAAAATGCTGTGAAAATATTAATACATATTTCGAGCATAAAAAGTAAATTATAATTATCTACGAGCTGTGATAGCCCAGTGGATATGACCTCTGCCTCTGATTTCGGAGGGTGTGGGTTCGAATTCGATCCGGGGCTTGCACCTTCTCAGTTGTGTGCATTTTAGGAACGGTGAAGGAAAAACATCGTGAGGAAACCTGCATACCAGCGAATTTTCTTCATTCTCTGCGTGTATGAAGTCTGCCAATCGCCAGCGTTGTGAACTATTTAACCCTTCTCATTCTGAGAGGAGACTCTAACTCAGCATTGATCCGAATATGGGTTGATAATGATTGTTTATTGTTTTTGTGTGTGATTGTGATTGTTTATTTATGGATTGTTTAGACTCCTCGCTGCTGTTACATAGTTAGTTGCTTAACTCACGAGTAGTTTCGACTTGACGTGTGAAATAAACGTGGACGCTAACTGAAAACTTAATGACCCGTGCTTTTATAATCATTTCATATTCATTTTATGCTTTTACATAAACTGTTGTGTAAGAGTATTTAAGGAAATGAGATACAAGGCTACAATGTGGAGTTATGCTGTTGATATAAATATTGTGTTCTACAAATAAGGACAACTTTTTCATTTTATTTTGTGGTTGCTTACATTTATATTATATGCAACAGGCACAAATTACATAGTTAGATATACGGATTGATATATTTTGTTCTTATTATTTTGGTAGATACTGTTTAATCTATACTAATATTATAAAACTGAAGAGTTTGTTTGTTTGTTTGTTTGATTGAACGACTACTGGTCCGATTTAAAAAATTTTTTAGTGTCAGATAGCCCATTTATCGAGGAATTCTATAGGCTATATTATCCCCGTATTCCTACGGGAACGGGCACCAAGCGGGTGAAAACGCGCGGTGTCAGCAGTCCGCCAAGCGATTTAGCGTTCCGGTACGATGTCGTGTAGGAATGATGATTTAGCGTACCAACGTGATGTCTGAAAGGGTGTGGATTTTCATCCTACTCCTAAGAAGTTAGCTCGCTTTTATCTTAGATTGCATCGTCACTTATCATCAGGTGAGATTGTAGGCACGGGCTAACTTGTAAAGAATAAAAAAAAAACATACCTACTCGTAGTTAAATAAGAAATGGAAAGACGTGTAGCTAATCACGAAAACAATGGGTTAATTATTTAATACGCGATAGAAATCGCTGATAACACGATTGTCGACGTTAACAGTCATACGAATTGCTACAGTTTATCTATAATACAAAACATTTTTCAACCTTCATAATACATACTGAGGTAATTTAAAAGAGAACGTAATTTGTTCAAAAAAGATTAACGTTATTCGTATGCACATTATTTGAATATAATGTAACCACCTATTTTCGGCGTTTGTATAATCTATATACATATTACATATAAAACAAACTCTGTTTGTTTGTCTGTTCTGTTCGCGATTAATTCGAATACTACTCAACGGATTTTCATGCGATTTTTACCAGTAGTTAGAGTGATTCATGAAGAAGGTAATATTGATTCATAAATATATGTATAATTTGTCATGGTTTTGTGTAAATCGGTTGAAATTTATGACAATATTTGTAGGAAGTATCAAAGAAAATACCTGTGTAGAAGCTTTTATAGAAGACACAGTATTCCCTTGGTGGTAACAATGAATGGTGGGATATTCCTCTTAGAAATCTACAAAGGCTGCGATGGCATTTAACTATCTTTTAAGGATAGCTTACAATACCCATTATATCTTCTACATCGATTTGCTTGTGGACGAAGTCGCGGGCGTTCGCTTGTATATAATGTAATAAATTGAATAATGTAGAAGTCAGTACTTCTAAAAATGTCATGCTCGATACCTACGCGTTTGGTGTAACTTTATTTGGAAACAAATACAAAGAATGTAGCTACGAGTGTGAACTAATTCTGATGTCATTATTAGCATTCAGCAGTCTAATTAATGTCTCGTATACGTTTATAGGTACTCGAAGGCTCTCTTTATGAAAGAAAAATAGCTTGGTTATTAAGTATCGCCTTATAGTCCAAGTGGCTCTTTTAGATCTAGTTACTATTCTGGTCTATAGTCAACTTTTTTGGTCTTTATTATCAATCTTTTGAAGTGGACAAGAAAGTGTCATCTAGGTACATACTTTAAAATATCCACCAGACGATATTTGTAATTTTTATCATAGTATGTGGATGACATTTTTTCATAGTATGGGTCGATAATAAAGACCAAAATAGAAAATAGGCCAGCCAGATTTACCAAATGAAATTTTAGTGGAAAAGGATTATCCGAGGTTTTCTTTTATATTAATTGTAAATAGATTTCCGGGTATCATGCCTTATATTATATCAAGCGACGTCTTGATGTTGGTTTTCATAATTTCCCTAAAATCATAACCGTTAACAAGGAAATATTTGTTAGATTTCCCGGTATAATAACCTCCCGGAAAATACGGGACAGTTGGCAACCTAAAAAGATTCAAAACTAATTTCTCTTTCTCGATTTTTCAAGCGAAGCTGGTAATTAAGTTACGCGTCTCCATCATCAGTTCTTTCTAAAATTACTGAACGTGACTACTTCGACACGAAAAATATATTCATGCACAATATTCAGCAGTTTATGTATGCGGAAGACAACTAATTATTCCATAACTAATATAAACTTTGAATTGTATAACAGTTACCATTAAGAGCGATTTTTTGAAGTCGTTAGTTTTTATGATGAATCTTTTGGTACACAGCTTTTGGATAATAATTGAGACTTGTGACATACAATGACATTTATTCTACCATAACGTATATGGATTTACTAACCGCCGCCTCGCGGCTTCACCCGCGTAGGTCCCGTTTCCGTGAGAATACGGGAATAAAATGACACTCACAGATAACGTGGCATTCTAATGGTAAAATATTCCCTACTTTACCTCTTTATAATATTAGTATAGGCGACCAATTTGAACACGTTGTTAAATATGGCGGCCATGGCACCTCAATTGAACTCAAACTGGCAAGTGACAATGTTTTTTACTGCAAATCGGCTAGCGTCGACGACGCCAACGGCGACCGCAACGCCCCTCTCTTTTACGCAACACTAACCTTCGGTGCCTTGCAGACATTCCAGTTCGACGGTGTAATCCCATAGATCTAGCGAGTTCAGTCCGTTCAGCTCCCACGAATTCAAGGAGTCGCACTGCTCGTGATCCTCGGTCATTATTACATCGGGCACTTAGTTCACGAAGGTCACACACTTCGGCGTCGTTTTAAGCGTTCGCGTTTGCCATATTTCGCTGCTCTCGTGTTCGTTTGGTTCAGACGAGCGACGTGAACAGCGTGGCGGCCCAGAACGAACTGAGTACTGAGTGGTGACTACTGAGCGCCGTTCGGAGCAAATAGCACTGCAATTAGGCGACGCGCCATCGCCTGTCCGTACAATCTCATTTCTTTCTTGCCGACAGGGTTCCCAACGTAGGGGTTTTCCCCCCAGATTTAGGGGGTAAATAAGTGAGATGGGATTTTTTTAGCGTTCTGAAATTTTTTGGGGTATTTTCAGGGATTTTTTGACTCTTTAATATGTATTTTTAAACTGATAATATTAATATTACTTTCTTGACCTAGCCACTTATAACGACATATACATAATACGTAATTCTACAACCACTCTGTGGCGATTGGCAGCAATTTTTATCCAATAAACAAAATTGTTAAATTTATTCAATGTCAACATGCATGATTTCAAAAAAAATCAAGATGAAGACGTAATATTTTATGTATTAAATAAAGACTTTTGAAACATATTACAGCATATTATTTCTAAATCATTATGAATTTATATTATTTAGAGGGACAACTCAATAATTAAGGCGATTTTAGGGGATTTTGACACAAAATTTAGGGATAAATATTTTTGAGAGTTGGTAACACTGCTTGCCGATAGCACTGATGCCGCCAATTGCGAGTAGATACTTAGGTAGGTATGTTATCACGGGTGGTTATCGACCAAAAAGCTAAGTGTGGGTTTAACAGAGGAGAAAGTAAATTAATAATCATGCTATTCGGTATGGTAATGCGGCATGTTAAATTGATACGTAATAAGATCTCAAAGAAAGTATTCGATCCTAATCGCTCTACAGTTTAGTTGCTCTCGCGCTTCATGGATTTACAGTTATCCAATTCTTACAGTAGGTAATTATTTGCACTTACCAACACGATTTTTTTTTATTGAGAAAGAATACAATAAGGAACTTAAGCTAACTTATTCTAATAACTATACAAATCATGCCCACGTGGAATGGCGGCAAGAATACTGCATTTCCACGCTGGACAACCAGGCTGATCCTTTGCGCAAAAAAATGAGCCAGCCCTTCTATCACCAGTCGAGCCGCGGTGAAATGATTCGGTAATTAATACACGATTTAATTTAATAAAAAGGATTTAGTAGTTATTGCCTTGTATTTTAAAATACGTAAAACTTAGCTACCTCATAATTATAAAGATGCGTATAAGGTAAACATTTTAAGATCTATTTACAAAATAAATATTATTTACCCCGAAAATTTTAGAACACACGTTCCTTGAACATTTTTAATAAATTTTCGGTAAAGAATATAAAGCCCCAGAGTTATGGGAGATACTCACGAGCATCCTGTATAATTATTACAATGATACCTACCCTGTAGTCACTTAAAGAGGCGGATTAAGGTATAATTTTTCGGTCAAAAGGTCATTTATTTTATAGTAAACTTTTTCAAGCAAAAAGTTTTTAATGATGTCAAAAGTCAATAATATTTTCTTTTTATTTTATTATATACTTTACTTGCTCTGCACTACGCAACGTATTTTCATCAAGTTACCTATTAAACCTTAAAGAATAATGTTGCGTTTCATGGTTTTCACGCGGGAATCCGCTAGCAGGTAAGAGATAAAAATACAAAAATGATTCATAGCCACGTGGAGTGCATTTACGAGAGTTTAATTAAAACATCAAGATGGTGGAAATCTGAAACAAAACAATGCATGACCTAACAACAGCCGTGCGAATTTGTTACGGCATTTGGACGGCTGAATTATATTAAAAATGTGCAAATTACTTTAAAATGATGTTTAGCCACAGAATACATAACAAGGTTTAACGAAGGTTAGATATATACTTAGGCATGTTATACTTTTTGCTAATTAATTTTCATTAATTAATTATTAGGAGACGTGATAGCCCAGTGGATATGACCTCTACCTCCGATTCCGAAGAGTGTAGGTTCGAATCCGGTCCGGGGCATGCACCTCCAACTTTTCAGTTGTGTGCATTTTACGAAATGAAAAATCACGTGTCTCAAACGGTGAAGGAAAACATCGTGAGGAAACCTGCACATCAGATAATGTTCTTAATTCTCTGCGTGTGTGAAGTTTGCCAATCCGCATTGGGCCAGCGTGGTGGACTATTGGCCTAACCCCTCTCATTCTGAGAGGAGACTCGAGCTCAGCAGTGAGCCGAATATGGGTTGATATTGATGATGATTGAAGAATTAATTATTTATTATTGTTTTAGCTTAAACCAAATCACGCCCATACCAGGGTTTTGTTTGTAGTTTATTTGTCTATATTATTAAAAATACATTACAATAGATTAACTAATGGTCCCTAATCATAATCTAAATTTCGAAACATTATTTATCCTACCTAAGTTTAGACTGTAGATAATGTAAATGTAGATAACTTGATAACCTCAAAATAGAGAGATAACACTGAAATGGTTTATAATATAATTTGAAAAACCCCCGCTGGTCATGGAATTATTAATAACAGTCTCGATCAAGTCATCAATATTTTAGTGCACTTTCGTTTGAGACTCCACTCGAGTATATTTGCAGACATATCTAAGAGGAACTCGCCCGTAGGAACCCTCGCCAAAAGGCACTCTACGCCACTGATCTCATATAGACCTAGGACTCAAATCCACGACCTCGTGATCCGAAACCATATAGGTTAACACTGGACCAAATAGGCAGTTAAATCTGCGGATATGAGATAATTATAAACGGGTCAATTCGAGCGTCGGCAATTTTTTGCAACATGCTGTGAATCATTTAGTAGGAAGTAAAGTGTTTAGCGAACAGTCAAAGACCTCATATTGTATACTGTGCCAGTCACAAACTGGCTATGTTTTCTACAATTTGCCATTATACCTTGCTTGTCAAGAATGATAGACGTTCTAATGAAATACTATATAAGACTTATCTATTAGAAAAATGTACCTAGACCAGATTAAGTGATAGATTAGCTTAGTTCTTCATTTTAAGTATCTAATTCAAAAACTAAAACAAGGACATATTAAACGAAATCCTTGAAATCAATTCAAGGATTTCATTTAATATGTCCTTGAAATAAAATAATTCAATTCGTATTCGAAAATTTTAGTACCAGCAAGCGCTAATTCATACGCAAAAATAATTTGACGGCCTCCGTGGCGCAGTGGTGTGCGTAGTGGATTTAAAAGACGAAGGTCCTGGGTTCGAACCGAGACTGGCCCGATTGAGGTTTTCTTAATTCTATGTTTGGCTGATGGCAGGCTTCGGCTGTAGCTAGTTACCAGCCTACCGGCAAAGACGCACCGCCAAGCGATTTAGCGTTCTGGTAGGATGTCGTGTAGAAACCGAAAGGGGTGTGGATTCTCATCTACCTCCTAAAAAGGTATTCCATAGTCTATCTTAGATTCCATCATCATCATCTTCAGGTGAGATTATAGTCAAGGACTAAAGAATTAAAAAATAAAATCGTGCATAAAGTCGCCGGCTTCCTCTAGTTAGATAATAAGTGAAGTCGATTGGTTGACACTGTTGATCATGTCCAAGTACCGTGATTCAAGATCCTGAGTCAAAGGTCGCCATTATCACTTTGTAGGACATTAGCTAATTAATAGAACATTAGCCGTTAGTAACTTTAAACACTATTTACTTAGTAGGTAGGTACTGTTAATAGACAAAATAACATATTTTATGGCTAATGAAGGTTACAGATAACTAAAGTACCTAAAAGCAAATTTTGCCAAATCTTTTTAAATCCTATCCTAATATTATTACAAACGCGAAAGGAGATGTCTCAAAATGTCTCAGAATCGTTTCAAGATTGTTAATTGAAAAATACCATGCCTCTCAACTACATATATCTAATAAAACTACTTCACAATTATCATTTTGAAACATATAATACAGAAATCTGTGAACTAGAGGGGTATTAAAATCTCATAATAAACGTATTTTCACTTCCTGTTACTGTTTGCTGCCATTTTGTTTACAGCTAGTGGTGCATACGATACAATATAAGTATTTACTCGATACTTTTTATGATATCGAACATCGAGCCACTACTTTGAATCTTAGTATCGGAAAAAAGTATCGAATCGACGCGCAGATATGAGTTTTTAAATAATTATGTATTGACCACATCTGCATCTCACATAAAATGACGTAGTATAACAGAAACACGAGTGTTAGAATACCAAGTTTTACCTTACTAACTCTCCTCATCTCATCATCATCTTTGTGTTTATTTTAAGTCTAAAAATTGTAGCTATTGCTACAAGTTATTGCGTTTAATAAACATACTTACTGCAATGCTTATAGCTAAAACTAAACTTCATGTTGTAAACAATATTGACCGTTTATCAAACAATCAATCAGTAATTTATGTGTGCCATTGTTACAAGTTTACAATTGCAACCTAAATATACCTACGGCTCTACATATAGCTGTTACCTGCTTACGTTGACTAGACGATCAATCAAAACCAACAAACTGTGATTAATTCATTGCTGTGGATCGTGGCCGTACCCCTATCAATATAATATATAATGCAGCCCTGAAAAATTGTGGTCTGCTCCGTACCTATAGCTTGGCAAATTCGTTCGTAACACTCCCGATGGCCCACGCGGGCCGGGGAGCGTTTAGCGCTGAATGAAAAGCCCGCGACTGATGTACCTCACGATCACGATCACGATTTCACACCCGCGCAGTCTTTCACCCCATCGCCCGCATATCATGAGAGTGTCATCAATGAACTTGCCAAGCTATAGTTGGTATTAGTTAAGTACTTCGATATACCTTGTGCCTCTTCCAAATAAGCCCGCTTCCATCTTAGTTATCATCACTTAACATCAGGTGTGATCGCAGTAAAAGGCTTTCTTGTTAAAGGTAAAACGTAATGCGCTTCGGCATTATCGTTAAGTTTTTTTAGTCCCTAAGTATGAGGTAATAAAAAAAACAGTATATTACTATAGTAGGAAGAACTCCATTTCAAATATTATCATCAATAGGAGTTTGGATATCAAATGATAAATATGAATCGTAATATCGCCAAACATCTATAGTCAAATTGAGTAGGTATTTTAAACTATGTAAACAAACAAAAACAGCTGACTCAGGGGTGCTCAACATTTTATCATTATTTACGAATATTATCATGAAATAAAACTTCCTGTGATAAACAAATATTTTTTTAATTCTATATTCCTATATAATATATCCTGTTATTTATCAAACAGATAATGCTTCACTTATATTAAGGGTTCCGTAGGCAATAAAGAACTCTTATAGTTTTGTTTCTTTATTATGTAGAAGCAAGCATAAGGTTTCCTCGACATATTTAAACACATTAATCAAAACAGTTTTCTCGGAGGACGCTAAGGGTGATTGATTCGTGCGTTTCTTTTTTGGTGACGGAAACAATAGCAACGCGGAATAACTGCTCCGGCTAGTACCAGGCTCCGGTTCACTAATTTTCGTACTAAACTAAATAAAATTAATTAATTAAACTGTTAAAAAACCCGACCCGATAAAAAAACTGAAAAGAAAAAAAAAGCTCAGTCCAGAAGTGTAGAAAACAATTAGAAAACAGTCGGGACCTATTATATTGAGAATGATTTTCGTCTACATTTTTTATTAGGTCCCGACTTTAGTTTGATCAATTTTTATATCATTTATGCCGGGTTTTTATATTTGTTTAATTAATTAATTTATTTCACACTTTTTAGTTACGATAGATGGTGAATTTCGGATTTATTTGTTACGTTTGTTACAAAGTACGATAATGTATACCTAAGTCCAACCGAAATTAAGTAAATATTCAAAAAATCTACGCAACCCTCGGTGGCCGAATCCGACTCGCACTTGTCCGATTTTTATAATCAATATATTTCTTTTAGTCTATTTTAGGTGTTTTATAACTACACTTCATAAACCTCGCACCTTATAGTCGTCCGCCTCGCGTATTATGTATAGACTTAATTAATATTAGAATTAATAAATAACGTTTTCCTAATTGTAGTTTTTTTAACATGGCCATGATATACTATTTTGAAATTCTCACAAAAATCCCTTGAATTTGATTCGCATGTTGCAATATTCACAAAAAAAAAACTTCACCCCGATTCTATAGCGTCTCACAGTCGTCTTGTTGGTTTTTTTTCTAATTTCACCTATCTAAGAACACTTGGGTTATTAAAACAAATCTAACGTTATCTGAATTACGTAAATCCGTTCAACGGTTTGGAAGATATGAGGTAATAAAGAATATTACATACATACATACAAGATACGCGCGAAAAACATAACCCTTCTTGCAGTCGGGTAAAAACAGTAAACAAACAACAAATAAACTATAATTAACAATAACAACGAAACGAGAACAAAACGAAATAACAAAAATTACAAGGGAAGAAAATACGCACGACAGACTGGATTTAGTTAACGAATCATTAACGAATACTGATATATAAGTAGGAGTATTAGTCATAGACAGCAAATAAAGTAGTGTTCTGTGCTGTGAAGTGTGAACTGTCAAATGTCAAATCTTCTTTCACTTATTAATACAAAATCAAAAAAATTATCATAGTATATGGTAATTCTGCAATAAATGAAAGGTTAAATTCACATTAAAATAAAAGAAATCATCGTTTTAATTACAACTTCTTTCTTCTTTTGATATGAAAATACGACATTTATAAAATAATTAAAGTTATAATTTAATTTTATAAATGCACATTTAATACCCATAAAACTCAATATCTTTATTTTTCATAATGGTTTGTGACTCATGTCTGCTTGGGTTCTTTTTATGTCGTTTGTATTGTTTTTGTGCAAACTCTATATATTTAACATAGAGGAATTAGAAATGGAAATGGATCGCACCCAAATGCAGCAACAAAATTGTCTGTCGTTTTTTGAAGGGTACGAGGTAAACTCAGTCATCGATAATATTTAACAAAAATAAATAATAAAATATTTAACAAGAATAATATAATCTGTACACAGAATATTAAATTAATGGATCGATGTTTTGCTGTTTGTTCGTTCGTTAGAAGAATAGTATCTATTTTTCTTTTAGATATTGTTTTTATTACAAATTTATTATTTATTATAATTATGTTTTTGATGACCTCCGTGGCGCAGTGGTATGCGCGGTGGATTTACAAGAAGGAGGTCCTGGGTTGGATTCCCGACTGGGCTGATTGAGGTTTTCTTAATTGGACCAGGTCTGGCTGGTGGAAGGCTTCGGCCGTGGCTAGTTACCACCCTACCGGCAAAGACGTACCGCCGAGCTATTTAGCGTTCCAGTACGATGCCGTAACCGAAAGGGGTGTGGATTTTCATCCTCCTCCTTACAAGTTAGCCCGCTTCCATCTAAGACTACATCATCACTTACCATCAGGTGAGATTGTAGTCAAGGGCTAACTTGTAAACAATAAAAAAAAAATCTTAGATTGCATCATCGCTTAACATCAGGTGAAACTGAAATCGAACGTCACGTCATCTTTTAGTGAATTAGAAGTTGTTGACCATTTTTCATGCCATTGAACTACTTACTACACAAACCGGAATGGTTAGGGAGTTTTTTCAGTCGACGAAAACGATTACAACAATGAAACATCGATACGATATAAGTATACACGCGTTAGATCGTTGATTGATTGACAGAGAGGTAACGTCTTGCGAGGCAGGTCCTTCTATAATTAGTCCAAGATAATTAATTAATTGTATGTGAATCCGGGCTCAAAAGGGCTAGAACCCAGAGCCGTAAAGCTTATTATTAAAAATAAAATGTATGTGAATCGAAACAAAAAGTGTCGCCTAAAAGAACCTTTTTGAGTAGTGATATTGTTGTGTAAAAAGCCTAAAGTTGTGGACTATAGTCCACTCTGAAGAGGAGTCATATGGCTGTGCAGTGAACAAAAACATATATCTAAGGAGATAATATACCTGCGCCTTCGCCCTTCGGTGTGTTGCCACTTTACACTTTACAAAATATTGACTTTATTATAGGTATGCATTTGGAAATGCAAATAAACCAAGAATACTGAACATCCGCGTGGAATTTTGGATATCTCGTGTAAGGGAGACTTCAAATTCTCGATCAACATTTCTTACCTATAAAAGTAAATGCATAAGCATTTTCTTGTCTTGAATAAAAGGGTAATGGTTTTTTTTTTCGACATAATGGTTGTAATACTATACAAGTCCTACAGTTTTTACTACTTATTGACGTGCCTAATTTTAATTGTTACCTAATGTAGATGTTCTCTCGAGTTTGACCTTTACCGATTGATCTATCGAGAGTCGCCAGTGTGAAGTGTCTATAAATTCACCACCTTTAACTTCGAAAGGGCATTCGCAAAATACGCGACTGTTTAAATATTCGCTACGACATCGGCACAACACGTACGTTTGCGGTGTCGTAACTCGTAAAACAAATTGCAAGAATGTGTCGTGTAAACAACGAAATCGGCTGGCGTTAAATAAAAAAAAAAACATTTGCGCAACCCTCGACGTTTAGTCATTGCTCTATCTTATACTTGACGTTGCATTGTATCGTTTAGATAGACAATCTATTCTTATATGTTGAGGTCAGGGGTTAAAATAATAATGGATGGAGTGAAGATAAAACACTATTTCAGTTGTGGTGAGCTTGTAAGACAAGTAGAAATTTGTAGGTTGGTGAAATAGATGAAAACTGAAATACTTAGGTAATCAAAAGAAAAAAATCTTAACACGATAAAACTTATATGACACTAATGAATAACGACTTTTATGTCAGAAATTCTATTCATCGCTATTATAGAAACACGCTGGGATTGGCCTATCGGATCTTCATAATTTTAATTTAACTAAGTCCTAACTAAGTTAAGCTTAACCAGACCAGAGGTTAAAATTCCCAAATTATTTTATTTAGATAACTCCCCATTCGATATAAAACCAGTGAATTTGCGTGGTTCTTACGAATCGTGAACCCCCATTTTTATGTCACGTCAACGTAGACACCCGCCGTGTCTTCTGTAGACCCCTGAGGTCTACCTGGACCATGTCTGCTTTCATGTAAAATAACCGCATCATAATCGGTCTATTCATTTAGAAGCTACGATATGACAGTCAGGCACATACACACACCAATTCAAATATGAAGATACTCAGGCAGACAGTCAAAAAATTTACTTTAAATAAATAGGGCTTAGATACCACATATGATAGAAAAATTGTTTGCAAAACTAATAAAGTTTGTTTGTAATGGGTTAAATAATTTATTTGTACCGTAATGTTGAAATAATTCAGTGTTTTTCTATCGTATTAATAAATACAGCGTTAGCCGTAGCGTAGTCCATGTCCTGTGTGTGTTTCCTTGATGTTAAACCAAAATTACAAGTAGTTAATAAATAACAATAATGAATATTTAAAGTAAGTAACTAAACATCACAACATAGTAGTTGTCTATCTATTTACATTGTTGGATGCGAGTAAAGTCCATGTAGACAGAACGTGTAAATTTATAAGGGCGGAGTCACATTAATTTCATATTAATTACGAGTATAATCTGAGAAGGTATTGATTACAGGTTACTTTTGGATTTCGTCGTATTTTTTTTCTCCTTTTTAACAGAATTGACGCGCCTTGGTTCGAGAAGAGCCCACAACAAATTCCGCAAGGTTTCTTTTAGTATTTTGTTTGAACACCTGTTTCGAGATAAAATATATGGCAAGGGCAAGAGTCACTTACCTGTTCTTGTGTATACGCGTATCTCTGAAACGAACCCTGCTTAAGATTAAATGGCAAAGGTCAGCGACCGTACGAGGTTCACACCGCTCAGTAATTATACGCGCAGTTAATCAGGGTTGTCAAAAAAACAGATAAAGAAGGACATCTTGAAAGGGAGGCAAAAAACTTGGCTAATTAAAAATTTTAACTGCAGACTGCAGTGTGCCTAGTGGGAGTTTTCAATATTTTTATACTGTTACTATCCGATAATGTAAACGCAAATTTATATGGAATTGATACAATGGTGCAGTAGTGTCGCTAGATGGCGCTGTTTCAATTCCTTAGAAATTCGCGTTTTATTAACGCGATCGTCACGGTATCAAACTGCCACTAGGCTCAGCTCGTTCATTAACTAAATTATAAAAATCCTGTATTTGTCCCATAAGTTTACCCACTGGAACGTAAGCATGTGCGCGTTTTTCTTGAAAATAATACTGTTAACAGGAGACAAGACAACCCTAATATAAGTTGAGGAGGTATACAATATATTTTAGTAGGTAGGTAACTTTTTTGATGTGTTTTGTAGATACAGGATGGAACCACTAACGAGTGACCCTGCTAATTGCTAATTAGTTATTTTGGCTACGAATATTAATAGGTAGAGGAGTAAATTATAGAACATTATATAGAATAGTGGCAAACATTGATAATCAGGTAATTATGAATATAGCAACTTAATCAGGTAATAATGAATATAGCAACTTAATCAGGTAATTATGAATATAGCAACAAATACAATTATCATTTATCATAGAGTTTATTCTATAGTCATTTTAACTACATTTTTTATTGATTTTACTATAAATCACATTAGAACATAAATATATTTTAGTAGTACACCTATCTC
Organism: Bicyclus anynana; assembly: GCF_947172395.1. NCBI lineage: Eukaryota > Metazoa > Arthropoda > Insecta > Lepidoptera > Nymphalidae > Bicyclus > Bicyclus anynana. Next base: position 4,937,424 of record NC_069087.1, on the reverse strand, counting down.
TATGAGTCAAATGCATATAAAAGTAAACCACATTTAGATATCAGCTTGGTTGGGTTAAATTTAGATGTAACAAAATAATTTTAAGATTGAGACGAAGTTAAGATCTGTGATATCATGATCAATAAATTTAACTGGCACTTGTAATTGACATATCAATTCATAAGAGTGAGTAAGGTGCCTATGTCGATTTTAGTTCGGTTGAAAGTCGTCAAACAAGCTTCGAATACGGACAAGGTTTGCGGGTCGTTGACCTTTATCAGTGTAAGGTACATTATGAAATTTTTCAACAAACAATTAATATCAGATTTAAAATTTCACGACGTTGATAATTTGATTAATGCATTTTAAAGAATTAATTGTTCAAAGTGATTGATGAAGGCATTTGATGAAGTAATTACTTTGTTTGTAAGTAGTACTGACCTTTAAACTAACTAAGCAATATTAGTTTTTTGTTTTGATTAGTTTAGTTTTTAATTACATTATGGTATATTACGAGTGTGTGTAATATGATAATTGATCAGATAACCTTTTTGATGGGTTTTCTTATTTTCATCCTATAACAGTTTTCATAAAATGGATGGAGAGCCAGCGACAGTAGCTATTTATGCAATGATATTTCAGTCTTAACTCTTTGACTATAAGATACCATTGCTTATTTACGATCTAAGATCTATCACATGGAATTTACCAGGCTCGGAATACCTGATTATTATTATTATTTATATCCAAGCTGAAAATGTAGTATTCATTAGTAATTAATATAAATTACATTCTGGACACGTAATCTGATATGATTTCCCCCTTTTGCCTGATATATCTTTATGATCAATGATTCCCACGAAAACAGTTATTATTATCTTTTGGGGTTACTTCTTCAATGAGTGACTCATTTTAATCTAACGGCTTCGACTTCGCTTCGTCTAAAAGGTTAAAGTTTCTTGATATTTAGGTAGACGGCAGTTGTTAATGCCTGTATTTTTAGTAAATACTAGCTGGCACCGCGCGGTTTTACCCGCGTAGTTCCCGTTCCCGTAGGAATACAGGGATAATATATAGCCTATAGCCTTCCTCGATATATGGGCTATCTAACACTGAAAGAATTTTTCAAATCGGACCAGTAGTTCCAGAGATTAGCGCGTTCAATCAAACAAACAAACAAACTCTTCAGCTTTATTATATTAGTATAGATATATATAATTCAATCAAATATGTAATACGGTATTAATATATAGCGTTATCATTAAAAGTTTCAGTATCGTAAAATCCTGTAACATAAATAGGCGTAATTTGAATTTTTCAACTGAGTGTCTCTACAGTAAAACTTTAGTATTCTTTAAAAATAAATATAAAGAACTAGTCGATGCCCCGCGTTTCAAACGCGTAATTCCTGTTTCCGTGGGAATATGGTGATAAAATATGGCCTATCACACTCACAATCAATGTTGGTTTTTCGTAAAAGAAATTTCAAAATCAGTTCAGTAGATCCAGAGATTAACCCCTGCAATCTCACAAACATTACCTCTTTATGATATTAGTATAGAAGTTTAGCTATAGAGAATCAACAGAATATCAGAAACAACAGAAGTACAGATAGGTGCTGTAATAATGCATATTTTTTATTGCGTTCTTCTACAATCTGCATAATTACTATAACGCCTGTACCGTGCGCGTTCGCAAGCAATTTCTTGCTCGCATTAATTTAGTCACAACAATCGAGCCACGTTGATTGTTTAATGTTTTATGGGCGACGTTTGTAGTGGCTATTACTGTTGGATAATAGTGTATAAGATTACTGCCATACAATTACGTTTGTTACTCAAACTTTTAATAAGTCTTAAGTCAGTCAGTGAAAAATTATTTCACTGTTGGAAAGCTACATTATCCCTGAGTACTAATATAAAAAAAATAAGGATTCTTCCTCAAACTCCAGTAATGTCTAAAGTGTAAAAAAATTACCTAAAATATTATTTACATCGCGTGTGCTGCAAAAACTATTGATGTTAAGCTACTGTTACACATGCTCATTTCAAGCAGGAAAGTATGCTACTATTGAGCAGTTGCTACTTATTAGCATGTGTATCGCAACATTGCTAATAATGAGCATGCTTATTTCGAGCTTGCTCAAGAATCAACAGTCGTGCGATTTATAAGCATGCTACTTGAAGCGCTGAAGCGCGGGTGGAAGGGGTCGTGCTTTTAGCGCGTCTGAACAGGTTAGCTTATTGAGTATGCTAGTTTATCAGCATTGCTATTCTGTATTCTCTTCACCTTCATCTCTCCCTGTCTAACACGATACTATAGACAGAGAGCGATAGATACAAATTAGCATGTGTTATTTTAATGTTTCTCAAAGCAAACATTAAAATTACACATGCTAATTTGCTTGCATACATGCTTATTCAGGAGCATACTTAAAAATAGCATGCTTATTGCTAGCAAATGTAAACTGATGATAAGCATGCTCATATGGAGCATACTTAAAATAGCACGTTTTTAGCATGCTATTTTAGAGCATGTTTAACACTACCTTTAGAATAAAATAATGTAGTTGGGTAGTTTCGTAAATAATAAATTAATTATTCACACTCTTCTTTGCAAGCAAAGAAGAATGACACAGGAACTAATGTTATCATTTGTGTATTTATTGCACGCACTAAATTTATAATAAGCCAACGTTTTGTAAAATATTTGAGTAACAAAAATAATAAAAGTGAAGTAAAAAGAAGTAATAGTAGTTCACGTGAAATCTCATCAGGGTCGCATAGCTCGGAATGACTACCATTATATAAGGCATTTCAAAATGTTTTGCTTCACACACATATCACTATGATGTATAATAATCGCTTAGGCATTGTGAAATTGGTGCATTGTCTTGCCTCGTTGGAACTAATGTCCATATTCATAAAGTGCTTGTACCTATATTCAGAAGTCAATTAAATTTGAAGCTTGCTTATTGATTGTTTCCTGTATATAAACCTAAGCTATTTTTCTAACCTAAATCAGGTTTAGATAAATATTTACAGTTCCTGTTTAAATACATAAATTATTATTGCAATAAAACAAATCTTAGATTGCAGGAATAGGAAATCATATTTTATACAATAGCAATTATTGAATAAAAGATTATAATAAACATTATCGGAATAAATTCAAACTCAAATTATTAAAATAAACAAACCTATAAAACGATATTAACATTTCATTTTTAATTAATTATTTCAAATAATTATACTACCTACATTAACTTTTTAGATTCGAAATTTTTTTTATAAAAAATCTATTTATTTGGCTGTAAGATATTCCATCAGTTCGCATATTAATAATAGTAATAAAATTAATAGCACTTAAAATTCAAGAAATTCCTTCAAGAAAATGGAGAGAAAAAGCGTCATTGAATCTTTGATTATTTTTGTACTTATTAACAAGTTGATTCCTCTGATAGTAACCTACAGTTGAATTAGTTGTACGAGTGTAATACACCTTTAGAATATCATCTAACAGCAGGTACATTTTAAAAGCTATAAGAAATGAGTACCAACTTACTACTAAAAATTATATTTTAATCACAGCATGTGATATATTGCATTTACAAAGACCTTGGCGCCACATGGCAAGCTTATGAAGCTGGTCTACACACATGATATAAACTTGTTCACATGATCTTTCCACGTTAATATGTAACATAACAATTAACATGTTGTGTTGTTACGTCAAAATATCGCACTCAGTGATTCATTAATTAACTGAGCGAAGTAACCTTTTGATTAAGGCAAGTAGGTATCCAGTGATGTGAATTTGTTACAAGAGTTCTATCTTCTGGAGTATGATAAAAATCGTCATCGATATTTACGGAATTATTACGAGGTGAACAACATAATGTCGAATAATATGTTATCTGGTAAGTGTTACTGTTCACATTATTTTATTCGATCACAATTGGGCCAATTAAATCGGTTATAGATAGTTTATAAAAATAAAAAAAGCCTTACTTAAATCAATTTACATAAATCACGATTCACTGTTTATATTAAATCGGTTTAGGTATACGTTGTAAAAATAGTTTGAAATATCTACTAAATATAAATATTTAATAAGTCTTAAGTCTATTCATTTGCTGAAACTTACTTGCATGCTGGTTAATGCTTACTTTTGCGAACTTTTTATTACTTTTATCCATTGATGTAGATATACCTACTCTTATCTGAGGCTGTCGTCCTAGTACATAACTTTCGATTTTCCTATATGTGCAAGTGTTATACAAGAATTCAGCTTTAAAATAGTGGGTATCTAATATAATAAAGCACGTATTGCACAAACAGAGAATTCTGTAAAATTAGTGCAGAAAAGGCGAGCCCATAAAACAATTCGCTTTCTAAAGCAAATTGATTCGACTTTCAACAAATTGCCCGGCGCCCTGTCAGTACGTCGGTCTGACATTTGCCATTGCGGCCTTCCTGTATTGTATGAATACGAATGAATTGAAAATTTTACCTTTCATTTGTATTGTTTTCAATAAATTAAAAGCTTGAATAGGTACAGCTAGAATATAATTACTCATACGTACCTTTACATTAAATATCACGTGTCTCAAACGGTGAAGAAAAAATATCGTGAGGAAACCTGCATACCAGAGAAATTTCTTAATTATTATATATTAAGACTGCCAATCTGCATAGGGCCAGCATGGTGGACTATTGGCCTAACCCCTCTCATTCTGAGTGGAGACTTGACCTCAGCAGTGAGCCGAATATGGGTTAATAATGATGATACTTAATATGTTCATATTCCATTTACGTACTTCTCAAACTATTACTTCTTGGATTGGATTTCGGGTCATATGAGTCGTAAACCTTAAATTGAATTTTATATAAAGCTTTTACTTTAATTTAAGCAATGGAAAGTTAACGTGGTTGGTATTTTGATTTTTATTACAGTTAAAACCAACGTCTAACACCTTCCTATCTAGTTTTATAATATTCCGCTGCCATAAATGTTATTAATTTATTTCTTCACATTAGCCTTAAATAATAATGTTCGTTTTTTCCATTATATTTTTTATTAGTAAGTAAATAAATCTTTAACATCATCACTTACGTACGTAAATATAACTAGGAAGTCATTAAAATTTTGTAATAATTTGAGTTTTTTGTAAATTTTGATCGCTCGTTTTTGTAACTTTAAAACATCGCGGTAAATAATATATATTTTTTTCGTAATATACCTTCTCGTACGTATATTATATTATATGTATCTACCATGTGGTAAATATTTTATGTTATATACTTAAATAATATTTAATAATATGAACATTTGCAACATAAAAAATTGGTATCGGATACATTCAACAATCAGCAACAATATCGTTAAAGACGATTAACGTTCACGGATTTAGCTTATCAGAAAATACCTTTTGTATTATTGTAATAAGTATATAATAAAGTAGGTAAACGTATAACATCATAGTATTTTTTTATATGAACATATAATAATCGACTTTTTAAATTAAACAATAGTTTTCAATGTACCTTCAATGATCTTTCAGGCACAGGCTTCATGATTGAGAGGTCCTAGATTCGTAAATAAGCTCAGTTTTCGGCTGTGGCTAGCTACTACGAGTTGGTGGTATATAAGTTAGCCGAGCAGTTAGCGTCCCGTTACTTCTAAGTTAGCTAACTAACATCTTAGACAATGAATGAATTTCATTATAATTTATCACCTGTACCACAATAAGTAAATAACTTATCGTCGAAAAATACTTGTAAGTAGATGATATCAATATACGAGTAAGTACCGTATAATAACATATTTTGCTCTGATTGTTTATGATATTACAGACGCTTGCAAAATTCTATCCTGGGGTTTTAATGGTTTCCACGAAACTCACTGCAAGTAGTCCTCTAGAGTAGACTCGTCTGTTAGTTTCTTTCAAAGTCAATTTTTCCTGCTTAGTTGCATTGGTATGTAAAAAAATAAGGACATATATGAAAACACTGCTAAAAATAATCCACGCTGATAACCTTTTCGCTTTAATATTCTTACTAATTACTAGATAGGTACAAACCGTTCACTTAAATGCTTATTGAGTTGAATATTGCTTTCTAAAAATTAATTCGACCCAAATTCGGAAGATGGATCTCTTAACGATCTTTGCAATTTTCATTTCCGTTTTGAAGTCAGCATTTGCTTCACAAGACGCAAACACGACAAAGCGAACAATTTGGTACGTACGTACGTACATATAACTTCATTTAAAATATACTTAGGTATGAGTAGAGTATTCTTTACAAGTTACTTAGTTAGTTAGTTTAGTTAGTTAAGTTAGTTAGTTAGTGACTACAATCTCACCTGATGATAAGTGATGATGATGAAAATCCATACTCCTTTCGGTTTCTACACGGCATCGTACCGGAACACTAAATTGCTTGGCGGTACGTCTTTGCCGGTAGGGTGGTAACTAGACACGGCCAAAGCCTCCCACCAGCCAGACCTGGACCAATTAAGAAAATCTCAATCGGCCCAGCCGTGGATCGAATCCAGGACCTCCGTCTTGTAAATCCACCGCGCATACCACTGCGCCACGGAGGCCGTAAATGAGTAGATATCTAATTAGTCAATAGGTAATAACTTTCTAAAGCCATCAAACACCTGAGAATTAGTTATGTCTATACAATTACATACTTTCTTTAATCATTAATTAATAAATAAATTCCATCATTAGTCTATTTAATTTAATTAATAGCAATCGCAATTAATTTTAAAAAATACCTAAGTCAAAAGTTGCGGAACTGACTGTATTCAAAACCAATATTTGCAATTTTTTTGTTAAGTAAAGGCGGAATCATATTTGTCTGACGTGTCGTGTCGTGACACACCTGAACAGAATCGGTATCATACATTTTGAATGCGACACGTCAGAAGCCATGACGATATGTCACAACACAGAAGTGTAAACGTTGCCATACAAAATCTACGATACCGATTCTGTTCTAATGCGTCACGACACGACACGTCAGACAAATATAATTCCGTCTTTAACTTGCCGGTTTAGAAACTTATTTTATGAAACTTGAAAGTGAACTTCGAAATTGCATTAAATCTATATCTACATATACCAATATATAAAGCTGAAGAGTTTGTTTGTTTGTTTGATTGAACGCGCTAATCTCAGGAACTACTGGTCCGATTTGAAAAATTCTTTCAGTGTTAGATAGCCCATTTATCGAGGAAGGCTATAGGCTATATATTATCCCCGTGCACTTACGGGAACGAGAACAACGCGGGTGAAACCGCGTGGCGTCAGCTAGTTCATTAATGTAGTTGTGGATAAAGATCAAAATGTAACGTCTCATCGAGATGTTGACTGTGGAGGTTCAAGGGCAGCATACCGGTTTTACTTGTGTGTATTCAATTATTTATTGAAAACCTGTAATTATCCACCATGACTCGAGTGCTTTTTGTGGCTATAGAAAACGCAGTGCCATACTTCTCAATGTACGTAAGTATATACTTACATATAGTATGTTATTATTTACTACTGCATATATATACAGACTTATCATGGCATCAAAAACCGGCTAAGCCCTCATTTGCACGAGAGCTTTTTAATGGACGTTAAAAAAACGTTCAAATAGGTATAGTATGAATTTAAATGAAGGTCTATTTCCAACGCCCAAAATTGAAAATGCAACGCTGCTGGTAAAAAAGCGTCGTGATTTAAAAATGCTGCCGTGTGAATATATATACTTGGGTATGCATTTGTTGTATTTGAACGCTTTTTCTCTCGCGCAGGAAGTGTTCCGTACTATCTATGCTTACTACTAATATTATAATAAGGTAAAGTGTGTAGGGAGGTCTCTGGATATACAGAATAAATTTTGTTAAAAATCTATAAAAAGGGCAGAAAGCCTCTTGACTTTATTTTATTATATTAGTATAGTGCGGCGACGGAGTAGACGGAACTCTAAGTAGGGTGACAGCCCTCCCTCACCCTTTATAGGTTCGTCGCAAGGGCGAAACTGCTGCAGTGCACTCGACAGAAATACATAAATATGGACCCTCCACCCGTGTCAAAAGTTTGAACGGCTCTCGTTTGAATTTTAATCTCTGTTATGATGTACGGTAAAATCATGGAATGCTAAGATATTCGTCTCCCCCTATAATTAAACCAACAGAACACAAATTACAACTTACCCAGAGACGTGCACTTCACAGATACAAGATACCTAATACCTACTGAGGACTAATTATTACAAGCCCCATTTTAAGAAAGGAGATGGTCCATTTCAGGTCCACTTGTGTACCCCGTATCATTAAAATTCAAAAAATACAAGCATTTTATTGAAATTTAAATAAGTTAATAAATCTAACTAAATAAAAAGAAATCAATAAAATTAAAACCCAAGTATTTGAGTAAACCAAGATGGAACCCTTAAAGCAACTATGACAATGACAAGTGACAGCAAACGTCAAATCGATTGCTGCATTGAAAACGTCATCAATCCGCCATTATTACCCGTATCAGTTTTGCATTTCTTGGGAGAGAATGAATATTATTTCGTAAGAATTAAAGTAAATTCGTAGATTTGTATAATCAAAAAACAGTTAAAAAAAATATTTTATTTTTGGTTACGCCAGCGTTTAAATCCTCATATTATACCTTACCTGTTCCTAAACCATTAAACCTGAAGTCCCTAACCTTACCTTAAAATAAGGCACAATATATACTGGCCACACCATATTGTGGCTAGCAACACTGCGTGGACACTATGCCCGCGCGGACAGTACGAAACCTACCGCGGTGATGATATAAGCCGTTAAGTACTATCGAGTATGCCACGTGTGAACGCGAAGTGCATCTCGGGATGGTGATGATATAAGCCATCCGTTCAGTGTGAACATTATATAAAAGTGTGAATGTGTGCCTAAACTGTACCTTCCATTTGTCTCGGGGTTTCTTAATTGCTGTATTCCCCGAGCAATTCATATATATGGTGACGTCTCATAAACCAGTGGTTGGCCGGTCATCTTCTCGAAGTCGGCGGGAAACGCGAGTGGATATCAAAGGTATGTGCCATATTATTCCCGTCTGGTTCCTGTCCGAGCCCTGCCATATCACATCTTAAATCCCAAATACAGTCCACTTTCGAAGCATACGTTGGCGTCATCATAAGTGGTCCTTCGAGCCGGATATACCACATAAGTGGTTCCTTTCGAATCGGATTCACCACATAAATGTTCCATACAAGTCGGATATTTATTGGTTCCTTGCCGTAAAATAAAAATTATAGGTTATGTATGACCTACCGGTTTGGTCGCACTCACACGCAAAAGTTATTAACTATATTAACAACTAATCCCTTATTAGAATACGAGTTTAAAGGCTCTAATACGTGGAATTAACGTTAATTGTTCGTAACAACACATAATATAAATTTAATAAAACAAATAAGTTATTGCGTCATTCTTTTCTTGTCCTATACTGGTATAGATTCACATATAACTTGGTTATCTGAACTCCCCGGTTGGCTAGAATAGGATACCTACGCTTATTTATATATATATTTTCAATACATATTCTGTATTTATTTATATAAAAACAAATAAGTTATTTGTCATCATTTTCTTGTTTAGATCGGCATAGAATCACATATAACTGAGTTATCTGATCTCCCCGGCTAGCAGAATAGATACCTACGCTTATTTGTATATATTTTCAATAAATATATAATGTATTTATATAAAACTAACATAATTTAAAACAAATCGCCGCATACGTCGCTTTTATCTATAAGTGGAAGTAAAACGGAACAGCATTCTATACGATATACAAGGCAGATTACTGTAGTCGTTTATACAACCATCGACGATACGCGACGCGCAATCTATTTCGACCTATTCGGGTTTCACTTGTTAGTTCGAATCATGATATTAGATTACGATCGGTTGAGTATTTTATGCGATATTATACGACAAAATACTGTAGCCACCTTCACTAGATATACCGCGCGCCATTAAGTACGCGACGTGTATACCTATTGTAATCGTTTGGGTTTTACTTGACCTAATTATCAACGAAGCAGCTAGCTGCGCGTGCATTTACAATACGCGAAGTAAAATTTACAACTACCCGCGTTTGAAAAATAAAAACATAATTAATTAATCATTTGCTATTCGATTACGATACTGTCTAAAATAGATACCAAAGCGCAATCTACTTTGAACTGTTTGAGTTTAACTTTTTATATCGAACTTTAATACTATAATATCACAGTCGGTTATAATATTCTATGCGATATTATACGACAGAATACTATAACATACGACGTATATACCTACATAAATATTTGTTCGGGTTTTACTTTTAACTCGAATTATAACATAATTATTATAGTTGCTTTTTGGTACTTGTGATACGCATGTAATTATCACGATGCATATCAATTTATCTCTCTTGCTTGCTAAGCGTGAGGCCTTATTTAATTTCGTGCAAAATATTTATGATTTGTCGCGAGACCCTGAGGTTTTCACGAACGTCGAGAAAAGGGAACACTTTCTAGACCAATCGTTTCAAATAGACTCATTGCGAGATAAATTTAAGTCATTAGTTGACGAATATAACACCTGCTTATTGAGTTTAGACTCAAATGCACTTCAGGATAATAAGTGTTTATATACTTTCGAAACTTTATATAATAAAATTAAAATAACAAATACAAAATGTTCAGATACCTACACTTCTTCTCCTGATAGTGTGCAGAAATATCAAGCTTATGTAGACACAGTTGATAAGCCTGTAAATAAATGTTTATGTAAAAATATTACACATACACATATTAATGAATGTGATGCATTTAATAAATTAATAACCCCTCAAAAACGACTTAAGTGCGTTAAAAGAAAGAATGCTTGCGTGAACTGCTTTTCTATTAAGCATAAGGTCAGTCAGTGCCAATCTCCTCCCCATTGCTTTTGTGGTCTAAAACATAATAAAAAACTACATTTTGTAACTACGGGGAATCGAACCGGGGACAGCACTCGTGAGCTCTCGAGCCCGACTGCAGTGACGTCACGCGCGCACACGCCGTGCGCTGCTACGATCTTGCGGCAAGCTCCGCCCCCTTTCGTAGCGGGCGAGCTAAACGACGTAGCACTTAGCACTTCAAGCGTAGGTTATAAGATCGGCGCTACGCCGCTCGATAGATTAAAATTAAAACATTGTTCTCAGGTTGTCGGGAACATTAAAAATAATATTCGTATTATCTCGTCGCTTGTTATTAATGAAGTGACAGATAAATTACCCACGGTTGTGGTACATACGTCTGGTCTACCACACCTGGCAGGTATCCCGCCTTCTGTTGAAAGTTTCGGTATCCCTGACCAAATGGACGCCTCATTAGGTGTCTATGCGTCTCCGCATCTACTGGTCCCCGAGGGTGTCCATGCATTACGTCGCGACCCGTCGGCGCCAATAGTGTTGCGGAGGGTTTTAGGTTGCGTGTTCATGGGCAATGCGCCCACGCTGCCTTCAATAAACGCCCATGCCTTAGGGTGGCGTTTTCGGGAATATGAAGAATTGCCTTCAATCCTTATACCCAGCAGGGTCTTAGATCACCCTCCTGTGATAAAAACCGTGCACCATAAGATAGCTGGTTCGCGTTGTTTCACACAGAATGGTGACTTCTATTATAAAATAAGTGTAAGGAAAGATGCGACATGCATTAAGCGCTCCATCTTGTCAACTAGTGTGCGTCAGTGGGACATAATGTGCTTCATTGCTCCCACAGTCGCATATACAAAATTGATAATTAAATTAATGTGGCAATTAATCCTAGATTGGGATACTGTAACTCCGATATACATCATTAAGATGTGGAGACAGTTTTGCGCTGAGTTGCCAGCCCTGAATGAACTTTGCATACCGAGTCATGCGGGCGTAGATGAAAACTGTAAGGTCATATTCTTAGGCCTATCAGATTCTAATCTTACAGCCTTCGGTGCCGTAGTTTATTTTCACGTGGGTTCGCCTACTGGTAACACTGTAAGCCTTGTCTGTGCGAATAATAATTTTACATTGACAAAACCATACTCGATCGCTCGTCTCGAGCTTTTAAGAGGTGTTTTGTCGAAGTTAATTCACACAATACGTGAAAATTACGATGAACACATCCCAATCAAGGCTACATATGCTTTTAATCGTGTTGTTCAGATTACCGAGAACATCTCGCCTGACAACTTTCATTACGCCGGCACTGAGAACTCAGTTGACATTTTGTCCAGAGGTGTGACTCCGGAGAAGCTCATCTCTCACCCTCTGAGTGACCACGGTCCCCCGTGGCCCTCTCTGCACCCATCTCAGTGGCCGCTAAAGACCTTAGAGTGGCAGTCGATCAATGACTTACTCGATAAAAAGGTTAAAACGCTTGCTCTGTGTATTGTTACAAAGCACGATGCTTTGCACGAGCTTGCTCTTCACACTCCTTCGTGGAGTAAACTTCTACGTATAAATGCATACGTTTGTAGGTTTTTAAAATTATTGTCTCGTTGTAGTACTCCAATAGTATCTGCGGGAGATTTAAATTTAGCAGAAAATAAAATGCTTCGTGCGTTGCTAATCCAGCATTACGCTGATGAATACATTAATAATAAAAACTTTTCACCGGCGCTTAATCGCTTAAGACCATTTATTGAGAATGGCCTGATTCGCGTTGATGGTTGGTGGTCGGATGTACGTGCGCGTCCACGGTTGAAGTCCTCCAACTTCACAGGCTGTAATTGTGCAGGTCCTGTATCGTACGTCCCTATACGTCAACGGGGCGTACACGGCAAAGAAATTTATCTTTTGCTGTACACATGTCTCACTACGAGATCTATTCATATTGAGGTTTCTATCTCATTTAGCACGCATAGTTTCCTAATAACTAAGCGCGGCGCTGCTTCCTACCTTCGGGACCTCTATAGATTTCTCAATGAAAAATATTACCCGAAGTTAGAGCAAGAATGCGCAGAGAATAGAATATGGATGTTTATTTGTTCTAACTCTCCACACTTCGGTGGTTCGTTGGAGAACATGATCAAAGTAACAAAATCCATCCTCTTTGAAGTTATAGGACAACAAATCCTTTCGTATGAGGAGCTCTGCACCGTCTTGACGCAAGTAGAATGTCTGCTTAGTTCGCGCCTGCTGATCGTGCTGAGCTCAGGATCGTCCGAGCCTTTGGCACTTACGCCAAGTCTTAACTTTTTATATACCGCTCCATTGAATTCGCCCCCTGCACCTGTAGTCGATACACGCGTTAGTTTGACTGACAGACAAATAGTAGGGAAAGTGTTCTCTTTGAAGGACGGCGTCACTCGTGTGGCGAACGTGAAAACGTCTGGGCGTACTTATACTCGTCCGGTGATCCGTTCGTGCCCTCTACCGACTCAATGAAATCATTAGTAGTTTATTGAGCTGGAGGAGTGGCTAGGAGTAGGTAGTTAATAAGTAGACACTCATAATATAACATAACATAACATAACATAACATAACATAACATAACATAACATAACATAACACAAGATAACATACCATACCATAACATAACATAACATAACATAACATAGCATAACATAACATAACATAACATAGCATAGCATAACATAACATAACGTAACGTAACATAATATAAGAAAACTTAAAATAAATTAACACTGTACTGTAATAGATTATAGGGACGCTTAATATACATTACGTATCGAGCACTCTACGGTTTAGTTTGGAGCTTTTTTAATGGGTACCCATTAAGGGGGGGCGTATGGTTACGCCAGCGTTTAAATCCTCATATTATACCTTACCTGTTCCTAAACCATTAAACCTGAAGTCCCTAACCTTACCTTAAAATAAGGCACAATATATACTGGCCACACCATATTGTGGCTAGCAACACTGCGTGGACACTATGCCCGCGCGGACAGTACGAAACCTACCGCGGTGATGATATAAGCCGTTAAGTACTATCGAGTATGCCACGTGTGAACGCGAAGTGCATCTCGGGATGGTGATGATATAAGCCATCCGTTCAGTGTGAACATTATATAAAAGTGTGAATGTGTGCCTAAACTGTACCTTCCATTTGTCTCGGGGTTTCTTAATTGCTGTATTCCCCGAGCAATTCATATATATGGTGACGTCTCATAAACCAGTGGTTGGCCGGTCATCTTCTCGAAGTCGGCGGGAAACGCGAGTGGATATCAAAGGTATGTGCCATATTATTCCCGTCTGGTTCCTGTCCGAGCCCTGCCATATCACATCTTAAATCCCAAATACAGTCCACTTTCGAAGCATACGTTGGCGTCATCAATTTTATTTCCGCCAGGATACAATGACTGATCCTGGGCTCCATACAATTTTCCATTTTAAAAACTTGATGTGCCATTGAACGTATTTTTCAATTCCTAGGTTAGAACAATATTCTAACTTAACATTCTATATAAATAGTTAAACAAAGCCAATATTTGATTTTGTATATTTCGATAAAGATTTGTATCTATCTATGAATGCAATACAAATCTCTACTTGTGTATTCAAACAGTAGATAGGGACTAACCGCTCATGGTCTACGCAACACGGTGTTTGATCACTTTGATGGATCACATATCATGACATAATGACGCCGTGAAACGCATCGTGGAGAATTCCTACTGCATTATACTATTTTTCATGCATGATAGGTCAGTAGCTAGCTTATCTTTATTTTTCTCATGGCTTGTCGTGGTGCAGTCGTTAAGGTAATTTTGATGACCTATCTGGCTCTGTTGGTATTGCTGAGGTTTTCAATAGATAGTTGGATTTCTAGTCCATTTCTAATCAATTCAGGATTTAATAATTTCTAAATTGACTCAGGTCTCGTCGCAAGCATTGACCCTGACTAGTCACCATCCTGCCGGCAAAGATATACCCGTCCATCAAGAAGTTTCAAGAATGGAAAACAAGGGTTATTGCGTTTTTTTAAGAGATTCTGAATATCAACTAAGTGCTTTAGTATTGCTTGGTGGTATATACGTATTGATTTTATCATCTCCTAAGGTTGTGCCGTGGTTTGTTGTGACTATAATATCTCCCGTATAGATGTAGACTGTAGAGATCTATAATCTACAGTCTATAGATCTATAGTCTATAGACTATCCCGTATAGAGATTTACTCGTAACGGCATATCTGAAAATTGTTCAAGAGGATAATAGGTAATTGTAGACCAAATTGTGGGAGTGTATGTGTAGATAAATTAAACAGATTTTTCAGAGCCGTCTATGTTGTCATTTGTTTCAACTAAAGGAAGGAAAAACTAATTTCAAGGTTAATGTAGTACCTTGGACTCTCATGTTTTAAGGAAAAATCAAAGTTACGGAGCAACTTATTCAAGACCAACTTAAAGTGATGATTACAACAGTAAGATAGTAGATTACTTAAATATCTAACACAAAACAAGTATAGCCAAGACTAGAAATTTAGTAGGCCAGGTGAAACTAGAATAATTGCCGAAGATAAATTCTCTAATTATAAGTAGTGTATTGTTACATGAAGATTAAATTGCTCGATAATGAGAGCTTAAAACTGGGTTAAACCAATACAACTAAACAAAATCATTAACCAGACATTGGAAATTACACAGACAAATCAAATCGTAGACTAAACATAATGAGGCCATGCAAGTTGATAAGCCGCTTTAAACAAATCAAGTTCAATCGTGAAAAAAGTATTGATACTAAGGCTATGCCGGGCCATCAATTCACATGACATTGTGAATAATAATGAGATTGCAAATTAATCTATGCTGCAATGCAATCGATTCGCAGCCAGACAGACATAGAGGCGATTAGGAAGCGTTATAAAAACACTTCATAAGCTTAAATGATTTTATAAGGGGACCTGGTATCGATTTTAAAACCCTATAATGTGATGACTGAGGGGAGACAGGGTTAACGCACGCGGCGGCATTCGACAAGGATCCGTGGATCAAGGCTTGCTTGCCAAAACGAGATGCCATCTGTGTGGTACACACTAGCCCTCGAATAGCGTATATAGACTTTGACTTGATATTTTTTCCCGCATTGGGAGCCTGAGTGATTTATGCGTTAATAAAAACTTTATTAACTGATTGATAAGATTTTTTTTTAATCGTTTCATAGACGTAGATAATTACGATTTTTTTTTACTGTAGCGGAGTAATGAAGCACGTTTTTTGTAAGCAATTGTTGATTTATCAATTGAAGTTTACTAACATATAGTAGCTGAACCCTGACACGCTTTAATATTAATTGACACTAAAATATAAGTAGATAAATAATAGTCATTGGTCTAACAAAAAACTAAAAAAGAAATGGTTCATGTGGTAAATTTTAAATGGTCCTTCGGGTCCAGTCGACCACATTGTGGTTGAAACTCGATTTTGATGCTACAGCTGATTAAGCATGCGCATTTCATTGCGAGCCTTTTTCAAATGTTCGCTATGATCCACTTTTTGTACGGTGTCATATAACGGAAGGATTGGAAACAATAGGCGAAACATTAGCTGGCTACAGCTACAAACTGACGCCATCGTTCGCACTGACATTTGCATGGAAAATCAATACAATGCATATAAGAGACAAACAAACATTTGTATGTGAGTTGTGACCAAAGTTCATTCTTACTGCGAACATATTAAAAAATATACATTTTTTCCATTCAATGACTAACCGTCTAGCATGCAGCGTCGCGAATTCAAATCATCTTCCCCGAATTCGTCGTGGAAACCAGTTTCCTTCGCCACATCCATGTTTCACTTCACACAAGCATCACACACACTGTTCAGTGTTCACGCACTATCACAAAATAAAGCCATATCACGGAATTCTTTCGGAACTTAACGCTGCGTTATCGTTTTTGAATATAAATAAACGCAAACGCGACAGTAGTCGTGCACCGGCCGTTCAATGTCAGTATTGACTGGATCAATTATGCGACAGCGTGAAAAGCCGCGTGTCGCAAGTCTCGGACTTCGGCAAAATATCGGAACAGGGGCGGCGCATGCGTGATCCAGGGTTTTTGTTCTTGCACGCCTGCGCGGCGCAGTCGATACCGCCAGGCGTAGTGGCGTCGCCGGGGCGCCATGCACCACTGGGCGCGTTCACTCAGATCTTAATTGGCGAATTGATTACGGTTTCCGAACATTGTCCTTCGCAATCATGACGTAAAAGTTTAAGGTCGTCTACCTAATATGTATGCCGTACCATACCATA
Source organism: Bicyclus anynana (assembly GCF_947172395.1). NCBI lineage: Eukaryota > Metazoa > Arthropoda > Insecta > Lepidoptera > Nymphalidae > Bicyclus > Bicyclus anynana. The sequence continues at coordinate 4,920,167 of NC_069087.1, read as the reverse complement.
GCATATTGTGACAACAATATTGAGTTTATAATGTAAGCGTCATTAATTTAATTAATTTAAATAAAAATGAATAAATTATTTCGTACTAGAAATGAAAAAAAATCATTAATAAAAGATACTTACTTCATAATTTATGTGTAATATTTTCATTTTCTTTACTCAGTCATTCATATTCCATTGAACAATAAAGTTACTAGTTCAATGACACCATAAAACGCCAAACGCCTGCTAAAATAAGTAGAGCAATTCATCATACTATTAGATATACACGGCATATAAATTACTGGTAGGCGCCTGCATGTCTAAGCAAATAAGATGACTATACGTATTTTTATATTCTATTGTAGACTTTCAAAGTAACAGGCCAGCATTCAGTTATTTTATATTTCCATTTAGTAAGTTTCCTATTAAATATTTTAAATTATAACAAATGTATAACAAGCGAGTTAATAAAGTAATAAGTATTTTTAAGGTTTGTTTTTTGACTGGTAGGTCATTTTTCTTATGGATTTTCCACTGTTTCAATTATTAATTGTGTTTTGATTTTACTAATGAATTAATCCGAGAAATTCTTACCGAAACGGAATATATTCATACGATTTAAGGCGCTGAGAATTGAGATAAACCTACCTAATTTTTTTATAAATATCAGCTATTAAGTAATCTCAAAAATTCATTAACATATTTATTTAATATATCATATAAAAAAAATTGACACTTTGTTTTTTAAAAGGATATTAGCACTTAGAAGTGACAATTTTAAACATGACATCATTTCTTCGGTGGTCAGATTAAGCCGATGATGTCAGTTAACACTAAACGAATAACAAAATGTAAAGAAAACCTGTTAAAGTTAGTATAGCTGTGACCATTGTCAATAAATAAGGTGTCAAAACATGTTATCTACTACAAGGTTAATGTGTATTAACAACCGCGATGTGGTTTAAAACCTGTCGGTTATCTGATGCATTCATTCATCTTAAAGCACAGGTTTAAGTTTCAAATCGATTAACCTAATTATTCTGTATGCAAATACAACTTCCACATGACAATGATTCGTAACCCATTTTTTATCTATACCAATTGCTTGTTTGCTTGAACGCGCTAATCTCAGGAACTACTGGTTCGATTTGAAGCATTCTATCAGTGTTAGATAGCCCATTTATCGAGGAAGGCTATAGGCTATATTATCTCCGTATTCCTACGGAAACGGGAACCACGCGGCTTCAGCTATAATTTATAGTCCCAGTACTGATCGCAGATTGGCCGTACAAACAAATATGTAAATTAATGAATCACGCATTGTGCCATGTCAAGTGATAACTTGTCATGGTAGCGTAACGTAATCGTAACGTAACGCGTAACGGCACCACTTTGTCTGGCTTCCATTTCTCTCACGCATACGGCACCAGGTTTTATTTATCACTTCTTTCGAGCATCCCGAGACGCAAATGTTTTAAAGAATATTTGGCATATATTTTAAATATGACCAATATTACCATTCCCCTCCAACTAGTCGGCAAACTGTCTTGACTGGGGTGGGTACAATAATCCAGCGGGCGGGAAGCAAACCACGACCTCTCGAGGATAAGTTCGGCCCCTTAACCGCTAAGCTATTGAGGGTTCAACTTTTATTTACCACCTTATCCTTGCATAGATTGAGATTACTTAGTCTTTGCTAAGGACAGCGACAATCTTCAAATGACAGTATGACCCCGAGCTTATAAAAGGCTTTGAAGAGTCAAGGAGACTTCATCTTTATCTGACGAGACGAAGGTTACTGCTATGACCTTTTAAGATCGATTACCAGTTGTTAGATTTTTTTTTATTTGATTTTTCAACTTAAAAACGTTGTAGTATAACTTGAAATTCTATTCTATCTCTCATAGACAATAAGAAGCCTTATTCGGCTCACTGTTGAGCACGAGTCTCTTCTCAGAATAAAAGGGTTTAGGCTAATAGTCTTCTTACCTGAAAAGTTGGAGGTGCATGCCACGGACCTGATTCGAACCTACGCCCTCCGAATCAAAGGCAAAGGCATCACAAAAATACTAATACATTTAGTGCGGGGTTCATTATAAAAGTAATACGCTTTTGCGGCTTTTGTACCTTGGAACTTATTTGTCATTATTCTATTGTATTTTTTCTGTCGTTTTATTTCACAATACAAATCTATCTTTCTATTTATCTTTATACGACAAATCGTTAATATTAAGTTATTTGGACAAAAGCACAGTAATCGGTATAATTGGAAACCACACCAATTTCTAAAACTAGTTAGTAACACAGTTATCTGATAAATTCCTATGGTTAGAGCAAACAACGAAATTAGAAACTTTATAAGTAAACGGTGCGGTTATAAGTAGGTTGAAAAAAAAAACAAATAGCTTTTAGTTATGCTACTATAAATAGTAGTTATATTTTAAAAATGAGGTCGATTAATTTAATTCAAAGCCACAGAGTAACCAGAGTGAGTCTTTAGAAGCAACGTACTAAAGCCGGTGAAATCCAATAAAAAAACAAACATAACGCATCTACAAACTTTTTTCATAATTTGTATTTCAAAATTTAACACTAACAACAATTACGTAAATTAATATAATAATCAATAAAAATCTTATTTCTTTAGTTTTTGTGAACATTTTAAAATATTTTAAAACATAAGACGCCATTTTTCATGAATTATATTGAAAATTACTGTTGCGACGGTTCGTATCGTACTGACTCGAGAATGTATTACTTTTTGAATTTTGTATTAGGAGCGGCTACAACACCGTCATTTTCCGTACGCACCATCTGTATATTATTGACTAGCTGACGCCGCGCGGTTTTACCCGCGTGGTTCCCGTTCCCGTAGGAATATGGGCATAATATATAGCCTATAGCCTTCCTCGATAAATGGGCTATCTAACACAGAAAGAATTTTTCAAATAGGACCAGTAGTTCCTGAGATTAGCGCGTTCAATCAAACAAACAAACTCTTCAGCTTTATTATATTAGTATAGATTAATCTGTGTGCAAAGCATAGACATATACCCTTGTACGATATGTTCATAGATAAATGTGTAACAGATAACATTCCTACGTAAGTATTATACAGGCAATCAACCGATACATAATATGAATTGGATAATTATTATCAATTAACTATTACACAAGTGATAGCCGAAGACAATGAGAGTTTAGATAGAGATACAATTTATTACGGGGTGAGAGAACAAAGAGTCATTCACAGAACACAATAGTAAGATTATTTTATTGGCGAAAGCATGTTACGTAATTAACAGCTATGAAAATAATTAATGAACAACCCTAATGAGTTACGTCACAAACGGTGCCGACAACAGAGAGAGACAACAGTGGCCTTAGCCATGTGGCACGTCGAATCTCTTTATACAAACGCTAACGCTTCGAAAACTAAAAAAAAATATGGGATTGACATACTACTACTATACTAGCGACAGGTCACGTGATCAAGTTGTCGATCGGATCTGTCTTTCCTTTAGTTTTCGAAGCGTTAACGTTTGTAGAAATAGAATCAACATGCCACATGGCTACAGGCCCCAGATTTGTTTTATAAACATTATTATCAAATGAAACTTGATAAATGGTTCGCTCATGGTTTCATTTAGCTTTATTATGACTATTAAATGCATCCTCCACACAGTTACCTACTAAGTATTTGCTCTAGAAATATTTTATGTAATCTTCTATACAAATGAATGATAATCTTAATAACTGCTTGACAGATAACAAATAGTCTAAACTACAGAACAGACATCGCTAAAAGCTCTCTATGGTCTACTGAGCACAAGGGCTTGGAAGGTACCTAGCTACTTTAAGTACACGAAGAGAAGACGACAAAATATTTGGAAAAATATTAAAATATTATTTTGCTTAATTTAATGGACTATTTAAGCTTTTGTTTAAGTTATTGGTAATAGTTATTGTTTGACCAAACATTAAGAAATAATCTCTCCTCTGACCGCTCAACTTCAGATTATGTGTAAATACTTTTTGAAGATTTTTGTATACCTACCCAATCTACCACCTACTTACTTCCGAAAGTACTTATAAAAGCTTAAGCAGGTACATACACGACTGGGTCGTGTACATTTAAGTCAACTATACATAATAGATATTTATAGCACTCTATCCATTTACAACAGTTTTGCTATAAACGCCTCCAATTATCCAATTACGTTTACGAAATATGCAGTCTTGTGTTTTTTAAAACAGTAATTAAGTACAGAATGTGTTTCACAGACACATTCAGATCAAACGATAAACACCTTCGAGTGTTACGGAGGTTTTTGTAACAGCCGTCGCGTGCCGGCCTCCGTGGGATCTGAACACCATTGTTCCACTTAAACAGGCCAATTTATCAGCAAACCTTCGGTGAAAAGAAAAGTAAATATGCTATCTTTTATTCTAGGTACTTGCTATAAGGTACTTGCTATAAGGTACTTGCTTTAAGGTACTTGTTATAAGGTACTTGTTATAAGGTACTTGTTATAAGGTACTTGCTTTAATGTGCTTGTTATAAGGTACTTGCTATAAGTCAAGGAATATTTGTAAATTGAAGCAGGTTAGGCAGGTAGAGCCATTAGTTGACCTAGTCAGATTTTTCCGGGATAAAAAGCCTTCATGTTGCTCAATAACGTCTTCTATATTCCTGTGAAAATTCCAGTAAAATCGGTTATGCCTTTTCAAAGATTAGTAGCCCGGACAAACAGACAAACATACAAACGAAAATTTGAAAAAAGGTCACTTGTGTTTTAGTATCGTGTAAATAACTAAAAGCACTTGAGAATACATATTTAATTTGAAATCACAGACAGACATTTGATTTCGGTAGTATGTAGATACGAGTACCTACATATTGTATAATTATTGTCATAAGACAAGTACCTACTTACCTAGTCCTACCACAGAATACATAATGAAAAGTAGTCCTCCTAACAAAGTCTTTACGGCTAATTAAAGGAGAACGGAACAGAACAAAACAAAAAATAATTAAAGGATTTGATTTCTAATCTATGGTGCCCTTTCCCCTCTAACAAAACAAAAACTCTGAGAAAGTGTAAGATACGACTTATTCATTTGGATACGACATGGGTGGTCATCGAGTACGCAAGACGTCAGTGAACAAAAATCTTAATTAATTTTATACTAGCAGACGACGCGCGGATTCACCCGCGTGGTTCCATTCCCGTAGGAATACGGGGATAAAATATAGCCTATATCACTCGGGGACAGTGTAGCTTTCTAACAATGAAAGAATTTTTCTAATAGGTTCAGTAGTTCCAGAGCCAAAACATACAAACAAACAATCAAATATTTCCTCTTTATAATATTAGCATAGATTTCGGTTACGTGAACTGTTGATGGATGCAGTAATAAATGCGTTACAAATAGTTAACACTAACACATTATTGACCTACAAAGTACGAGTAACAGTTACCGATGAAATACGTGAGGATGCAACAGCGGAACTTCAATACATAAACCTACATAGATAAGTATACCAACAAGTTGAATAGGAACTGATGAGTCTGTTTATAATACTAATAGTTCCTAAGTCTACTTGACATTTATAGAAGCAGCGGCGCAGAGCGGTACATTAAATAATCGATTTATACAATTTTCAATTCAATTCATCATCATCATTAACAATAACAACCCATTTACGGCTCAATGTTGAGCACAAGTCTCCTCTTACAATGAGAGGGGTTAGGTTGTCCCACCACGCTGGCCCAATGCGGATTGGCAGACTTCACACCCATAGAGAAAATTCTCAGGTATGCAGGTTTCACGATGATTTTACTTCATCGTTTGTGATACTTAAAATGCACATAACGCGCTATAGAATGGCCGTAATCCAAATCTACGAGTATCAAAATACATATATTCTTACAAGAAATTCCAGTATCAATTAAAATATGGCTTATATATTGTCTGACTACTTACTACACTCTCCTAATTTGACCATATCTACACATTGATAATTGAGTAACTTAACCACTAGGCTAAAGAAGCAGTTAAATCACATTTTAATAAGGAAACCGTAACATTTATCAGTCATTACTTATTATACAATCTATTACATTATTCACATACGTTTTGCGTATATTAGGGTAACGATTATCACCTACTTTTTTACGTACGTGGTCAATTACAAATTGCTTCCTGAGCGAGATAAGCAGGATACTATGCATCCAAACATATTTTTGTGTTGCGTAATACTGGTTTTACGGGTTTTTAATAATTATCTTATAAAGAGGAAATAATAAAAGATTTTTTTTATTAATTGCCCGAAACACCAAGTAACACGGTCCCACGGCCTACTAGTGCTACTTTTGAACATTCTCTTAACTAATCGGTACCTACGTGCATTTTGTGACATCAATTTTGATTTTTGACACACTATCATACCAATCTTATGTTTTGTTTGTAGTATATCTACTAGCAGACGCCCGAGATTTCCTTTGCTACAAAATCGGTGTAAACTTTTTTTGTAACCTACGTGTCCATTTTTTTGAAGATAGAATTGATTTAGTTAGTTATTCTTAAAAGAAAAATAATGATATCGTGGACTTCTTAGAACTATAAAACCATGCATTGTATAGAAGGGCGGCTTGAATTTTTCCGACTCTTACAACAATAATTGTTTTATTTTCTACTAGCCGACGCCCGCAACTTCCGCGTGAAACTCGATGTAAACTTTCAACTACCCCTATCCTACCTCTACCATACCCCTACCCTACCCCTAGCCTACTTTTCTGGTTGATTTTTTACACCTTGTGTCCGAAAAACCCAAATATCTTACGGAACCCTATTTTTTTCCAAAATAAAATTTATATATTATTTATGTTACTTGTGGATAATATAGCTTTCGAATGGTGAAAGAACTTTTAAAATTGGTCCAGTAGTTTTTGAGCCTATTCATTACAAACAAACAAACATACAAACAAAGTTTTCCTCTTTATAATATTAGTATAGATAAATCCGCTGTTTCATTCTTCACATCGCGTACATAAATTGGTGGTTTATGTACGTTTGGTTATTGGTGTAGGTATACGTAACTAAAAACATTGTGAACGGATATCTTGAATAGTTCCCGTTTTTCCTGTGACACGATTAAATAACCTTATTTACCACAAATACTTTCAGAGGATAGCGGACATAAGCTTATACTCGGGCGAGCCTTTATTTTTTTATCGGCTTATAGCGTTATGTGTCGTTGACATCTGTGTTAATTTCTAGTCTATGAACACGTGTAGGGGAATTTTCAGGAGGGCTCTGTTGCAAGGCTTCCAACAAAATAACCTACTTTGGATTATGGCTAACTACCCGCACCTTTGAGGCGAGTGAAATATGAAAATAATATTATCTCTCTTTTTTTTATTGAGAAAGAATACAATAAGGAACTTAAGCTAACTTATCCTAATAACTGTACAAATCATGCCCACATGGAATGGTGGCAAGAATACTGGCCGCATTTCCGCGCTGGACAGCCAGGCTGATCCTTTGCGCAAAAAATGAGCCAGCCCTTTTTTTTTAATCTTTTACAAGTTAGCCCTTGACTACAATCTCACCTGGTGGTAAGTGATGATGCAGTCTAAGATGGAAACGGGCTAACTTGTTAGGAGGAGGATGAAAATCCGCACTCCTTTCGGTTTCTACACGGCATCGTACCGGAACGCTAAATCGCTTGGCGGTACGTCTTTGTCGGTAGGGTGGTAACTAGCCTCCCACCAGCCAGACCGGACAAATTAAGAAAATCTCAATCTGCCCAGCCGGGGATCGAACCCAGAACCTCCGTTTTGTAAATCCACCGCGCATACCACTGGGCCTTCTGTCACCAGTCGAGGCAACCAGCCGCGGTGAAATGCTTCGGTAAAATTTTTTGGCACTGCGACTCCATGGCCGAAGGGTCTCCACGGCAAAAGGTACAAATATGTAACTCTCTGTCAGAGAGGCATACTTGAGCCACTTACCGGTTTCAGCTTTTTCTGCTGCACCTCCCGGTCTTGATTCTGTCTCCCTGATATGACACGGTGCTAATGTGTCGACTCATGTAGCGTCCCATATTAGGGCCCGCCCCATTTCCCAGGGAACTAGCGTCAATCCATCAGGTCTCTTGCCATCATCCCGACTGATTCCTGACGGCTCGATTAGCGCAGGAATATTATCTAAGTTATTATTGAGGTGGTAGTAATATAGCGGTCAGATTAGTACACAATAGGGACTTTAAAATAGCACGGTTCTAATATGTCAGTAAGTACCTAACACCTACGATTCTGCTTTATTATTTTTTAGTATTCAACATCATCATCATCATCGTCGTCGTCGTCGTCGCCGTCGTTTTCGTCGTCGTCCTCGTCGTCGTCGCCGTCTTGGTCGACGATATTGTTATACTAGAAGCTCAATACTGTCGGTGATCGGAACAAATATGAAATCTATTAGCCTACGTTTGTAAATACGAATTACACTATACTATAGATCGCTAAAAGCTCATAGAAATGTAACTTCATGTTGTAATTGAAATGTAGCATTATACTTATTATATCAATTTTTGTTTACTAGTTCCATTACAAGACATTTCCCGCGAAAGTATGACGCAAGTTATTTCCGCTTTACTTAAAGCCCTTTCTACGTCAACAGGAAATGAACGGAAGACGCAGTTCAGGTCGAATACTGTGCAGAATTAATTGTTGCACAAGGAAAAGTTGTGATTACAACGAAAAATCTAGTATAACTAAAATGGATAATAAAATATGTCTAAAGTACAAACAGCCTGACCCATGCCAATTAAACTGAGCTTTCGCGTTTTAGTATTCATAGAATATTTATATTTTACAGACTAGACTAGCAGAATGAAATAGTAGATTGTTATACAAGGGGCTAAAAAGACATTATATACGAAGTATTTTTAGGGCCTGAGACGAAGGCGAGGGCCGCCTAAATAGAAACCGAGTTTATAATGGGTTAAGCCCCACGTGTTACACTCTGCTTTTCACTACGATTGCGAGAAAATAAAATAGTTTAGTACAATATTCAATGGTATATTTTATTTGAAAATTAAAATGTAGGTACAAAATGCTACAACTTTGGATGTTTAGGGGAAATGCTTTTACCCGGTAACTTAATTTCCGACTACAGTGAAGTTGAATAATGAATATGAGGGGTAAACATGTTAGATAATTGTTTAAAAAACACCATGCGTAAGTTGTAAGTAAAAATGCACTTGTTGTTCTTTTCTCCGCTTATTAAATTTTTCGTAAGTAGGTGTTTAATTTGTAAATCTTTTTTGATCCATCTCCAAATTAAGGTCACCATTCTCACTAGATGAAGACATAACAATTAATGTTGCGAAATTTGTAAATTACGTTCACACAAGAACGCTGCATTTTATTCCAATTCCAAGTTTTATTTTTATTAAATAGTCAGGACCTTACCTCTGGCTCAATCGCTTGACGCGCGGAGCCATATAGCCTCCTTCGATATAAAGTAGGCTAGTACTTGGCTAATACTCGTAACAGACAATAATTAAAAAAACAAAATTACTTTAGCCCCTAGAGGCTAATGCTTGTTTAGCCCCGCTGTGGAGTGGTAATATGACAATGTTATGTCATGAATCCCTTGAGGAGTAATGAAAATCGCATAAAGATCAGTTCGTTAGTTTTCAAGATAATTGCGTACAAACAGAGAAGCGGCGGAGGACTTTGTTTTATAATATTTGCAGTGGCGGATTTGCAAATTTGCCGCCAGTAGGCTATTGAATTTTTATAACCCCTACTGAACTCTGAAATTCGATAGGTATCCTAGTTCGCAATCAATACAATTGCCATAAATTGTGTCAATAAAATTGCAAGTTTAAATATTTTAGTATAGACTGTACAGGACTAAAATTTTAAAATTATCTTTACAGTTTCTTTATTTCTGTAGAAGAAAAAGTTTTTTGGGTCAAATTTGCCGTCCCCTTAAATCTGCCGCCCTAAGCTCCAGCCTCCTTAGCCTACTGGTAAATCCACCACTGAATGTTTGTGTAGATTCGCATAGAAATTAAAATATTTTCAACGGTCTTAGTAGCGTGTTACTAACGTGTATTATGTATTCTGTGGTAACGGTGTAAAACCAAGGTGTGGTTTTAGAATACACGTATGTATTCATATATTCACAACCAGTGTTCGCAGGTATACCTACATCTAGGAGGTCTACAATATCTCATTCAAACGGAAATCCTAGCGGACTAGAATGTCGCCGGATTATGTCAATTACATAATTAAACTGGTCACTTTTAGCAAAGCATGGATTTATTTTACTACTATGAAAAGAATTGTATTGTATTGTGTATTGTAGATGTCACGAAAAAAGAGAGTTGATGGTAACCTTGGTTGTGAGTAATATCATGCCTACAAATTAACATTTATTTGGTGTAATACGACATACGTACGTATATTATTATTGTAAATTAAAAATAGATTAATAAATATATACTACGTAAAATATGTAAATAATAGGTGAAATCCAAATACTTAGTAGTAATTATATCTGTCCCCAGAAGAGTAAAGATGGCATTTTAATCGAATTTCTTTATAAATTTACTATTTTACAAATAGTTTATGTTCACGTTATTTTATCTTAAATACGAGCCTAATGTTTAAAACCCCATTTTGTCTATAACAGTTCTAGCATTATTTAAGCATTTGAACAGATGATATTCCACCGTTTAGACTGTGTTTATTTTGGTGAAATTAAAAATTTTTTTTGGTTCTTATTATAGGTTATAAGAAAAATAGTAAAACCGAATCAAATGCGTAGCAATAATTTACAATAACAAAATTAAAAGTAATTACGATTGAATAAAAAGTACAAACGATTGAATAATACTCTCGGTGCACATTTTACGTGACACCATAAACATGAACAAGACAACCGGCAAACCGTTTGTACCATATTGATAACATGCCCATATTATTTCCGCCTTCCGGACACACGATGCCAGATGTATAATGTTTCTACAGATGCGGTAATATTATACGACCCGACGTAACTTGGTTGAGCGTCTCACGTTACTTGTGATCGTAGGCGTAACAATCCAAACGTAAATATTAACGTTGTTTCTATAAAGAATTACCTTGGAATTAATGTTTTTTTAACCCCTGAAGCAACAAGAGGGGTAGGGCTGTCTGTATGTCTGTCTGTCAGTCTGTGTGTGGCACCATAGCTCCTGAACGGATGAAACGATTTCAATTTAGTTTTTTTTTTGTATCAAAAGTGCCATTTAAAAGTTGTGGGGGTTGAAAGTGGGGAAGAACAACCAATTGTCTGGAAAATATACTCGAGTGGGGTCTCAAATGAAAGCGCGCTGAAAGAGAATATTGACGACTTGATCGTCGGGTGTTTTCAAATTCTTAAAAATGGCATTATACCAATATTTTGTTAAAAAAGCGATAAGATGTTTTTTAATTTTTGTATTCTTTACTAGTTAGCCCTTGACTACAACCTCACCTGATGGTAAGTGATGATGCAATCTAAAATGGAAGCAGGCTTATTTGTTAAGTGGATTATGAATATCCCCACCCCTTGCGGTTTCTACACGACATCGTACCGGAAAGCTAAATCGCATGGCGGTACGTCTTTGCCAGTAGGGTGGTAACTAGCCATGGTGGAAGCCTCCCACTAACCCTGGAGCAATCAAGAAAACCTCAATCGGCCCAGTCGGGGATCGAACGCAGAACCAAAAAATACGTTATTGGGATTTTTCTAACAAGAAAAATATTAATAGCAGCCTGGAATTGGGAAGTTGGTGGTGTTAGTACGCCCCCCGTGCCTCGGAGAGCACGTAAAGCCGTCGGTTCTGCGTCTGATCTCTCACCGGTCGTGTCGGTCTGCCGTCTCATCGGACTACGAGAGTGAATTAATAAAGAGTGCACCAGTGCTTGCGCACACACTTGACCTAAGAATCACTTCAATCAATCCAAGGAGCACTTCACACTCTAATATCTCTTGCGTATATGGCTAATTACAACATGAGATTGGCCGCTGCGCCATGGTCGAAAAATTCCATCGAGAGCATTTGACTATTTGACTGATAATATTCGACTACTCCAACTACAGAGTTTATTACGTTTTTTTAGGTTTTTGTTTTTAATAGGTGAATACCAGATTTACTGCCAGTCCTTATTTGTCTTTGCGTAACGGTAACTCGTATCACTAATCCAAGGAAAAGAACTGGTACGTTCATTACATGAAAAACGACGACGACTGAATGTTAATACCATACTGTTGCATGTACCTAAGGTTTTATATAAGCTACATTTAGAGAATGTAGTTAACGATGTAAGAAAAGTCTTAATCTAAATAATCTCAATATATGAAAGTAAGGTGGTAAATATAAGTTGAAGCCTCAATAACTTGATGATACGTGAACGTGATAGTGCAGTGGATATGACCTCTGTCACCGATGCCGGAGGACGTAGGTTTATAGTGCCTTTTAAGAAATTAAATATCACGTGTCTCAATCAGTGAAGGAAAAACATCGTGAGGAAACCTGCATACCAGAGAGTTTTCTTAATTCTCTGCGTATGTGAAGTCTGCCAATCCGCATTGGGTCAGCGTGGTGGACTATTGGCCTAACCCTTCACATTCTAAGAGGAGACTCGAGCTCAACAGCGAGCCGAATATGGGTTGATAATGATGATGATGATGGTGTAATACACTAAAGCTAAAATAGACTAGATAATATAGAGAAATCAGAAAGATCATGTTTATAAAACTTACTGTTTATTTAAAAGGACTGACATAAACTATAATATCAACGCTGTGACACAGGCTGTGCGGTGCTGTGCGGAATTTCAATCCTGAAAATGATGAATTAATGCGGAATCTATAAGCCGACGACATAAGCAGATATTTTAATTTTTGACGGCCTCTGTGGCGCAGTGGTATGCGCAGTGGATTTTCAAGACGGAGGTCTTAGGTTCGATCCCCGGGCTGGGCAGATTGAGATTTTCTTAATTTGTCCAGGTCTGGCTGGTGGGAGGCTTCGACCGTGGCTAGTTACCACCCTACCGGCAAAAACGTACCGCCAAGCGAATTAGCGTTCCTGTACGATGCCGTGTAGAAACCGAATGGGGGGAGGGTGTGGATTTTCATCCTCCTCCTAACAAGTTAGCCCGCTTCCATCTTATACCGCATCATCACTTACCATCAGGTGAGATTGTAGTCAATGGTTAACTTGTAAAGAATAAAAAAAAACCGATCGGGATTGTATTTTCTACGTACAGCCTAAACTACAAGGCAAAAATGTTTAGCAACTCCTGGAATAAAAAATAAAGCATTTAAGTAAATTATACTGAAATTAATTAGAATAAAATTAAGCTGATGTGTGGAGTAATATCATTCAATAAAATCATACAAACATTCTTGCAGCTGTTTCTGGTTAGCCAGAAACAATGGGACATCTTGCGTATCTGAACTTAGCCAAAGGTTAGGTACGTTCATCGCTACGTACTGCTAGCCCTAAGCGTCGATAAGATAACATGGACATGAATGTAAGCGGAGAGAAAGTTAAACAGCTACCTATATAGGTTATTGGATCTAGTTCTACGTTTACCTCATCAACTCAAGAATGGTAATAGATATTATGATTGGGGTTAATACGCGGGACTGAATTTAGTAGATTAACATCTAGGTAAGTCCTTGTCTATCTGTTAATCTACTACGTAAATATAGTTATTAGCTACTAGATCAATACATACTAGATAGGGCATATTTTATGGTTAGGATATTTTGATTTTGAAGTGCCGATAGCAGAATAACTTCTACTTTTGTAATTGTTGAATTCCAGGCACGCATATCTTAATTTGATAATATAAGTATGTGCCAAATTGGCGGTTTGTTGTAAAAACCATAGTTGTAGGTAGGTTAGGTTAGGTTAGGTAATAGTCGTGATAGCCCAGTGGATTGACCTCTGCCTCCGATTCCGGAGGGTGTGGGTTCGAATCCGGTCCGGGGCATGCCCTCCAACTTTTCAGTTGTGTGCATTTTAAGAAATTTAATATCACGTGTCTCAATCGGTGAAGGAAAACATCGTGAGGAAACCTGCATACCAGAGAATTATCTTAATTCTCTGCGTGTGTGAAGTCTGCCAATTCGCATTGGGCCAGCGTGGTGGACTATTGGCCTAAACCCTCTCATCTGAGAGGAGACTCGAGCTCAGCAGTGAGCCGAATATGGGTTGATGACGACGAGGTAGGTACATATTATGCTAAGTTCAGTAGTTTTTGTATAAGCAACAGCACAATTATATTTAATTAATGTTCAATATATGAAGAATACAGATTCCCATGCTCTGTTAATACGAATTATAATTTGTAAAAAATTACTTAGTTACAAAATTAATATAAAACTAATTTACGACTTTTAGTATTACCCTAAAAAGAATATTTATTTTGTTTGTGGCTTTCAGATCTATACTAATATTACAAAAACGAAAGTAAGTCTGTCTGTTTGTGTGACTTTTTCACAGCTGAACCGATTTGAATGAAATTTGTTATAGACAAAGTAGGTAAACCTTGGAGCAAATCATTGACTACTTTTTCCCAGAGTAATCCAGGGAGTAAAAAAACAGATTTTACGCACACGAAGTTGCACGCGTCCGCTAGTTATTGAATAAATTAGTCAAAGAAGCATTCACAATTCCACGTGGGCATTATTTTGTTTAGTTATTAGAATAAGTTAGCTTAAGTTCCTTATTGTATTCCTTCTCAATAAAAAAAAAGAAAAATGATTTTGAAAGATAAAAAAAGTCAAAGAAGAAGAAATGTTCTTAGGTATCGCTCAGCTTAGATATACAGCGTGAATAGCAAGTCGTCCAGTCCCCCAACATTACACGGACAAATGAGTTTCATTACAAATGTAAGCAAATTGTATGGATGGTCGTGAAAGCGGGCTATCTCGCTGTCAGATGAACACTATACAGCGGGGACTGATGTCGTGGATACTCTATCAAACTTTGTAACCATTACCATAAACTGCCACTGGAAATGCTCATTACTCGTTTATGTTGCGAACAAACAGAGAAAGTAAACATTGATGACCTAGAGTTGCATGAGAGAATGGATATACAAAATTATTTTTGACAACTACTATGAGTGTATTAAGGATTAGTAACTCTTATTCGGCTCACTTTTGAGCACGAGTCTCCTCTAAGAATGATAGAGGTTAGGCCAATAGTCCACCACGCTGCCCCAATGCGGATCAGCAGATTTCACACACCTCGAGAATAGGGATGATTTGATGACAGTTTTTTAAATTGTATATAAATTAAGAGTATGCTAGTAGTAAAGCAATTTTGTAAAAGAAATAGGGTATCTGCGATCATTACTTTCGCAGCTACAGGTATTTACGGGGTCAGATTTGCGGCGCAGCCGCGGATCCCTGAAATACGCCCCATAGAAAATGATACAAATTAATGACGTCGTAGATACATAATTATCGTTAGATTTGTATGGGCTTTAACACAAAATTACTAATGTCTTTGTTATTTTTGCGTTTATTGTTAATAGTTCTCATATTAAAAAATGTCACATTTAATGTAAAGAAGCTAAAACTGTATGAGTTTTCACCTAATTACGATAAAAGATTTATAATAGATTTTGAAATTTTACAATCTTGTTTATTTTGCAAATATACAGATAAATTTCTTTTTATATATATATATATAAATTAGTTAACATTGACCTTATTTACCCGAATGTATCATAAAAATTAATATGTTCTAATCTAGTCATCATCCCCATTAAGAAAATTCTCAGGTATCCTCACGATGTTTTCCTTCACCGTTTGAGAAAAGTGATATTTAATTTCTTGTGTACAAGTAAACTACTTGTACTTTACTACTTAGTAGTTTACTTGTACACAAGAACTACTATCAAAGTATGACAAATATGTGCAGTTTTATATCATCAACATCAGATATTACATTTCATGAACAATCATGCTAAACACCGGATATGTGGTGATAGTATGGAGAACGCAACAACTTGATGTAATTTAAATTGGTAGGTAAGTAATCGCTTTTTCTTGTAATTCTTCATTCGTTTATTGCTTCTGTGAGTATTAAATACATAATATTAAATGTGGCATCCTGAATGCATATTATGTAATATATAGATAATATCTAAATGCTAATAGGTACGTAATTTACTTTCGATTACTCTCTTATTTAATAAAAGTGACAAAATATATAGAACTTTCAACTATTTTTATATTATTTGTCAATTATTGTTTATAGTAAATAGTTTATTTCAGGGCCTAAAGCCATGTGGCACGTCGATTCTTTTTCTACAAACTCTAACTCTTCAAAAATTAAACAAATTTATGGGAATGATAGATTCGTTCGACAACTTGATCGCGTGACCTCCTGTGACGTCGATAGCAAATGTCATACACATATATTTTTTTTAATTATCGAAGCATTTGCGATTGTAGAAAGAAAATCGACGAGCCATATGGCTACACACCCAGGAGTCATAAGATGCTGTATGTTATCTGGAGTTGGAGACTTGGTTTGCAAATCGTTGGTCCCTTTTGTAAGGTAGATTAAAATTTCCCCTTCAGGTAGATTTAAAAATTGTACATTACTCAGATCTGAGTTCTATTCTTAGTTGCTAAATATTTGTTATCTTGGTCGATGTCAGTTATAGGGCGCACATGTAAAAGATCGGCGTTATAGCGTTACAATACGACACTGTGCAAAAAAACAGCCAGTTCGTTCGATAAAACTGCACAATCAGTCTTGTTTGTGCTGCTATACTATTGCCGTGTGAATCGACCATTATTTATCATAGTTAAGGTTTTTTTTAAATTCCTTACAAGTTAGCCCTTGATTACAATCTCACCTGATGGTAAGTGATGATGCAATCTAAGATGGAAGCGGGCTAACTTGTTAGGAGGAGGATGAAATTCCACACCCCTATCGGTTTCTACACGACATCGTACCGGATCGCTAAATAGCTTGGCGGTACGTCTTTGTCGGTAGGGTGGTAACTAGCCACGGCCGAAGCCTCCCACCAGCCAGACCTGGACCAATTAAGAAAACCTCAATCGGCCCAGCCGGGGATCGAACCTAGGACCTCCGGCTTGTAAATCCACCGCGCATACGACTGCGCCACGGAGGCCGTCAAATGATACCATTTTAAACTGAATCGTCATTTAAATTAGGCGAGATCGCAGGAAATTAAAAAAAAATCGAATTAATTTACAGTACTTAATACCTAAGATTTATTAGCAAGGAAGTATTTATTCATTATTATCATTAAGTAGGCCAATAGTATCTCATAAAGTTTATTCACCACGTCCGTCGTCCAACTTTAAATCGACGCCATCATAAATTTTACGCTCATTCCGAGAACGGTACGGAAATTACAAGGGACTCCAAACTCGGTGGTACTCGCCGGGAACGGTCACGACCAGGCTGAAATCTTGACATCCATTTTATAAAGGATTTGTTACGCTTGAGGGAAAGTGTATGGAATGCAAGCCCCCATTCGCACGAGCGCTTTTTTAACGGACGTTAGAGCGTTCAAATAGAACAAATGCATTCCCAAGTATACACGTCAGCGTTTTAAAAACGCTACGCTTTTTTTTCGAGCTGTGTTCCATTTTCAATTTTGGGCGTTGGAAATAGACCTTCATTAAACTTCATACTTTACGAGCGTTTTTTTTAACGCCCGTTAAAACCAACATATTTATTTAAAGTTTAAGGTATTTTATACGATTCAGCATTCCTAATACGCTAAAGTTCACCTAATTCTCTGTCTTGCACCTATAGCTACTAAATTGTAACTGAACTATGAAATCACCGGAAAAGGGCTCTAAACTTAATGTTTGAGTGTTACGAAATTCTAATTGTAGGATTTATTGATGTAAATTTGGTCTTAAATGAGATAATGCCATTAGATAAGCGCTCACTCCTGAGAACAAAAGCCTATGACAGTCAGATCTGCATCATCTTATAGAAGCTGAAAATATCTTAGCCAATACATTAATTATAGTTACTCGTATAAGTACGGTAGATAATTATGAAATTTGGACCGTGGTGGCTTTGAGAAGTTTCAAAAGTCTAACCCATCAACTTGTTTTTAGGGTTGTTCTTGTTTATAGGGCGTTTTTGCATGAAAAAAATATTTTAGTTCGTGTTTTTCATAGAAAAACACGAACTTTCCTTTAGTAAAGGGTTGTCACATAGCTGAGTATCTGAAGATGGGGACATGATTTATAATGATATAACGTTAAACAAAAGTCGTTTTATCAACACTAATATTATAAAGAGGTCAAGTTTGTGGTACCTATTATAGGTGAAATCTCCGGATCTATTGAACCAATTTTAAAAGTTCTTTTACCAATAGAAAGCTACGTATTTTTGATAATCATAGACTATATTTTATCTTCGCATACTAACGAGAACGAAAACAACGTGGGTGAAACCGCGTAGCGACGGGTAGACTTTTATAAAATGATATATCCTTAAACATACTTACTACTTCCCAATACTACTTACAAAGTGTATAGTTGCCTAGCGTACTTAACTACTTACCTACCTATTACCTATTGCACCTTAAAGTAAAAATAGTTCTTATTTTTAACTGATAAACTTATGTTCTATAAAACAAGGAAGGTCTGGCCGTGACACGCTTTTAGTCTATAATGCATATTCGCAAAACTACGTGGGAAACTTTCTTATTCAGTTTAATATCTATAGGGTTGTACTATGTTTGTAACCATATCTCACGAGTACGAGTGGAAAGGCTGGAGATATGAAAGTCATTTTGTAAAATGCAAATAATCTAATGCTAATCTAACCAAGTAAGTAGATATTAAAAGTAATTGTATGGTGATTACAGATTATACATACTCGTAATATACGAAGTAGAAGTACCTAATGTGCTGTGATATGCAAAGATGGAAATTAACGTATTAAGTATACATTTTTCTTAAACATTATTTATAATAAAAAAATATTGAATGAAAGTTTTTGACGGCCTCTGTGGCGCAGTGGTATGCGTAAATTTACAAGACGAAGGTCCTGGGTTCGATCCCCGGCTGGGCCGATTGAGGTTTTCTTAATTGGTCCGATTCTGGCTAGTGGGAGGCTTCGGTCGTAGCTAGTTACCACCAGATTTCGTGTAGAAATCGAAAGGGGTGTGGTTTTTCATCCTACTCGTACTAAGACTGCTTCCATCTTAGACCGCATCATCACCTAACATCAGGTGAGATTGTAGTCAAGGGCTAACTTGTAAAAAAAAAAAATTGGTAGTGCAGAAGTCCTCAACTGAGAGGTAATGGGTTCAATTCCCAGCACGAGACAGTTTAGAATTTTATAATTTCTAAAGGCTCCGTCTGGTCTGGTGGTAGGTATCGGTCGTGGCTAGTTACCACCCTACCGACAATAACGTACCGTCAAGCGATCTACCGTTCCATAGTGAAGCTGAGTATAGAAAATATCAGAAGTATGGGTATAATCTTGTAACAACCTCTTCCAAGTAATTCCACTTCCACCTTAGACTGCATCGTCATCAGGTGAGATCCCAGTAATGGCTAATTTGTCAATAAATAAAAAAAGTTAAAGTTTCTAATGCCCTTAAAAGTTTAGTAAGACTTATTGAAACATAATTGATTCTAGAATTTATACATCTGACATTTGAACTCAGCACCTTAAAAGGCAGGGATCATCAAAAGAAAGTCCTTAACCTACTGTTTAGCTATCCAGCTTCATAAGTTAGAGAGATGGTTAAAGTTAAAACTATTAATCGAGATAGCATATTTATAACCTTTTTAGAATTTCAAAAAGGAGGAGGTTCTCGGCTGTTTTGTGATGTTTACCTGGGTCTCCGTCATTAGGGATCAATTGTAATAATTTCATTTTTAACCGACTTCAAAAAAAGGAGGAGGTTCTCAATTCGTGGCGTATGTTTTTTTATGTTTGTTACCGCATAACTTCGTCATTTCTTAACCAATTTTAAAAATTCTTTTTTTGTTTTAAAGAGTAGTATACTTCCAGATTGGTCCCATTTAATTTTCATGAAAATCGGTGAAGTAATTTTGTGGTAATATTGGGCCGTAGTGTGGCGCTTGGCAGCGGTACGGGCTTTAATTAATACGTCACTGGTTTTGCACCACCTTCAAAGTGATCAGAAGGTAGCACATACGTTGTTATTTTTGGCTTTTTAGTTTATTTTTGTGATTTCGAAGTCGGTTAAATTTTTTTGTTAAAAAGATTTTATTAAGAGTTCCATACTAAAAAAATCGATATCGCAGAAAGTGGTTCTGTTTTTCTATTAAGACATTTTTTTTATGAATTCTGGTATCCAGAATTTAAATATTATGTAGTTTTTTTTGTTACAGCCCTAGTCCGAATTGTACGCTGATAGCAAACTGTGGTAAGTAGATGAATCACAAACGTGATAGGTCCGCGTTATCGGAACGAACGTAATGGCTTATTATCATAACCGCGGGAAACGCTTATACAATTGTAATTAATAACTTTGATTGTCGTCTAGTTTATGAGAAAACTTTAAAATAATCTTATTAATACACAAAAAAGGGATGCTACACCGTTCTTCTGTATGATACAAATCAAATAATTGCGTGAAGGTCAAAGGTTAAAAAAAAATCTACAATACAAATAAAATATTAAGCATTTTCCTGCCATTATTTCGTATGTGGCAGCAATAATAGGCTACAATTATGTATCTTCAATTTTAGCTAAATAAAGAAATAACATTTACTCGTTTTCAAGGCATGTGCAAGTACAATCACTTCTTGCAGATACCACCTTCTTGCAGATTCAAATAAATATTTTACAAAACACTTGATAGTTTCTTTAGCAGTGTATATTTACCTAGCCCTCATGAATGGGTACATTATCACCTTGTAAAGCAGTGGCGTATTTGCCAGTAGGCTAAGTAAGCTGCAGCCTAGGGAGGCAGATTTCAAAGGGCGGCAAATTGGGCTCAAATAGTTTTTATTATAGAAATAAAGAAAACTACCATTGAAAACTTAACGAAAATTTTAATATTTTAATCATATTGTACGTACTGATTATAAGGTACTGACAGAAAAAAATGTAATAAACATTTTACCGAACATCGGTTTTGAATTTCCGAGATCAGTAGAGGCGGTAAAAATTTAGCCTACTGGCTGCATATTTGTAAATCCGCCTCTGTTGTAAAGGCACATCTTTCTTTTGTAATTTTCAAGGAAACAATCAAATAGAAAAAAAGTAACATATTTTCATATAAAGTGCTATTATTAAACTACTAGCGGACGCCCGCGACTTGGTCCGCGTGGAATTTAGTTTTTCACAAATCCCTCGGGAACCATGATTTTTTTCGGGATAAAAAGTAGCCTATGTGTTAATCCGTGCTATAATATATCTCAATACCAAATTTCAGCTAATTCGGTTAAGTAGTCGAGGCGTGAAAGAGTAACAAACATTCATATCATTAAAATCATCCGTTTTCGCAAATCTCGGGAAACCATAGATTTTTTCGGGATAAAAAGTAGCCTTTGTGTTAATCCAGAGTAAATCCATTTCCATTTCAAATTTTAGCCAAATCGCTTCAGTAATAGCGGCGATAAAGAGTAACAAACATCCAAATATACATCCAAACATCCATACAAACTTTCGCGTTTATAATATTAGTAGAATTGGAAATACTCGTAATGAAACATTAAAAAAGACACACAACTAAGTAAGTATATCTCAAGAAATAGCTATATTTGTTTTTCCAATGAATAGTGCAGTCACGTTTATCGGTCCCAAATGTATGTTTATCGGCGAGAGAAGTTACTGTCCACATCTTAATATTCCTTATAAGTATACAGTTCTAAATTCCTGGCCTCACAGAGTCGGTCGTTGGTGAGATTCGTCGGGGAAAGCTCGTTTGAACCTCTGATATTTTCATTACACCTCAATACATAGGTAATGAATGCGTATACTTTGTTGCTTTATAGCATCAAACAGCTAGAAATGCATAAATACTTACCTAATAATTATTATTATGCTTAGGGCTTGCTTCACTGCCTTCTGTAAGTGATGGATCGTCTAAATGTGAGTTTTGCCACTTTATTACTGTCAAGTGAATAAGATATCCGACACATAACAGAAGGCGGTGAAACAGGCTCATAAAGGCTTTTAGTCAAAAGAGTATTTACTTTAAGACAACATAAAACTTCATAGACAATGAAAATAGATGAAACAACGAGGTAAAACAGTATCTTGAAAATGTAAAAGCAAATAATCAAATTAGAGCAAAATTGTTTTCATGAGATAAAAAAAGCCTAATTAGATGAAAGAAATTAGATGCTATAGTCAGTTCGTTGATAACACTCCCATGATATGCGGGCGACAGGGTGAAAAACTGCGCGGGTGTGAAATCGTTGGGGGCGGGGAAGTGACGTGCATCAATCGTGGATTTTTTATTCATCGCTACACGCCCCCCAGCCCGCGCGGAACATTGGGAGTGTTACGAACAAAGTTGCCAAGCTATAGTATGAAGACTTGTGTCTCTAAATGAAGTATCTCTAAAAAGTCCAACGTCAATCTTCTAAAGACCTATTGAAAGACTAGCAATTCTAGGTATTTAGTTAACTATCTATCTATTGACAGGCTATCAAATTTTTGCACGTGATTGGCCGTCTAACATCCGTTAACTTTTAACTAGGGTTAAAGATTATACTAGATATTAGTCATAATAACTAAGAGAAAGTATACGGCATTTAGTATCGCAGACAATGATATTTTATACTAGAGATAAGCACTAGCTCATTCAAAATGAGGTGGACTGAATTTTATTTAGTCGCTTATTAAACAACGAACGTTATTTAAACAAATAATACCTAAAGATCGTCTACAATTTATTTATTTATTTATTTATTTTAAACAGAACACCAACAGATTACAATAAAATCTTATAATAAAATATAAAGAAATATATCGTTATCAACCATATTCGGCTCACTGCTGAGCTCGAGTCTCCTCTCAGAATGATAGGGGTTAGGCCAATATTCCACCACGCTGGCCCAATGCGGATTGGCAGACTTCACACACGCAGAGAATAAAGAAAATTCTCTGGTGTGCAGGTTTCCTCAGGATGTTTTCCTTCACCGTTTGAGACACGTGATATTTAATTTCTTAAAATGCACACAACTGAAAAGTGCATGCCACGGACCGGATTCGAACCCACACCCTCCGGAATCGGAGGCAGAGGTCATATCCACTGGGCTATCACGGCTCTGAAAGAAATATATAAGTTACGGCAATTATTGCAGACCCACATATTGGTTGTCACAGCATGCACTAAGGATAAGGATAAGGCCTAGTTCGCACTACTCCAGTAATCCAGCCGAGTACAAGAAATTTTTGGGCGGTAAAACCAAAAATCGTTGACATCCGACTAAAACAATAAAGTAGTTCGAACTAGGTATAATAGTATAAAATAATATAAGTAATACAATGTTGAGTTGTGAGGAAGTGTAAAAACTATATATACCTACTCGTACATATGTAATAGAATTAAAGACAAAATTGTGCATGTGTGCGCTCAGTGGTGTAGTTAATTTTGTAGGCACGCAACCTATCTATGATATAAAAATGAATCGCAAAATGCGTTGGTAAGCGCATAACTCAACAACGCCTGGACCAATTTGGCCAATTCTTTTTTTAAAATGTTCATTGAAGTTCTAGGATGGTTTTTACGGCAAGAAAAAACTAAAAAAAAAATTATATTTCCATACAAACGATTCGTAATAATTTGAATTTTAATATGTATAATTGTATAGGGTAGGGTAGGAGTACGGTAGGGTGGGGATAGGGTTGGAGTAGGGTAGGTAAGGGTTTGGAAGAAGTGCACAAAAGTCAAAGCGAAGCTTGACCGGATCCGCTAGTTTATAGTATAAAATTATCATTGGTCGCAGCAATATGCGTTTGGAAGGCTTCTGCATCAATGTTACAAGAGCCACTTATTAATTTCGCAAAACACAATTTATTCAGCTTGCATGTAATTGGTGAAGATTCATCGAGTACTGCGAGGTATGTGGGTTTATTGCAATACGACGCGGAAAAGTGTTACCTATGTTATGTAAAATTTGCGAAATTTTGTAACCGCATCGGCCGATTAAGAGGCTGATTAAATTAAGTTTTATTTTCATCGAGTTCGCATCATATCGCATGCAATGATTGTTGAAGAGCACAGATTATGTAAACATAGTTAACACTTCATTGCTTCATATTTTGGAATGAAACTGAAATTCTTTCTTTGTATTTTTTTTTATTTGAGTAAAATATACAAGTAACTATGTGTAACCTCGCTTATTTCCTGTGTCACACAGGTTTAAATGTTTTATTTTTATAACACGACTAGCGGACGCTCGCGACTTCGTCCACGTGGAATGCAGTTTATCACAAATCAGCAGGTTTAGGTTATTTAGTGAATAGATCCTATGTCAACTTACCTAAACACCTATAGAAAATTATCACAATGATATCCTTAACCCTACACCCCTACGTAATTTTGTTGAAATATTGATATTAGACGATTGTTAAAACAAATCATCATAGTTACTTGATGTCAAATATGTATTCAAGGTAATTTCATAGAAATAACTATATTAGATGATCACAAAAACGAAAATACGACAAAAATCGGTGTAGTGACTCATTGTTTGAATGGTACACTGCGATACATAATAAGGCCGCTGGGTTCTGCTCGGAGTTTATCACTCTGCCTCACGATGGACTCGGCACCTGCACGGTGACATGGAATGCTAAGATAAATTAGTCTCACATAGTTTAATTCTACACAGCATAATTTATTACGACCACTATCTTAAACTCATCCATGCAAAAATTCATCAACAACAATCACCTACTTACACGGTTATGTCTCATTATATAACAACAAACTTACTTTAAAAACAACCTTGAAACTTGGTCATTTTACAAAAAAAAGTAATGTAAAAGTAAACTTTTAACCGCTTTAATCTAGGTGACGCCTTGTGCAACCATAAGACATGTAAACATATTACAAATAGGTAGGTATGTCAATCAATTTGCTTAATTATTTTCCTGTAAGTCTTACGAACCAATAACATCGACATTTGGCGGAGTTAGGTTTGCTTTGATTTACAACCTAGATGTAGGTTACTTTCCAGGTCGGGTAAATGTAGAATTTAACATAGATATTTAGTAAATTAACTCAGTCTAGTATGGTGCTATACTTCGGCTACAGTTAGTTGCCACCATGAAAAAAACACCACAGAAAACACATGTGTAAGTACTTGAATTTATATAAATTTATTAAATGAAAAAAAAAAAACTATATCCAACCTACTTGGAATATTAACACAAAGATATTGTCATATGAGACAACCTACAAACAAGATAACATTTAAACGAGTTTGATTTTTAATTAATCCAAAATCATTATATCGATGAATGAAATGCCTCCGATTCCGGAGGGAGTGGGTTCGAATCCGGTCCGGGGCATGCACCTCCAATTTTTCAGTTGTGTGCATTTTAAGAAACTAAATATCACGTGTTTCAAACGGTGAAGGACAACATCGTGAGGAAACCTGCATACCAGATAATTTTCTTAATTCTCTGCGTGTGCGAAGTCTGCCAATCCGCATTGGACCAGCGTGGTGGACTATTATTGGCCTAACCCCTCTCATTCTGAGAGGAGACTCGAGCTCAGCAGTGAGCCGAATATGGGTTGATAATGATGATGATGAATAAACGAATGACAGTCCGGCTCATGGGTACCCACTAGCCAACCGTAGGGTATGATTACAACATCCCTACATTTTATAAAGGATACAAAAAATAAGCAGCTTCAAACACGAGCAGTGATTACTTACAGAGTTACAGACAACATACCGGTTACCATTATGCAACTACAAAACGCTTCGCCGTCTCGTTTGAGATAAATCCCAAGATAAATGTACAGAATTGCATTCGTACCGTACAATTGAAAGATCGAAGGCGAACCTGTCACGCGTCGGATCATAATAACCGTATCTAAACTGTCTAAAGTTAAACACTCGCTAAACATCAAAGTCGATCGTTGTTTTGTTATATGCAATCAATTTTCCTCGGCATTGATCTGTCAATGCGTAAAGCTGAATGATTTATTACTTGCACTAGCTATGCGTGTGAACTATGAAATGGACTTTCAGGTTATGGTATGAGATTAATTATACTCGTATTAATGACTTCTATATTAAGTTCTATATTATTTATTTGATATTGTATAACTTTAGTACTAAGTATAGGTATACCTTAATCATAATAACTACAGAACATTAAATGGTTTTAAGAAATTAAATATCACGTGTCTCAAACGGTGAAAGAGCATTTTCTTAATTCTCTAAGTGTGTGAAATCTGCCAATCGGCATTGGGATAGCGTGTTGGCCTAATCCATCTCATTCGGAGAGGAGACTTGTGCTCAACAGTGAGCCGAATATGGATTGTGAATGATAATGATGATACCTATTATGGATGAAATCTCATTTTCCAGAATTTTCAAAATTGGTGGTTTTATAAATTTTGATGTGCTCGTTTCTAATGTCTTTAGTACCTCGTACATTTGCCGCTTGTGTCGTCATATTTTGCGACAAAATGACGCTTAAACCGTGAAACGTAACAGACTTATTTCTAAAAATACTCTCATGGAAATAGGTATCTAAACTTCTAGTACATAAATCTGCATATTTTGTTGACTGTAGAGCAAATAGTACCGAACTACTGATGATATAGAGCGAGGTGAAAGTGTTGTTTTCAACAATAATAAGTTAAATGCGCTGTCAAAATATCTATTTATGAATTACCATTTGCTGTATTTGATTTCCGATGACAGCTCTCGAGATATAAATGATTCTGTTTGGATTTTATCAATACAACTTAATAACACTATGAAATGAACAAAAGATAAAAAGTGTTACCAATAAAATTTGAATAAGGTAGTGTTTCATAAACGTTAATCAAATATACAATTCAATAGCTTACGTAACTGTGCGAACAATAAAAAATGTATATAATATGTAATATGCCTAATATCATAATATATCTTAAGCTAGTACATTTTCTTTACTTGAAGTTGAATTTGTTTACTTGAAAGATTGAAGAAGAGGTTCTCAAATCGTCGGAATTTTTTTTTTCATGTATGTTTACCGATTACTCGAAGACGCCTGAACAGGTTTGAAATTTTTTTTGTTTAAGAGGGTATACTTTCCAGTTGGTCCCATAGTAATCATGTCAGGATCTGATGATGGGATCCAGGAGAAATTGAGGGAAACTTTCGAACATTGTAGGGGTAATTAGTCCATTTGTGATTTCATTAAGTATTTCAAAGTACCACAATTCAATGAAAGTCTGATGTCGATCAGATGATGGAGCCGAAGCAACTCCTCATCGTTTTACAGCATTTACCATGTGTTCGGACTTGATTAATTTGTATCGATGAGAATTTTACGTCTAGATTGGTTGTAACTATCATTAGGGTCTGGCGATGGAGACTAGTGACAGCTAAGGGAACTCTTCAACGGCTTACAGTAGCTACCTTAGGTTTGGGCTTGATTATTTTTTATTGATGAAAATTAAAGATATAGGATTTTCAGACAGTTCCTTCAGAAACGTCTTTATTTAACACATCTTTAACTTGGTACCGCATTCAAACTGACCAAAAGTAGCACATACGATGTTATTTTTCGTCATTATGATTTTGAAGTCGGTTGTTTATTATTTATTAAAATTTCCATTTAGTAGAAGTTGACAGCAAAATGCCTAGTTTGTAATGAAAATGTACGTTATATAGTTCAATAAAATAGCACTTAGCTATCCGATTCTGATATAATGAAAACGTAATATCTTTAACGAGCTTTTGATGGCTATCAAATAACATATTACGCATTATAAACTTATAGAAAGCTACTAACTATACGGTTTATAGTTTGTACAAATAGATTACTTACCATACATTTAATTCATCTTTAGTTACATAAGTCGTAAGTAAACAATGCGCTCCTACGCCATATCGTGGTGGTTTTGGTGTTACGTGATGCCAGTCCCCGTGGGAGGTAAATAGTTTGCCATATTTCAAAGGTTTCCGCATACTAAATTGTTATTTATGTGTTTAACTTTAAGCTTTAGCTTCAGGGCAGGAGTAGGGCAAGAGTAAGCTTAGGTTGATTTACATTTATTCTGTCTTGGTGTGAATCATCTTGGATTTCATATTTAAAAATTTAAATGGTGCTTACGTATTTTTTTAGGATTCTTAGGGTTACCTCGTGGATAGGAATCCTGTATTAAGAATTTAACTATTCTTTGGTACTAGTTACAATTTATACTTATACTAAAGCCATACACGATGTGCACTGTTTACCAACAAACAAATTAAAAAGAGGGTAGAAATCGGTAGTCATTTCACACCTAGGTAACAGTAATTATTAACTAACTTGTTCTTAAATTAATGAAAATAATTTTATTACCAAGCTTAGAACAATTAGATTTAAGTACTGAACAACATTTATAAGAATAACACTACATAATTTAAAAAAATTAGATATGAAATGACCTGTGATAGTCCAGTGCGTATGACCTCTGCCACCAATTCCAGAGAGTGTGGGTTCGAATCCGGTCCGGGGCATGCACCTCCAACGTGGTGTGCATTTTAAGAAATTAAATATCACGTGTCTCAAACGGTGAAGGAAAAAGATCGTGAGGCATACCAGAGAATTTTCTCAATTCTCTACGTGTGTAAAGTCTGCCAATCCGCATTGGGCCAGCGTGGTGGACTATTGGCCTAACCCTACTCTCATTTTGAGAGGAGAGTCGAGCTCAGCAGTGAGCCGAATATGGATTGATAATGATGATAGAGACTATGAAATGACATGCGCTTTCCACCTCTATTTCTAATTTGTTTGTTGGTAAACAGGACACGTGGAGTATGGCTTTAGTATAGGTAGGTACTTGTACTTAACATAAATTAAAAAAAAACCAATTGTTTCACTAATAAAAATAGGTATGCACTTTATGTGCAATGTTAGGTAACATGCATCATATATTACTCACAAGTAGTAGAGTTTGTAACAGCTCCCGTCTCATAATGATGTCAAGCAAGTGACCTACCGAGTAAAAGTTAAAAGTACGAATCTTTAAACGTCAACGGAAATCTTTAATGTGATTGGACACCGTCTCATGTTGGGACATTGATAGACATGTGTTGACACCAATAAAATCATTGACATTAAATTACTTCATTTATTTTGATTAAAAGATTGCATGTTGATGATTTTGAAACCTGAACGATTTCAATAATTATCACATTCTTTATGGTTAAATTAACTTGTGATTTGAGAAACCAGCCAGAAGGAATGACAGATCTTGATCAAGTGACCTGCTGTCGATAGCAAATGTCATTCCCATACATTTTTCTAGTTGTCAAAGCGTTTGAGATCGTAGAAAGAGAATCGACGTGCCAATTGGCTACAGGGGCTTTTTATAGAAACATTAAAAAGTTTGAATATAAACTCAGATCAATTACCTTCTATTGGATTATATTAACTTTTCTTCTATTAGCATTGCACTCAAATTTAAAATTACCAACAAAATTGTCTGTCGTTTTTTGAGGGGGACGAGGTAAACTCACACATCGAAAACATTTAACCATAAATACTCGTATATCCTGTGTCTTTACACTACACAGAACTATAAATTTTAAGTCGTTGTAATATTAACACAATGAAACATCGATTCTATAGACGAAGTCTGTACAAACGTTTGATAATGATCAAATAGTTTTCACAGAGGGGTAATCTGTAGCGAGGCAGAAGGTACTTAATTGGTCTGAGAATAAAAATGATGAGTTATAAATAAAATTGAATTATTTCTAGTAATCAAAGGATCATAAAATAGTAGGTATGTCATATATTACATAACATGGGAAAACATTTTTAGAAACGTAAGTAGAGAAGCCCTTTGCTTTGATTCGCGTAGGAAAATATTTGGTGTTTAGTGGGTCTTTCTTGTGTTTCTGTCTTTGATCGACCTTATTAAGCTTAGGTCGATTTGTTTGTGGAGAAATGCTTAAACGTTTTTCCGAGCGTAAAAAAAGATTTTCCGATCTATTATACGTACGTACGACTTAAAACACTCACACGTAGATACAAAGATTGTAAACAAAGATAAAGAAATCACGAAGCGGCAGTTCAATGTACCTGAAACAAACAAAGAAAGCTCATAAGTAATGCGTTATACTTGTTTAAGGAAAGTGTAGGTTTGCTCGTTCGTTAACTGTAACAGGATTATAAAATAACTTTTCCCAATAACTTTGCGAGACGCAACGTGTCGATTCAAGATCTATTTGAGTTACGATTCCTTCTTTCGTAGGGTTGACTATAATAGTAATAAAAATTAATATATTAAATTTAACAAAACAAGTAGGTAATTTACAAGTGATAAAGTAGGTAAGTAATAAATCAACAACCCATATTCGGCTCACTGTTAAGCACGAGTCTCTTCTCAGTATGAGAGAGTTTAGGTTAAAATTTGACTACGCTGAGCCCAATGCGGATTATCAGACTTCATACGTGTAGAGCATTAAGAAAATTCTCAGGTATGCAGATATGCTCACGATGTTTTTCCTTCACCGTTTGAGACACGTGATATTTAATTTCTTAAAATCCACATAGCTGAAAAGTAGGAGGTGCATGCCCCGGACCAAGGTACAATTTTGGCAAAAGTTGAACATAAATAAATTATGTCGCGAATAAAATTTTGATGTAAGTATAAAAATAATTGACGCTTTGTCGCTCGTAGCCCCTGGGTTGGATACCCAGCTTGTATCAATTGAGTTAATAAATGTCAAATGCGTTCAGTCAGATCTGATGATAGACTTCAAGAATTCAGGTTCTATACGAATACATTATTAAAACCAGGTAAATACGGTAGACGTCAAATTAAATTTTTGCATGTGAGTTTCTCTTTCACTCTGTTGCTATAAATTTCTTAATTTTATTATAAAAAAAATATTAATAATGCACTCGCTGCACTTAAGAAACAAGATCATTATAATGACAACCCTGAAAAGGGCGTAGTCGACGGCATGTTTTTGCTCAACTTTCATTACCATTTTAGGGTTTGGTCAGAGAACTATCCCAATCGCAATAATATTACTTAACTACATTATATAGCTATTAGCCGTCGCCCCGCGGTTTAACCCGCGTAGTTTCCGTTTCCGTGAGAATACGGAGATAAAATATGACATTCACAAATAACGTGACTTTCTAGTGGTAAAAGATTTTTTTCAAAACCGGTTCAGTTGATCCAGAGATTGCCCTCAACAATTCCATAAACTTTACCTCTTTATAATTTCAATATAGATTTAGTAAGCTTGGGTCGTAGACCTGCATTGAAATTAAAACAAATTTTAATATGGCCTGGATTTTAAATAACAAACCTATCCCAATATAATCGCAATTAATCCTATCTATCCCCATGACAATAATCTGTTCCCCTCCATTTTTTTTTCAAATAATTAAAAGATATGGCAAACATTCTTAAAATAATAGTCGCTAACACCTGTGCTAACACTTTGTTAGGAGTGAGTAAGACTAAGTAATAGTCCAGTGGACGGGGATCGAACCCATTACGTCTGGTGTGAATCCAGTCCTTTTACCGTGGAGCTATTGTGGTAATATTTATCATGAAAGTTAAACAAACTTCACTAACAGCATTCTCAGTAATAAATCTGAGGACGTTGTTCTCTGTCTACGAATCAAACACTCTTGAGGTCTAGACCATTGATTCCCAAAGTGATCCTGACCCCCAAGGGTTCACGGGACACTCGATAGGATACAGGGTTCTTCGTTGGCATGGACATAAAATTGGGATTCACAAATCGTAAATGTCCATGAAATTTTGTGTTGTTTCATACTAAGTTCATGTTGAAATTTTGTGTCTATAGGGAAAATAGGGAGTTTTCTAAATAAAAAAATTGAGACATACAGATCATCATAATAGTAAATACTTAAAATATGTGTTAACTTATAGATAGGTAAAGTTGAATAGGTACAGGCGAAAGGGATTCGACACTAAACGTCAGCACTTGAACTTATCAAAGAAAACGAAAGTATACTCGCTCCCGAGTACTATTTCGCAAATAGGTGTTAATTTCCGAGTACGCAGCAGTATAGCCCTTTCGCCCTTCAGATGTTCGTTAATACAACAAAGCGGTGCTAATAAAAGAGAAAGGAAAATAGAAGACTCTCAATCTTCTCGTCTAGAATATAAATGCTATAAATTAGTAGTAGTAAATAGTTAGTAGTAGTAATAGCTACTTATTAACAAATATAATAAGACCGCCGTTTAACTACTTCTATGGGATATTTGTGTATGCTATTGACGGGAACGTTGTCTGTAGCCATGTGGCACTTCGATTATCTTTCTACAAACGCTAACGTTTCGAAAATAAAAAAATATGTGTGGGAACGACATTAACTATCGACACTTCACGTGATCAAGTTGTCGATCGAATCTGTCATTCCCATACATTTAGTTAGTGTTTCAAGCGTTAGCGTTTGTAGAAAGAGAATCGACGTTCCACATGACTAAGGGCCCAGGTTCGGTTCTATTATTCTGTGTATACGAATTAGAAACGATCTTCACCCATCTTCACCCTGACCCTGACCCTGCTTTCCGATAAAATCCGCTTTGCTTGCTGATAAAATCCGCTATCTTAGTACCCATAACACAAGCCATATATACGTTTACTTTGCCCTGCCCCTGCATTGGCGCTAAGTAGTGATGTGTAAATAAGTATCTGAATAATAATGATTGAAAAGTGTTTTAATTATATAAATTTTTGTACATTAAAAATACGTATTGCGCATAGGTTGCCAAAAAATCTATATTTACATTTATATAGACAAAATTTATATTAATTTACAGCTAAAACTGATTATTGTTATGAAATTACCATTGATTTGTAGGCCTAGTACATTAAACGACCGCGGTAGTTGAGGTTTCAATAAAAAAAAAGATGATAACTAGAGCATACGATTGTAATTACACTAAATACATTGCGAGTGTAGTACATTTTAAAACCATTTCGGGTAACCTTTCTTAACAACTATTGCACAAATCAAATTTATAACTGGATATGTTTAGGAAACATAATATGGTATTTTCGGTAACCGCGTAAGACATTCGCCTCCGATTACAACCGTCTTTTTTGTTGTGTTGCAACGCAAGGTTTATTATTATTATTCAATATTTGGTTTCAATAAATATGATTGTAGCTCAATCTCAATAACAAAACAGTAAACGATTTCATATAAATTAGTAAAAGACGCGATCTAAGATGGAAGCGGGCGAACTTTATAGGAGGAAGATGAACATCCACACCCCTATTGGTTTCTACACGACATCGTACCGGAACACTAAATTGCTTGGCGGTACGTCTTTGCCGGTAGGGTGATAATTAGCCACGGTCGTAGCCTCCCACCAGCCGAAATAATAAAACAGTAAACAGTAAACGGTTTCATATAAATTAGTGAAAAACGCGATCTAAGAGGAAGCGGGCGAACTTTATAGGAGGAAGATGAACATCCACACCCCTATTGGTTTCTACACGACATCGTACCGGAACGCTAAATTGCTTGGCGGTACGTCTTTGCCGGTAGGGTGATAACTAGCCACGGTCGTAGCCTCCCACAAGCCAAAACATGAACAGTTTTGGCGGCAGAACAGTACACATCATAGTATTTAATAAAATATTAATTCATCATCATCATCATTATCAACCCATATTTGGCTCACTGCTGAGCTCGAGTCTCCTCTCAGAATGAGAAGGGTTAGGCCAATAGTCCACCACGCTGACCCAATGCGGATTAGCAGACTTTACACACGCAGAGAATTAAGAGAATTCTATGGGGTGGAGGTTTCCTCACGATGTTTTTCCTTCACCATTTGAGACACGTGATATTTAATTTCTTATAATGCACTCAACTGAAAAGTTGGAGTGCATGCCCCGGACCGGATTAGAACACACATCCTCCGGAATCGGAGGCAGAGGTCATATCCACTGCGCTGCCACGGCTCACAAATATTAATTCATTATATTTCAAATACACTAACGATTCTATAAATAACGCAGTTATTTTTTTGATTGTGGGAATAGCAAGATTTAAAAACAATAAATTATTATTCGGCAGCGTTTCCTTAAAGTTAAAGTTGTATTGTTGGTAATTTGAAGCTCATAATATAGTCGCAATGTTGAGCTTATTTATTGCCATTACACACTTTTATCAGATAACATGACCGTAAAGTGATAAACTCATAAATACGACAACATGCTGGTTGGACCTCTTTTCACGTTTCACGTTTAAAATAAGTATTAATCTCTGTTAATCTTTAATTTGAAAATTCTTTATGATTTAGATGTAAGTTAAAATTTAGTTTTGAACTGTTCTTTCCCATACTGATAGTAAGATCCAGCAGGTAATTCACTATGAATACACTTTGACGTACGCTAGCTTGCTCTATAGCAAACGTCTTCCGGTGTCTACTGGTGGATATTATACACTTCTTCTTCTTCTGACGGCCTCCGTGGCGCAGTGGTATGCGCGGTGGATTTACAAAACAGAGGACCTGGGTTCGATCCCCGGCTGGGCAGATTGAGATTTTCTTAATTGGTCCAGGTTTGGATGGTGGGAGGCTTCGGCCGTGGCTAGTTACCACCCTACCGGCAAAGACGTACCGCCAAGCGATTTAGCGTTCCGGTACGATACCGTGTAAAAACCGAAAGGGGTGTGGATTTTCATCCTCCTCCTTACAAGTTAGCCCGCTTCCATCTAAGACTACATCATCACTTACCATCAAGTGATATTGTAGTCAAGGACTAACTTATAAGCAATAAAAAAAAACACTGGGTAGATGACATTCCTCAATCGATTTAATGTTTATTTTAATAGGTTGAAAACAAATACCTGAAGGTTCTAATTCCAGGTCAAGTAATAAATAAGTTATTAGTATTAGCTTAACTTACATAATTCATAGACCGCTATGAAATAAGAGTGTATTACTTAAATTATCATTATAATTATCGCTATGTTGGCATAACATTATGCTCATTATACATCGTGCAGTCAAGTGTTAGGGTACTCCAATTAAAAACGTCTCAAAAGGCGAAGCCGGCTGAAGTTGGCGCATTGATAAGAATGCAAGACTT
The DNA here is from genome assembly GCF_947172395.1 of Bicyclus anynana. NCBI lineage: Eukaryota > Metazoa > Arthropoda > Insecta > Lepidoptera > Nymphalidae > Bicyclus > Bicyclus anynana. The sequence goes on along the minus strand of NC_069087.1, from coordinate 4,884,866 downwards.
GAACGTGTAATGTTTACTTATTATGTAATGTTTTTCTAAGTAATTTTCCGTAAGCTTCAGATAATGCAATGTAAATTAATTATAATGGACGTTACTATGTTGATGTTGAGTGAACATAATTAAGACCTGATTGTTCAAATGATATACGAGATTTCCTAGATTCAATTCTCGGTAGATGAAGGTATTGTTGTTATATAGATTTAAGCATGGAAAATAAACATAAACAAAGTAATTTCTTGTGGTGACTTTGGGAGGTAGCAGGTTTTAAGGATCCAGACCCTCAACCGTCTAAGTATAAAGTGTATTTTTTTATGTTTTCCTCGGTATAATACTAGAAATGTTATTCCCAGTAGCTAGTTACTTAGTTTTACGGCAACTCTTCGAAAAACACTTTAATTTGAAACTTCAAGGTTCTTTAGCGAAGGGTTACTATGAAGCCAAGTGTCTGGTGGATGGGGACATCATTTCTCATATCATGATGATAAGGATGAAAAAAAATAATACTTTGTACTTAGGTGGTCGAGGGTCTGGATTCTTGAAACCTGCTATCTGCCAAAACCACCACGGTCCAAACTCCATAGTTGGTACTTATCTATAGTAGCAGCATAAGTTGTCTGTCGCTGGTTCTCCGTCTATAACCTAATGATTTAGCTAAAGCACAAACACCTTTATAGATTTCGTGATCAAGTGAGGTCAATCAGTAACCTGTCAACCAATTATGTAATTCTGTACCAAATAAATACCCAATACAACATTTAAGAAAGTCTTTTATATCGTGCACTAGTAGAGCAGGATTCAGTCGATGACCTTTGAAATTAAAATCATGGTCACAAATCAGATTACTTAAGCTTTATTACCATTGAAATTGCATTCGATTACTTTGAACACATAATACATTCCTTATTTGGATATCTTAATTCAAAGCTCGGATAATAAACACCCAGTTTATATTAAGAAATCTATTGCTTGTGGCGCATTAATTAAATGCTATTATTTTGCTCGCTGTGGCTTTAAGATGTATTAATAATTAAACTCTGACAGCAGGCCTGTCTCTCATTCGTTTTGAATCTATCTCGAGATTATTTGATTTCATTACATAGTTGAAATTGAGTTTACTTTCAAAGGGACTGCGTACAGATTTCGCCTGAGGCTTCCGTGTAACATACTTGATTATTCTGAATAAATTATACCCTAAAGGGCTGTAGATGTCTAAATCTAGAGAGGTTTTCATGATTATATAAATTTTCTTAAATATATTCTACATATTACGATTTTCTACCCTTCAGTTTTCATTTAAAACATCAGCTTGTATTATCATCTATAGGTCTATAAATTTTGTAACTTTAATTTTAAGTTTTACACTAATTATTATCACCTAATTGAAATAAATGAACTTTGACTTTGACTATTATTTTAATTAATTTTTCCTTGTAATTTAATTTAATTTAAAGAAATAAATGTATTAATTTGAAATCAATCTGTAATCTGTGGTTATATGTTGTGTAAAGATGAATGATGAATTATTTCTATTTTTTTCTAATTCGTGGAGAAATTAGGCTTGAGTCAACATAAAATCCCATTTTAATTTATTTATAGTTTTATTAAATATATATATTTCGCGTCGGGTTTCTACTACATAAAAGTAACTCAAACGATTTGTTTTTTTAATTACCAAAGTGTATTTATTGTACTTTCCTTATTGTCATGATAATATTATCTGTAACTAGCTGACGCCGCGCGGTTTCACCCGCGTGGTTCTCGTTCCCGTAAGAATACGGGGATAATATATAGCCTATAGCATTCCTCGATAAATAGGCTATCTAACACTGAAAGAATTTTTCAAATCGGGCCAGTTCCTGAGATTAGCGCGTTCAATCCAACAAACAAAAAACTGTTCAGCTGTTATATATTAGTATAGATAACAGCTTTGAATAAATAAATACATAAAGTTTGATTGATTGACAATCTATAGAGCATACCTACTGGCTACTCCCACATATTAAACGCCCCCAGTATGTTAGATATATCGTGAAAACACATCAATCATTATAAACAAGAAATAACGATCACGGATATAGGTACTTGTTACCATTTGTTTACTTTTTTTTGTAGTATTTGATTGACTGTCGCTTTTACTGCAGGAAAGTGGTGGTTATAAGATATCATTTAGAAAGATAAATGTTGTGCAAACAAAATGTAAGGTCAGCAGGATAGTTGACATATACGGAATTAAGATTCTATGTAACAAATATCATTCGCAGCCTACTTGGTGGTTATCATACAGTAAGTAAACGACATTTTGTCTATTGATTTGATGTTTATTTTAATAGGTTGCCAATAAAGGCCAAAATAGGCCGGCAGATCACTAAAAACGATTCAATGGGCAAACACCAAACATCGGTGATTATGACATCAGTAAAACCTCACACCTATTTGCAAAACTTTGACGTGTTATTACAATATCCATACTTGTTATGATACTATGTATAAAAGTCTCCTCAGGCCGTCTGCATGTTTAGAACTACTCGACCGATTTTAATGCAGTTTTCATCATTAGATAGTGATTCAAGAGGAAGGTTTATACGATAAGTTTCACATTATTATTAACACGTTACAAGGTTTTTTAAACTCATATTAAAACTGTATGTGTTGCGGTACGAGGTAAATCGACCTCGTAACTCTTGAAGACGCTAGACGTACGAGGGGAATTGACCTCGTACTGCAGCGAACTTGTTAAGGCAAATTCAGTTATCTTTTATATCATTTGTGTCTAGCACACTTCAAATTAAATATCATACCTCGAGAGGACTGATGTCCTATTTGCAGTCTGTTAAACTTGTAACCTATCAGAATTTTATCGTTTTTCTAATGGAAGGCAAACTAAATTTGCCATTGTATATGCACGTGCTATTAATGTTTAAAATATTATATACACAAATGTGTATGTATCTTTGCACCTCCCTGACGCCGCAACTGCTGAACCAATTCAGCTGACATTTAGGATGAAGATAGATTATACCCTATTACAAAGACTATTATCCCGGGCAAGTTTATGCTTTCCACAGGATTTGTAAAATACAGATTTTCACGCGAACGGAGTCACTGGCGTTTACTTTAATTGAGTTATTGGATTTAAAATAATAAGTATTAAGATAATGATTATTAAAAACGTTAAGATGTACTTTAATGGATTGATGGACAGACGATTATAAGTGGTAGAAAATTCACGAAGCGAAATCGAGTTTTCATAAATGCCTTCATAAGATTTCTTGCATTTCTGGTTTTTCTGTTACTCAATATGTGAACTTAAGCAGCATAATTATACATGAGAGAAGAAGCAATTATTAACCTATTAATAATTGCTTCTTCTCTTATTAAGCAATTATTAACCTATTTAGTAATTTTTGTTTTAACTGAAAATACGGGATAATCATCAAATAATACGTTATCGGTTTTTCCTTGAAAATATTTATACAAAAAACTTCCATAAGTACAATTTGAATACATACTGAGGCCCTTATGTGCTGTTTTCCTATAATATTTTTTATTAATTTACCCTTATGATTAACGTATTGTTCATTTACAACCAGGAGTTTCATCATTCATCATCATTATCAGCCGATGGACGTCCACTGCTGGACATAGGCCTCTTGCATGGACACGGCCAGCATCCAGCGGCTCCCTGCAACCCGCTTGATGTCTTCGGTCCACCTGGTGGGAGGTCGACCAACACTGCCGGCCTCCGTGGCGCAGTGGTGTGCGCGGTGGATTTACAAAACGGAGGTCCTGGGTTCGATCCCCGGCTGGGCAGATTGAGATTTTCTTAATTTTCCAGGTCTGGCTGGTGGGAGGCTTCGCCCGTGGCTAGTTACCATCCTACCGGCAAAGACGTACCGCCAAGCGATTTAGCGTTCCGGTACGATGCCGTGTAGAAACCGAAAGGGGTGTGGATTTTCATCCTCCTCCTAACAAGTTAGTCCGCTTCCATCTTAGATTACATTATCACTTACCATCAGGTGAGATTGTAGTCAAGGGCTAACTTGTAAAGAATAAAAAAAAAACTGCGCTCTCCGGTGCGGGGTCGCCATTCCAGCACCTTGGGACCCCAACGTCCATCGAACTATATGGCCTGCACATTGCCACTTCAGCTTCGCGACTCGCTGATCTATATCAGTGACTTTAGTTCATCTGCGGATCTCCTCATTTCTGATTCGATCACGCAGAGAAATCCCAAGCATAGCTCGCTCCATCGCCCGCTGAGGGACCAGGAGTTTGCATGCTACTATTTACTGGTTTTATAGCGTTAAGTAATTGAATATGTATTTAGTAATTCATTTCTTGTTATGTCTTTTAAAAAGTGTTAGCATATTACTACATTTTGCAGGCAATAAGACATATAAATGAAATGTTGCTTTTGCATAATGTTGGACAGTGCGATGTATTAACTGAGTGAATTTTAAGTCTTGCAACATTTTTAGTTTCGTCTATGTATTAATTAGGTAAGCTGTCAGGAATATTTATATTTATATTCATGAATATGGTAATATCTTTCCAAATTCAAAATACAAATAAAAAAAAGTCATATTAAATTCTATTAGAAGTTTGAAGTGTGATTACCATGAACTAGTCATTACTAATATACTCGTATTAGGGTCATATACATTAAGACCATAGATTGAATTATGAATAGAAAAAAGGACCAGTCTGTCACAGCTAGCCGAGATTTATCGATATCTTTATCTATAACGATGGGTTGAGGATAGGTCTCGTTCCGTCGTCGTGAATTTATTACATTACTTCATTTATTCACGTGTATTCACATATATTGTGAGCCGTGATAGCCCAGTGGATATGCTCTCTGCCTCCGATTCCGAGGGTATACGTTCGAATCTAGTTTGGGGTATACACCTCCAACTTTTCAGTTATGTGCACTCTAAGAAATTAAATGTCACGTGTCTCAATCGGAGAAGGAAAACATGGTGAGGAAACCTGCATTCCAGATAATTCTCTTAATTCTCTGCGTATTTGAAATCTGCTAATCCGCATTGGGGCAGCGTGGTGGACTATTGGCCTCACCCCTCACATTATAAGAGACTCGAGCTCAGGATTGAGCCGAATATGGGTTGTTAATGATGACGTATACTAAACCTAAAATTAATTACTTTGAGAGCTTGATTTTAGGTTGAATATACCATCATTATCAACCCATACTCTAATATTATTCTTTTTGTTATCACCATTACGTACCTACACATAAATGAAACAAAATCCAAGTCATATACTATAGTTTAAATATCGTTTATACATATTTTCTGTATATATATAGCATGCGTTATTCAATTTAATATTCGCTTCTTTAGATACTGTGTAAAGGCACATTTTCTCCTAAATTAATTTCCTAAAGTCAACCGCATCTGATAATCAATTCGCATTTCCGTGACAGTATATTGCGTCAGTCTTTTCAATCTGAAGACGTGTCTAGAACTTCCTTGAAATTATTTGTTCATTATTTCGTTACATTATGCATATAGCTAACTAGTCGACGCCCTGCGGTTACATCTGCGTAGTTTCCGCTCCTGTTAGAATACGGGGATAAAATATAAACAATCACACTCACAAATAACGTTGCTTTCTATTGGTAAAAGAACTTTCAAAATCAGTTGAGTAGATCCAGAGATTACTCTCTTCAATGTCACAAACATTATACCTCTTTATATAAAGATAAGTAGGTATAAGTAAAGCCTAAAGGATACATTTGATTAGGATTGGACTGAGTAAAGTCTCGGACTGTAAGTAGGGGATTTATCGTCGGATATTAATAATGTTGTCGCTTAGATTCGTCGGTTTTTCGCGGATAGTATCAAAAATACATCTATTATATCATATTCATAATGAACTTCAATAAAGTGATGCTTTTTTATTCTATACAAGTTAGCCCTTGACTACAATCTCAGCTAATGGTAAGTAATTAAGTGATTATGCAATCTAAGATGGAAGCGGGCTAACTTGTTAAGTAGGATGAAAATCTACACCCCTTTTGTACATGAAATCGTACCGGAAAGCTAAGTGGCTTGGCGGTACATTTTTGCCAGTAGGGTGGTAACTAGCCACGGCCGAAGCCTACCAGCCACGCTGCTTTTGTTTAAAGTCGAAGTCTAATTAATTTATAATCGAGTCACTGATAACAATTATGTATTAATTAAGTACAGAAATGCAGCAGTGTTGACTCTAGGTACCGTTCTATGCGGACATTGATTTATATAATAGCCAACATTTAGCTTGTACGTAATTGAGTTAAAACAAGTCTTATTGTAAAATAGAACAAAGCTTTACCGTTGTATTTCGGTATTTCTCGTGTGATCTATAAATAAAAGCAAGTATTTGCTTCATATATCATTCTAGTAACTTATTTTGTTAATTATTGCGTTGGTCTTAATTGTAACTGGAAATAATAATATAAGTAATAAAAATTTAATGAAAGAGAAAAAATAAGAAGTAAAGAATGGTAAATAAAAATATTCTGCCAGTTTTCCGCCAAAATATCCAATCTTCAATCTGAAAAGTTAAGGATGTGTCCCAGAGAACGAACATGGTCAGTGAATATGAATAAACTTTGCATTTTTGAAAAAGAGACCGTTTTAATTAATTTTTTGACTGACATATCCGGATAAATGAGGCGATCCGCAGAAGAACCAAAGTCACTGACATAGCTCAGCGAGTTGCGAAGCTGAAGTGGCAATGGGTAGGGCATATAGTTCGAAGAGCCGATGGACGTTGGGGTGATAAGATGCTGGAATGGCGACCCCCCACTAGGTGGAACAAATACATCAAGCGGGTTGCAGGGAGCCGCTGGATGATAGCAGCTCGAGACCGTGGTGTTTGGAAGTCCATGCAACAGGCCTATGTCCAGCAGTGGACGTCCATAGGCTATTATATATAATGATGATTATTCAGCTGAAAATCAGCGCTGTGTATTATGCTTGTATGTAGTGCATATGCTGAGCTGTACACCCTTTCTTTTTAAGCGTTACAGACATACATGCTGTCATAAGGATAGGGTATTTATTGACTGTCTGTAACTTTTACATATGAATAAATTTATTTTCTTTTTATTTTTATTTGTTTCTTAACCTACCTCTAGTCCTACTCGAAAGGAACTGTTTACCACCAAACAAATTAATAATGAGGGTATAAATCTCTAGTCATTTCACACCTAATAATAATTATAATTAATTTGTTCGTTTTCTACCTCCATTTCTAATTGTTTGTTGGTAAACAGTATACATCGAGTAGGGCTGTAGCAAAGGTATACAATTTACCGGGACGCCAGATGTACGAACTACAAAGAGAACTTCAAAGGGTTGCGTAACCCCATTGGCTGTGTGGGTGTCGGATTACGCAGGCACCTGTTCCCTGAACAATGGTATTTAGTATTTGTTCACTTTCGCGCCCGCCTTGTTAACATTTTCGAATATCGAGCGGAATCGTGACCCAGCTCCTCGGAGTTCCCTCTCGAACGTCACGAGAGACGTTGATCAGCCGTTTAACATCTGAACGCACGTAATTGCGTTCATGAAATGTGAATTAAGATACGATACAGATACGGTTATGTAAATTGTTAACTCATAGTTAAGTAATCTTCATGCTACGAGTAGGTTAGGGGACACGAGTGACATGCATCTTCAAATGAACTTATTTCACAGTAATAAATGTTTTCGTCGTGATACATTCTGTTCTACTTTCGTTGATGTTATTTAATGAACGAAAATTTTGCAAACATATACATGCACGGTGCAATGTACATAATTTATAATTATAAAGATTACAGGAGATCACATCACATTCCATCACATCACATTCCATCACAGTCTTGGGGATCTTCTATAATAAGATCCCCAAGACTGTGATGGACCTGCCAATGCATAGCTTTAAGCAATGTGTTAAAAAACATCTACTTAGTCGAGGGTACTACAACATTGATGAGTTCCTTAATGATAAAGATGCTTGGAGGTCGTTGGATCAGCTTCCACCTTCACACAGAAAGTAAAACTATAAAAAATGTAAACAGTAATTGTTATTAATTGTAAATTATAATACTGTATGACTTTTTCAAAAGAGCAACTGTTGAGTTTCTTGCCGGTATCTTCTCAGCAGAACCTGCCTTCCGAACCGGTGGTAGAATCTTTACAAATAGTCAACTGACGTGTCAAAAGTGCTTGTAAACTGAGCCTACTTGAAATAAATGATTTTTGATTTTTTTTTTTGATTTTGGAGTTTTATGTGTATCTTTTCATATTAAATTAAGTACAGGTAGGTTAACTTCGTTGTTTTATCGAAATGACATTTCGAGTGATGATTACTTAGGTGCTAGATTGATAGATGGATCCAAGTTACAGAACATGGTCTCAGACAGACAGACTAAATTTTCATATTATTATCTAATTTTTTTTTCAGAACTGGAAATTAATTTATATAGGTGTACAGCTATTTTGATTGCCTAGCCTAGATAAATACCATGTTCTTTGGTCAATAAACCAAAAAATATATTAAAGAGATGATCCCAAGTAACAGAGACCTTGATGTTTAATGGAGAATATTTTTTTTAATTATTATTTAAACTTAAAAGGAACCTGATGCAGGAGGTCAGGCTTTTATGCTTTTTATGGCATTCGGAGTAAACATCAGAGATACGTAAAGCTAAAAAACCAAGTTCTACTTTTCGCAATTTAAATTTTTTTATACCGGATTTAGCCAGAAATGGTTTGTTAAGTTCGTAAAAAGTGTAACAAATAAATTGACAGAACGAATCTTGATAGCACATCAACTTTCTCGACATTGTCTCACAATAAAACTCCTTTAAGAATATTTCAATGATCATATTTGCTGATAAACATCTGACGTAACAGATCTCCTGGTTTTCTCTACTATAAAGTAACATTACCGATCTCATGAATTGCAAAGAAGATTGAATTGAAATCCATTATGTAAGCTTTGTTTTACGAAGCTTAAAGATTTACTTTGGACATGTTTTATGTGCGAGTTAATATAAATTTATGGTCCCTCGGAAGGTAACGTTGTAATTGCATCGATGAACTGTGAATAAAGGCATATAAAGATACACAACTTCCAGGTACTTGCATAATATTCAATTAATCACTAAAGCAAGTTTTACCTATATTAATACCTTTATGAAGTTATTTTATTTATCGACCTACATTTCTATGGGTCATGTGAGACTATCATACGATACTTTCTTATATTAATAAAATTTCAAAAACCATTTGGTCCAATATGAATAAGCCTTTCATTATTTAGATGCATTTATGTCAGTGATATTTTATTGTAAGCCTTGAAGGCTTTCGTTTATATTAATTAGGTATACCAGCAGACCCATGACTTTCCTTAATAAGTGGTTTTATTTACTAGCTGTGTTCTCAATCAATAAAATCCAAAAAAAAAATACGAGGACATATTGAAATATTTAACCTTCAGCTTCAAGTTATATTCAACTATTTGAAAACTAGCTTAGAAATCTGTTAATCCAATTAGTGGTGATTAGCGCGAATATATTAACAAACAGAAATTTAAAAAAGTTAATTAATAAACAGATACACTTAAGTGCTAAGTTTTGTTGTCCGTCCTCCATAAATTTGGAACTTCACTATACTAGTTTTTATGACTGATCATCATCATTATCAACCCATACCTAGCTCACTGCTGACTGAGAATGAGGGGGTTAGGTCAATAGTCCACCATGTTGGCGCAATGCGGATTGGCAGACTTAACACACCCAAAGAACTGAGAAAATTTTCAGGTATGCATGATCCTCACGACGTTTTTCCTTCACCGTTTGAGACACGTGATATATACTTTCTTATAATGCACATCTATACTAATATTATAAAGCTGAAGAGTTTGTTTGTTTGTTTGATTGATTGAACGCGCTAATCTCAGGAACTACTGGTCCGATTTGAAAAATTCTTTCAGTGTTAGATAGCCCATTTATCGAGGAAGGCTATAGGCTATATTTCATCCCCATATTCCTACGGGAACGGGAACCACGCGGGTGAAACCGCGCGGCGTTGCTAGTAACTGATATGTTGGAAGTACATGCTCCGAATTGGATTCGAACCTACACCCTTCGGAATCGGAGGCAGAGGTCATATCCTATCGGAGGAGAGGCTATCACGGAACAACGTGACCGATTCCAATTTATGGCCGATACTTTTACATAAAATTAAAAAGAAATAAAAAAGCAGAGCGCGGTTGGAACTAATGGTACAATTAGACATTGCACCATACCACAGATTCCAACAATCGGCATAACCTTTAAAGGTCATGCGCTTGTATAATAAAGATACAATCAGGGTATTCGTACTGTTATATGTAACGTTTATCTGCGGAATACTCAAATTTTACGCATCGAGTGTATTTTGAAGAAATTTTTATGATCGCTTATCTTTGTTAACAACTGAAGATACTTTCACGTTCTTTTTTTTCATGTGAATTTTATTTTTCGTTTTATATGGTCATGCACTTTATATACAAACACGTCCTACAATGTGCCTCTCACCTTTCAAATTCAAATTCTTTATTTACTGAATTAAATCATAATAGAATATAATACATTCGGCAATCTCTGGCATGTAAATTTAATTTAAATTAAATCAGTCTATAAAATAAAAATAAAAATAACATGTTGAGTTTCTCGAGTTTCCAATATATGTACATTGTACACAATAAACATAATATTCAATTATTATCACCTACATAAGAATTAATTATAAAAATTTTAGATAAATGCATTCAAATTTAATCATCTTTTATATTTTTACAAATCTATTCGAAGTGTTTGTTTGGAAGTCCATGCAAGAGGCCTATGTCCAGCTGTGGACGTCGATATGATAATTAATTTTGAATTTTGAAAGAAAAGAAGTACAAAATATTAAATGTGAATAACGATTTTGTTAAATTTTGAATAAATATTAAGAGACGATAAAAGGAAAAATCGCAAGAACTGGTTTCTGGTTTGAGATGAATTGATCCAAAAACCTAAAATATCATGATCATGAGTAATTCACAGTTCACACATAACTAAAGAAATCTAAGAAGATATTGCTATCAATTTCTATATAAAAACAATCAAACATTAAGTTTTTATATAGTATGCAAAATAATATAGGTTTTTAGAATTAAAAACAATTTTTTTTCTAACTATAAATTTCAGGAATCTAACACCAGGCTGCAAACAAGTGTCGTGTTTCCTAAAAAATGTCACAGTGAATGATTTTCTGAACGCATTGTTTGATATATTTCATTACATATTTACTGTGGATTTCATTTCAAGTATTTATTACCTCCCATGTTATTTTTTTTGGAGATCCTATGCAATTTCAGAGATACTTGTAAATAATTACTTATTTAACTAGCCAAAAAAACTAAAGTAAACATTAAAATTAATTATTTAGTACAAATGACCATTACAAGTAGGTACCATACTGTGTATTTTTTAAAAGGTTATAACTTAAAATAGTTATTACATCTATACTAATATTATAAAGCTGAAGAGTTTGTTTGTTTGTTTGATTGAACGCGATAATCTCATTAACTACTGGTCCGATTTGAAAAATTCTCTCAGTGTTAGATAGCCCATTTATCGAGGAAGGCTATAGGCTATATATTATCCCCGTATTCCTACGGGGACGGGAACCACGCGGGTAAAACCGCGCGGCGGCAGCTAGTATTTAATATTATAAATGTGCCATGCGTGTTTGTTTGATACCTTTTTACGTTTTACATTTTTTTATGAAACATAGACTCAAGCTTGAAAATGCCTGATGGAAAGCAGTCTAAGTTGGAGCGCGCTTACCTAGAAGATGCCTATTCGACGACCTTGTATAAAGTTAGCCATTTTATACAAGGTCGTAATTTTAACATTGTACCTATATAAATACTAGCGGACGCCCGCGACTCCGTTCACAATCTATTTTTTGAACAAAGGATCTCCGTTTTGTAAGTTCACCGCGCATACCACTGCGCCACGGAGGCCGTCAATTAATTAGTATGGATTTAATTTTTACCACAACATGTGGAAGAACGTGTGAGCTCTGCACTTGCCCTGCCCATCGTACGGGAATGAAGTGAGATAGATATATTAAAAGTATGTTTTTACAAGTACACAGCCGATCTTCTCCGGGTATAAAAACAGCACCCTACTTAATGATTTAATAGCTAATGTTTTGTAATAGGTATGTATGGCTTCACCTTGATTACATGTTGCCATATGCTATGGTTAATGAAGGTTACACGCGATTCATCAATCGTGTTATGGGAAGTTAATTATTTGAAAAAATGTGAGAATTTCTCAGTACTTGTACGACATTATTATCTTAAACCACTACAAGAACAAAATCATCGTCATGCCTGTTAAATTGAGGTTCAGCATTAGGGATATTAATTCTCAAATGAGTTATTGTGGAGTATTACTAAATTGTAGAGATTTTATAATTATATAGCACTTTGGTAATAAGTATATCTATACCTACTAATATTATAAAGAGGAAAGATTTGATTGTTTGTTTGTTTGCACAGAATAGGCTCTGAAACTACAGAACCGATTTGGAAAAAATCTTCCACTGTTGGGAAGCTACACTATCTCCGAGTGCTATAGGCTATATTTTATCCCCGTATTCCTACAGGAATGGGAACCATGCGGGTGAAACCGCGCACCGTTTGCTAGTAGATATACTTAATAAAAATAATTATACCATAATACATCTGTGCATGTCCAACTTTATTTTCATCGACTTAGAAAAACTGGGGATTGGTTTCTCTAGAGTTCATAACATCTCTCTTGTAGTAAGTAGGTAACTATTAGTTTTAACAGGAAAACTTAATTGAAATTTTAAACGTTAGCTATTTGTCTAGATTAGCAACGCATTCTAAAATACCTAGACGGTATAGACGCCTCTCTAGTTAGTCTAACTCAGATCTCAAGACTCACGTACCGACTAAATAATTAAATTATATTCACACATTTCAGGATACTACAAAACATTTGAGCAGTTTATTTTAACTAAAACTGTTCTATGGATACTATGTTACTCATATTTCTGAGTAAGTTTAAAAATTATGTTCATATTTTCGTAATTCTGATTTGCTAATTAAAACTTTTTTTGATATATATCTATTAACTATTTTTATCGCCGCGTTACAACGACTGGCGGTACGAACGGCTTCAGTCTGCTCGTGGCGTTCAAGCCGTCCACATCTCTTGTTGTGTAATTCTTTATGGGTTACTTGCGATGGGCGGGTGAGAAAGTGACTTTAGTGGAAAAGGGGAGTGTTAGATATCTGTCAAAGGCGCCTTTAACCCTACACACATCGTTCACAAGTGCGTGACTTCACTCCAGGTCATTTTCTGCCATTCTAGGGTCTTATTTTTGTTACAGTTTCATTTGTTTATTAAATTGTCCTGACAAATGTTGTTAATCGTAACCTTTGTTCGACATTAGTGTTCTTATTTTTGTAATCACTTTTGAGTCTGCTAAAACTATATACATAAATCCTTTTCAGTAAGTCTCATTCTTACACCATCTCTTCAAATATATGATGGCACTTGGCCTTGCCCATTGGACACCCCAGTTTGCGGCACAGACGGACATACCTACAACAATATATGTGTATTTAACATGGCTAAGGTAGTCGACAGAGATTTACAAATATTGTATGAGGGGCCATGTTTAATGCGACTCATGGGACATAAGAATTCAAAGAGTAATAATTCACATGATAACATTAAAACAGAAAAGCAAACGAAGAACAAACAACGCAAGCGTTTGTTGGGACTGTTTCAGTTTGACAATTTTTTTCGATTGTTTAGCACCAACGTATGATATGACTTCAATAATCTGTTGTTAATATACGTGAGTTAGATCAATTATAAATAAAATTAATATGTATTTTTATCATTTAATTTAACCTAATCTTCTTTACTTTATAATCCTTGATAAGACGCTTAGTTGATGACGGCACACAGCTGGTAGTTTTTACGATTTTAGTTATTTTATTTTAGATTTACGGTTTACGGTAGTTTGTAAAATTTTTAACTTGCTGACCGCTAAATGAAAATTTAAAGTCTAAAAGAAACCCGGAATATATACAAATACCCAGAAGTACTACTTAAATAAATTTAAACATGTTAATATTATTTTGAATAATGCGACAAGGCAGATAAATTAAAAGTATTAAATAAAATAGCTTCGTACTGGTAGCCCTCCACATATACACAAAACACCGCATTAGGACCTAAACTTAGGATTTTTAATTTTACGGTAGATTCATGTACTCTGTACCATGCGGATCAGTGGACGCAATTGACGCACATTTTCTATACAAAGAATACTACGACTCGTTTGATGCGATGCGTCCGATACTTTAGATGCGGAAATGTGGACGCCTACCATTTACTCTGCCATCAATTCCTGCAAGTTCATTTGTTGTGAATGTAGTTGTCTATCTAACAACCTTTATCTCCTACATATTTGGTCCACATGGCCAATACCATGGTCGTTGGTTAAAAATCCGTTTAATGCGATGCGTCCGATACTTACGATGCTGATATATAGATAAGAACTGATGTCTACTTTTACTCAGAGGCATAAGTATCCGCTCTCTTTAATATGACGCGAGTATATTAAATTGGGTGGATAATTGTGCCTCTGAGTATATATTCACCTATACACTATACACATAGGTAGAGAACACTTCTTATTTATAATGGGCTGCTGAATGTACGTTAACCTTAGGTAGATAAAAGGTGTCGAGTCTCTCGGGTTTTTAACGTCAACCGTAACAATGATAGTTGAAAATTAAGCATGGCTCAGCCCAGCTCATGAAAGTTATGAAAATTTCCCAAAACCAGGCTGAGAATTTTCACGAAGTTTCCAGATAAAAATATTAAAAAATCGCAATATTTCACAGGCTAGCCACTGGAATTATGAACTAATAGAGATGTAATATGACATTGCTACTTAATAACATAAAGCTTCAGACTCATAAGTCAGCGGTTTCGGGAATAGTCAAAGTTCGATCGTCACACTTAGCAATGTATTACACAATTTCTACCATAACTGTGTTCTGTAATAGTATCAATAAAATAATAATCATATTGGAAAAGCTTTTCGAAATTATTAGGCTTGGGTTTTGATAACACTTTTTTTGGAGCACAAATTCCCTTAAATTGCACTTGGAGGTTTTTATCTTTTTTCCTGGCATATTCCAACTGGCATTCATTGTGATACGTTATTCCATTACTGGCACAAACTGGCGCGTATATTTGACAAATCCTTCTGCATTTTCCCTGGTGTAACACGTAAAGTGATGGTTTCCTTTGCTGCGCCTGCCAGAAAAGGATTCTCGTCGCATAGTTTTCAAAGTTGGATCCGCATAGCTGTCCATACGTCAACTTCTGCACTGGTCTTGGTAATGGACCCGCGGTTGCAAGATGGTTGATATATATTGTTAGCACAATCCAGATAACTAAAAATATAGATATGCATGTAAAGTTCCCATTTCCATGCGAATACGGGAACGTAATAACATAGCCTATACGCATAAAACTCACAAATAACGTGACTTTCTGTAGGTAACAGAATTTTCTAAATCGGTTCCGCAGATCTAGAAATTACTCCCTACAACCTCACAAACTTTACCTCTTTCTAATATTAGTACCTTTAGAATCGCGCATGGAATGGATTCGGATATGATTATATATATTCGTCGAAACCCTTTATAGATCAAAGATAATGATTAGATACTATCAGGTGATTAGTAACACTTGATCACGGATTACGTTATCTTCAAGGTATGAAAGATTTTAGTTAGACCAGCAGTTTTATATGAGAACAATACAATAACATTTACAGATGGATAATTGGTTTTAACAAGAAATACATCGTAACGGTACTTGTGAAGAACTACTACTGCGTCTTAATGCCTCGTAATAAATTAATAACAACCAAATAACATAAATAAAACCAAATATTTTCCCGTGAAGGAGTCAGCAGCCTTTAATGTCCCACAACTAATTCAATTTCACCACAATTTTATGGATTAGGAGCATTGTTACTTACTTAATTTAATCGATGTATTTTTTGCCATTGCAATTACTTTTAATAATCAACTTTTATATATCCAGTTAAAAGCGGAAAAAATCAAATGTGAATACATATGAAGCAGCATGGTTGACGATAAGCAGCTATTGAAGTCTATTCAATACAAAACTGGCCGGTGAAAAAATAATTACTGGAAAAGAAAAACCGATTTGTTTTGAAACGGTATTGAAATTCCATTGGAACAATTATTATGAGAAGTATCGACTACGTACATACTGGTGTACTTATACTTGGTATTTTAATATCATACATGAAAAGATGTCAAACCAAACACCCAAAATCATTAAAAAAAAAATTAACGTGATCAATAGGCTAGTTAACACTTTTTTAAATGGTTTTAAATTGTTCATTATCTTTCTACTAAATTGAAAAAAAAAATATATTTTTGAGACGTGATTACATGAATATTTTAATTTTTAAATATTTTTTTTGACAATACAAGCTTGTCGGTCATGATGATCTATATTTCAACTGTTTCATGACGTCAATTTAACAAATCCTTTACAAACGAAGCGTTTGACAAAAATAATAATTTGACGTTTAGTACATCACGTAACATTGTGTTGGGACGTCACAAAATGGACGACAGCGTTTTTGACGTTTCTAAAATTTAAAAAATTCATGATTTTTAAATAAAGAAGAAATCCTTAACTTAAATTAATTAATACTGATATATTTCGGAGCCTTATTCCATGTACTACACGAAATTAATATTGTTTATATTAAATTTGCAGAGACGTGATATGCACTTGCACTTACACTGGGCAGTGGATATGACCTCTGTCTCCGATTTCGGAGGGTGTGAATTCGAATCTGGTCCGGAGCAGGCACCTCCAACTTTTCAGTTGTGTGCATTTTAAGAAATTAAATATCACGTGTCTCAAACGGTGAAGTAAAACATCTTGAGGAAACCTGCATACCAGAGAATTTCGCAATCCGCCAGCGTCCAAAATCCCTCATTCTGAGAAGAGACTCGAGCTCAGCAATAAGCCGAATATGGGCTGATAACGAACATTTAACATTACATGCGAAATTGCGTAAAACAAACGAAAAAGTCTGAAAACATTAAATACGTTATGGTAATACCAATTGATATTGTGTCTAAAGAAACAAGTGGTCTGACTTAGATCCCTGATTCTACGTACCTGCGAACATAAAATATAGCCATTTAGGCAACGTAAGTAATTAGTTTATTCATAAGAAACAATCTGCCGGCTAACGACGTTGGTGTTGATAGCATCGACTCGGTAATGGACATTCTCAGAGCTTATATAGTATACTAGTGGACGCCCACGAATTCGTCCGCGTGGAATTTAGTTTTTCACAAATCCCTCGGGAACCATGGATTTTTCCGGGATAAAAAGTAGTCTAAGTGTTAATCCAGGCTATAATATATCTTAATACCAAATTTCAGCTAATTCGGTTCAGTAGTTGAGGCGTGAAAGAGTAACAAACATTCGTATCATCAAAATCATCGGTTTTCGCAAATCTCGTGTAACCATGGATTTTTTCGAGATAAAATTTTTCCAATATCCAAATTTCAGCTAAATCGCGTCAGTAGTAGCGGCGTTATAGAGTAACAAACATCCAAACATCCAAACATACATCCAAACATCCATACAAACTTTCGCGTTTTTAATATTAGTAGGATAGTAGGATAGTGTACTTTATATAGCTTTATATCTCATTACAGCTTTATAAGCTCGCAACTTAATCAGCAACACCTCTACTTGCAGGTAATAAAGAGTTATTCCATTCCCACGCCTCTCGACCATGGTATTATGATACAATAATAGGATTAGAAAAACAAATCTTCATAAGTGCGTAATAGTTTTTACTTACAAATAATGTTTTATACTATCAGCGTAATAAAAAATGATTTTAAAGGGATATGAATTAAAATATACTCGTATGTATGAGATACATATGAAATCACACTAATACGCGGCGACTACTAAAGCGATTTGGCTGAAATTTTGAATGTAAATAGATTTTACTCCGGACTAACACATCGTGAGATTTGTGAAAAACTGAATTCCACGCGTACGAAGTTGCGGGCGTTCGTTAGTTTATTATGAAAAACCGGCAAAAAACTCAAATGATGCAACGACGGAGTAAAATTTCAAAAATAAATTTTTGAAAAAAAATTTCAAATCTATACGGGGTATTATATTTCGTCGTGAGCTGGTTCTTGCAAAGAGAGTTAAACAGATACAAAATATAGATAGAAACCGTATGAGATACACTACTAGAGACTGTAAAGGCTAGACATTTCTCATTTCTTGGACGAATGGGAGTCTGGACTCTATATCTGGACGCCTACCACTAGAGAGGCAAGATCCATCTGGTAGGTGTCCACATATCCGCATCCTAAGTATCGGCATCGCATCAAACAGGTCGTAGTTTTCTTTCTGATCCGCAACGTATCGTAAAAATAAAAATCCGTTTAATTCCGCCCTATACTTAAGATGCTATTCTTTACAAGTTAGCCCTTGACTACAATCTCACCTGATGGTAAGTAATGATGCAATCTAAGATGGAATCGGGCTAACTTGTTAGGAGGAATATGAAATCCACACCCCTTTCGGTTTCTACACGATGTCGTACCGGAACGCTAAATCGCTTGGCGGTACGTCTTTGTCGGTAATTAGCCACGGTCAAAGCCTCTCATCAACCAGACCTGGAATTAAGAAAACCTCAATCGGTCCAGCCGGGGATCGAACCCAGGACGTCCGTCGTACAAGTACACTGCGCATACCACTGCGCCACGGAGGCCGTCAAAAACCTATTTTAAGCGACCATAATCTAAACTCCATATAGCTGCCTCCCAATACTATCTATGGTAGAACTAAAGGAAATAGCCATGGGCTAGCAAATAATAAACTCTGAAAAATTATATGTA
The DNA here is from genome assembly GCF_947172395.1 of Bicyclus anynana. NCBI lineage: Eukaryota > Metazoa > Arthropoda > Insecta > Lepidoptera > Nymphalidae > Bicyclus > Bicyclus anynana. Next base: position 4,865,789 of record NC_069087.1, on the reverse strand, counting down.
AACAACATTAATGTTTCTATCTGAAGTCTACTTTTGCTGATTCATAATAATTTAAGTTACGTCTTCAAAGTGACCCCGTTTTTAACCTCCTCTCTTTTTGGCAGCCAGATGATAAATAGTACCAAGTCGTAAATCAATAGTTACATAATACGCATTGAAAAATAGTTATTGTTTAGTTAGTGATGCTGCCCGCGGGTCCAACGTGTGGGAGTCTCGTGTTCCGAGCACTTGTTTCGACACATGGAGATAGGTATCTCAGTTGTTTTCTAGTCCTCTAAATTGCATACGTAATCCCATACCCATGCTCTGTAACAGCTGCACCTACCTATGTGTTGAAAGACCACCTACCTGAATAAATCTCGGATTGTATAGTCCATTGAAATGTTACAGTTTTTTGGCCTTACCCTGCGTTTTTTAGAGGACGCAATTTTATTTTTTTGATGTGTGGGTCAGTGGAAAGCTAAAACCAAGTTTGTGGGGTCGCCACCCTTGTCCCACGCTCGCGTGGTTCTAACGACAAAAATTTGCTGGACCAAAGTTGTAGAAAATTAAATTGCAACAAATTGTTTAATTTTTTTTTTATCAAACAAGTAATTTAAGAGATATATCGTAAAAATTATTTGAACCCGTATTTTCAAGATGGCGGTCGTAGGACAAGGTGGCGACCCTACAAGCTTGGCTTTATATTATATTGGAGTATTGTCGTACCCAATCCTAATACTATCTTTCCCGGCTAGTTGGAGGAGAATATAAATATTGGTCATATTTCAAAAGATATGGCAAATATTCCTAACTCCTAAAAACAAAAAAAAAATGTTTATAGAAACTCTTTAGTAATAAATAATATTTGACTGGTGTTTGTATAAATAGTAATTGAACTATTCTGAAGCTGACAAAAAATTTATGTTTCGTGCAGTGAACCATGTATACTCGTACTGCATACGTGAATACTCGTACTGCGTTTACAACGTACTAATCGCCACCTAATGAAGTAAGGAACAAGTGTCAAGTACCTACCCAAATAAATTCATTCCAAACTCAGGAAACAAATTCACTATCTTTGACGTATAGTAGTTGACATATACGAAATTAAGTATCTAATGTTAAAAAAAACTGGTAGAAAATACTAATAGTATTGTTCAAAACTAAAAGAAATAGGTTACGCTGAAACTTGAATGAAATAAAACAAAAAACATAGCTTTTGTAGAATTTCTTTAACGCCTCTAATGTTGCAAGGTCACGCCGTGTAAAAATAAACATTTGAAGAGTCATACAAGTAAATAGTGTCAAGTTTAGTTGCTAGAATTTGACACAAATATTGACTGTTACTCAGTATACATAGCTGTTTTATGTCTTCTATATTATCTATGCCTACTAACCTATACTAATATTATTAAGAGGTATAGTTTGTGGTATTGTGGGGGGTAATCATTGGATTTACTGAACTGATGTTGGAAATTCTATTACCACTAGAAAGCCACCATTTGTGAGTGTCATAAGTTATATTTTATCCCCGAATTCTTACGGGGACAGAAACTACGCGGATGAAACCGCTGGACGTCGGCTTTTATATTATAAAAAAGTAAATGTTTAAAATTTTAAGGTGCTTAAATACGTGCCTTTCGAAGTATACGGACATGTTGAAAATGTTTTCGTTTTATGTTATAGTTACGTATATAAAAATACACTACAGTTAAATTGTTGAAAGGTGTCATGACCTTTCTTTAAGTGTTCGAAATACGTAATTCATCCTTGGCTTTATGCAATTTTTCACGCTAAGTAACATTCTTTGATGATAAAATTAATATAATAAATAAGCAACTACTTACTGACTAATAGACTATTTTTAGCCTTTGCTATGTTTATTTGTGGCATTTTAGTGGTATTTATTTATTTATTGTTGCTAAAATGTATAGTAAATTGTACCGAGATATAAGGAAAAGATACGTGTGAACTATATGCGTATACAAAATTTTAATCGATACCTAATGAAGGAAGAAACAACAACCTTCAGTTTTGATATGCAATTTTCAATGTAAGCATATTTTAGCTGTCATCTTCGTTTACATTTCTCAAGCTTAATAATTTGATAGTCATCTTAATCTTACACGGAACTAATACTCGTATACCTAAGATGAGAAAAAGTTGATGAACTTTGAACAGGGAACGGGAAGAGCGCCGGATGTTAAGAGAAAATTTCTCATGTCCATGATCATGATCAAATTAACATTTTGATCGATGATTTCGATGGAATTATAGCTACAACTTAATTTGGCATGGGAATTGGGATCGTAATAATTGTTTTTGATAAAAAGAAGTTACAAAATAAATTTAAATAAATGTACTGTCTATAGCTTTTATTTTCACTTTTTCACAGGTTTTTGGAAATGTTTAATTTGTGTAATTTGTGTTAACTTTTTTGTAAGCTGCTTACTAAATACGATACATAAGATCAGAAATTATAATAAAGAGCAATGGTACCTCGACCGATGTCTTATTTATTATTGTTTACTGGATATTTATTTCATAATTATTTATTGCATTCAAACCAAAACTATTTTACTGATTCCTAAAGAAGAATAAAGAAGAAATGTTTTTATTCGTATTGGTATAGGAAGTTGAAGGACAATAACCATAAAATCAATTAAACTAGCGTAAAATTTAGTTTTTCACAAATCTCTTGGGAACCATGGATTTTCCCGGGATGAAAGTAGTCTATGTATTAATACAGAGTGAAATCTATTTCATTCCAAATTTCAGCGAAATCGGTTCAGCAGTTGCGGCGGTTAAGCAAATTTAATAAAGGCGTTAATGCAAACAAACTTCCATACTAAAATACATACAAACTTTCAGATTTATAATATTAGTAGGACAATAAAATATTCAATGTCTAGTTTTTGTACATCTATTGATGCAACACCATCATTGAAACAGATTATCCTAATATAATAATATCTATATAGAACAGGATAAATATGTAGGTTAATAAATATAGTTTATATCGAAAAACATTGATAATAAATACCATTGATCGTTTTGCGTAATCTTGATTATAGGTAAATCAACATAGTGAACATTTTATGTAATTTTTAATGTACCAATCACGTGAATCATTTAAAAAATGAATTCAACGTCGTAACTATTTGTATCCATTTGTTTATATTTCGCAACCATTTACTTTGTACACTTATTATTTTTTATTGTTGTCTGATTTACTAAAACGAACGAATAAAACGGTTAAGTGCGTTATGTAATGTCCTAAACCGGCATAACGTAAATAGCGGTCTAAGAATATACCTATTAGTCTGTACGTGTAATTAAAAAATACAATGTGAGCTATTGTAACAACAACTTCCGCCGCTATATTCCGCTATAACCATAATTGGTAAAGACGTGTCAAGGCTAGATTTTATAATTATATCTATAGGAAATCTCAAACTTAATCTTTCTTTATTCTAAATTTAATAAACACTTACGGTTTGAAATCTTTGAACCAAATAAACTGAAGCTTATTTGGTGATAACATTTGTGAATTCTGTGTGGGTGTGTGATTTTCATTTGTTTGTGATCTACTTTTAGTTATTCCAAATACAAATTTCAGTTTTTATTAAACTGAGAGTAATAAATAATTTGGTTATTTCCATAACATTTATTTGGTAGATATTAGGGTTTATTGATTCTCCTCCTAGCATGGAGCAGAGTGGTCGTTCTAAGCTCACGCAAGAATAGTTAATTATGAAATTGTATAAAAGTTAGTGATTGTATTAATTAATTTCGTATACTCAAGCAATTTATCTTATTAGTAAAATAGAAGGGTTTTTTTTATTCTACACATGATGATGCAATCTAAGATGGAGCGGGCTAACTTGTTAGGAGGAGTATGAAAATCCACACCCCTTTCGGTTTCTACACGACATCTTACCGGAACGGTAAATCGGCCAAATAAAGAAAACCTCAATCGGCCTAGCCGGGGATCGAAATAAAATCTCCGTCTTGTAAATCCACCGCGCACACCACTGCGTCACTCCAGGGTTGAGTTAAGCCAGGATTTCATGCCGTTCTATCTGTTAAGTTTTGTATCCCAAAGCAATTTATCTTACGGGTAAAGTAGTAATAGTAGACATTAAAGCCCGCCTTGGAGGTGACAAGCTGACGACAAAGGCGCCAAAGCTGCGCAATTCGTTTGAAATGTCTTCTATGGGTAGCAATATATCAGGACAATGGAATGCGGTTCAAAGTACAGCGAAGGTGCAATCATTCAACACAGTTCTATTTACATTCACCTTGTGTATAGGTTCCAAACGCCTTTCAAAGACGTAGATAAGATATACCGGTGTAGAGCTTTGAAGTAGGTACTTTAAAGTTTACACTATGATATAGTTATAATCGCGTAGTATGAATGAATAATTAAATATTACATTCGTTGGACATCATTTTCAATAGATAGCATTTTTTCAAGTTATTTTTGCGGGCGTTCCGAGGTTTCGCCCACATACTTCCAGTTGCCGCAGAAGTATGGTGATAAAATAAAGCATATATTATTTGCTGATAATATGGCTCTCCATTGGTAAAGGAATGGTAAAGGATAAACGATTCAGTGGTTTAGGCGTGAAAGGGTAACAAACAAACTCAACATCCGGGTTTATGATAAAAGTATGGATTGTAGTTAGTTAAATGGTTAATTTATGAATATTTGATTTCTTTTTTTCTTTTATTTTATTCTTAAACAAGTTAGCCCTTGACTACAATCTCACCTGATGGTAAGTGATGATGCAATCTAAGATGGAAGCGGGCTAACTTGTAACGAGTAGGATGAAAATCCGCACCTCTTCCGGTTTCTACACGACATCGTACCGGAACGCTAAATCGCTTTGCGGTAAGTCTTTGCCGGTAGGGTGGTAATTACTAATTAGCCAGCAGCCAAAACCTCCCAAAAGCCAGTTCTGAAACAATTCAGAAATCCTCAATCGCCACAGCCGGGGATGGAACCTAAGACCTCTTTCTTGTAAATCCACCACGCATACCACTGCCCCATGGAGGCCGTCAATTTTTTTATAACAGAGACCTACGCATAGTCAAATAGGTAAGAAATCAACAGCATGCTATCATGTCGAAATAACGTAGAGTTTTCAAAAAAGTAACATCTACCAGTAGCGAAGACTGAAATTTTTAGGTAACCCGTTAATGTGTTTTGTCTTCACGTTCGTGAAAAGTAATCCGATAGGAATCGGGTTGTTAGGAACCATCGCTCCTGGTACCTACTCTTTTCTGTGCTATGGGATATCGATGACTATGAGTAGGTATATGAGAACTGTCTTATCAATATACTGGTATTATATTTAATCGCCTGTGTACTGACAGTTTTGTTTATGAGATGACAGCTACTATTGCGCGAGAATCTCAAAGAACCTGTTGTAAAATTGAGTCATGACTGGTAGATAGATAATACGAGTATTGAATGTCTGACTTGATTATAAATCACCTTGCTAATTCGACGGTAGTAAGATATTGCAATAATTGAAATAATTCTAGTTTGAATTTCAATATGAAATTTATGTATAATTTTTGCAATAGATATATGACAGGTTTATATTGGGTCATATTGCAGGCGTAATTTTACTTAGAGGACATCTTTCTTTTGCTATTATACGTGCAAAAAATTTAGTTAGATAAATTTGTATGGGAATTAGTATCATTTGTAGAATTACTTAGGTAGGAAATAAGAAGTGTGATAGCAGAGTGACGTCTGCCTTCGATTCGGAGGGAGTAGGTTCGAATCCGTTCCGGGTCATTCATCTCCAATTTTTCACCTATGTGCATTTTAAGAAATATCACGTGTCTCAAACGGTGAAGGAAATACATCGTGAAGAAACCTGCATACATGAGAATTTCTTAATTCTCTACGTATGAAGTCTCCCAATCCGCATTGGGTCAGTGTGGTGGACTATTGTTCCCCTCTCATTCTGAGAAGAGACTCGTGATCAACAGTGAGCCGAATATAGGTTGTTATTGATGATGACTTAAGTAATTTAGATGAGTCGTGTATCTATTAATTATTATTATATTAATATTCAATTTTATGGTAAACCTTTTGCTTTGGTTGTAGTAGTAAAATGTACACACAGGTGTTTAACAGGCGTTTGTTTATGACAAAGGAGCATTGCAGAACATTATTAAATAAAAAAAATACCATTCAAGGAGTACTCTATGGTCAGACAACGTGTAGTGTTAATAAACCAGCTTACAAATGTGTAGTGTTAATAAAAACTGAAGATTGATAGGTACCGTACTATCCCGTCATCCTTAGGAATATATCAACAGCGTGGAATGTGGCCGGTAAGTACACGGTACTATACTAGTTAAGTAGTTATAACTGTGCAAGAGTAACCCGTTTGATATTCACCGTGTATCGCGTTGTATGTGGAGCTGTTACAATAATATTATGTACCAGCTGACGCCCCGCGGTTTCACCCGCGTGGTTCCCGTTCCCGTAAACTTACGTGGATAATATATAGCATATAGCCTTCCTTGATAAATGGGCTAACTAACACTAAAATAATTTTTCAAATCGGACCAGTAGTTCCTGAGATTAGCGTGTTCAAACAAATTCTTCAGCTTTATAATATTAGTATAGACTAGTTGTCCGGTAGACTTCGCACCATGTCATCATATTATCATCATTAAGAACCCATAATATTCGGCTCACTGTCAAGCACGAGTCTCCTGTCAGAACGAGATGGGTTAGGCCTTAGTCCACCACGCTGTCCCAATGCGAATTGGCAGACTACACACACGAAGAGAATTAAGAAAATTTTCAGGCAAGCAGGTTTCCTCTCGATGTTTTTCCTTCACCGTTTGAGACACGTGATAATTAATTTGTTAAAATGCACATAACTGAAAAGTATTCGAAACTACGCCTTCCGAATCGAAGGCAGAGGTCATATCCACCAATTAATCCCGATGTTGATTTATTACTATACTGTTGCGTTGAGACTAAATCAGAAGAGTGCACAACGTTTTTACCTAGGGTAGACTAAATCAGTAGAGTGCACAACGTTTTTACCTAGGGTAGACTAAATCAGTAGAGTGCACCACGTTTTTACCTAGGGTAGACTAAATCAGTAGAGTGCACAACGTTTTTACCTAGGGTAAGCATTATACACAAAAGTGGAAACCGTGAAAAAAAAAGAGTTAAATTCCTTCTACAATAGGCCCATAAATGTTCGTAATGAACCCTCAGGATTTGTAATGCATTTTTTATCTATGAAGACTTTTTCCTAATGGGTATACGTACTTCTTTAGAATGATTATTGTAACTCCGAGGGGTGGTGGTCTATTGACGTACCTACTCCAAATACAGTCTGTTGGACTGTTGGACTGTTGGTGGGGAATGGAAATATTGGTCATATTTAAAATATATGGTAAATATTCTTTAAAAAAAAGATTTGCAATAAATTGATATGTGCGATCTTATCTATATGCTACATTGCATTTTGATTTATACGAGTATAGACAACTTGTTCTATAAACAAATATGGTGTAACGACAAACGACTTGTCGGCGATTATTATTATTGAAACACGTTAAAGCTAAAAAGTTAGCCAACAAAGGAATATTGTAACTGTTTGTCATTTTTATCTTCTCGATGTTGTTTTACTCGTACATTTGCATCTAAGGGTAATGTTGAATATATTGTGTCATATATTTACTTAAGCCCTCATTCGCACGATAATTTCTTTCACGGGCGTTATAAAAGCTCGCTCAAAATTGAAAATGCAGAACTGCTCGAAAAAAGCGTTGTGTTTTAAAAACGCTGCTGTGTGAACATATACTTGGGAATGCATTTGTTGTATTTGAACGCTTTTTAATGTCCGTTAAAAAAAACCCTCGTGCGAATAAGGGCTAAGGACTCCTATCAACCATTGATTTAATTTAAATAATATTGGATTAAACTTTGTTATAATTTGTAATAGTTCAGTTTTGATACCAAAAATCAAAATTACTTTTAAACCGACTACAAAAAAGGAGGAGGATCTCAATTCGAGTGTATTTGTTTTTGGAAGTATGTTACCTGATTACTCGAAGACGCCTGGACCACAGTAAATGAATAATTCTTTTTTTGTTCGAAAAGGTATGAGGTTGTCCCATTTTCATCATGTCGATCTGATAATGGGATCCTTTATTATGTCATAAATTACTGTTTTTATGTAACTGTTTGTAATAATTATTTTGTTTATTCAAAGCAAAATAGTTTTTAATGAAAGACTCAACTTTTGTTCAGAAAAACACAAGCTATTAAAAATGCATGTATCTGCAAGAGACTGGAAGAATCGTTAGCATACGTAATGTGTAAGTTTTTATAATATCACGTGCTCGCTGATATACATATGTTCGTTTACTTGATTTACACTTACATTATGAGGATTTATGCAACGTCTAGATTGATTGTTGCATATACATCTAAGTCTGGCAACAATTTGTTATTAATATGGTAATTTGGTATTATTATTGAAAACATACTTACCTATTAGTGGTACAAAAAATACAGACCAAGAAATAACAATTTAATTTATAATTTAAAAAAGTAAAATATCATTAATTTTTATTTGTTTAAATTATTTTAATTCGGTTAAAATATTCCAATAGGCTTAACAATCAAGATGTGATGTCCCACATTATACATACTATCACAAAAAAATTCTACTTGGCAAGTAAATTATTATGTGCAATGGTTTTATCTTTGTTTTTGAAATCCATGGCATGGCATGGCTCTCTCTTTTTTTTTCTTATTCTTTACAAGTTAGCCCTTGACTGCAATCTCACCTGATGGTAAGTGATGATGTAGTCTTAGATGGAAGCGGGCTAACTTGTTAGGAGGAGGATGAAAATCCACACCCCTTTCGGTTTCTACACGGCATCGTACCGGAACGCTAAATCGCTTGGCGGTACGTCTTTGCCGGTAGGGTGGTAACTAGCCACGGCCGAAGCCTCCCACCAGCCAGACCTGGACAAATTAAGAAAATCTCAATCTGCCCAGCCGGGGATCGAACCCAGGACCTCCGTCTTGTAAATCCACCGCGCATACCACTGCGCCACGGAGGCCGTCAAATTTTAATTGGTTCATAGCTCAGGTTTTCTACACGTGGAACAATTTTATCTTGGTTTCTGGAACCCTTATAATTTACCATCCCGTGGTTTAAGGTTCATATTTTTTGTAACTACATAATACATACCTATAGGTATGAGAGAAGGAAACTATTTCCCATTTATCTAAAGCCCGCTAATGTTTACACTAGTAAGAAGTCCTTTTCATGGCAGTAACTCCAACAGTTAGACTAGGCGCTGCGATGAGTTGAATGTGCATAATTTGAGGACCGTATTCTGTTCACAGTTTCGAACTCAGAAAGAATTCAGAGATTTTGATTATACTGAGTAAGTCGACTGAACAAAATGATTTGCATCAATTTCTTTGCTTGTTCTATTAAGAATATCCAATTGATTCTCATAATTAAAGAAATTAAATCTTGTTTACTATAAGATATCTTTTAATTTTCAGAAACCATTTAAGCTCCTGGCAACATCCAGAATCATAATCTTCATACTTCTTTGAGTTCAAAACTATAAACGGAACGTGGTCGTGATATTCACTATCATCATCATTAACAACCTATAATAGGCTCACTGTTGAGCACGAGTCTCCTCTCAGAATGAGAGGAGTTAGGCTAATAGTCCACCACTCTAGCACAATGCGGATGGGCAGTCTTTATACATGCTTCATACACGTGATATTTAATTTCTTAAACTGAAAAATTTAAGGTGCATACTCCGGACCGGATTCAAACCTACAATTTCGAATCGAAACCAGAGAGATCACTTCCACTGTGCTAGCACGCTTCATCTTCATATTCTTATATTACGCACACGCAACTCCTCACAGCGCCTGGTCTATATGCATGCTCAAAGTACCTAACGCTACGTTCAATGACACGTCAGGTGCCGGTCTTAGCACTTGACACCACGGCCACAGTCACGCTCCGCGACAGCGCCGGGTCTCTCACGAGTGTAACAAATATCGGATTTCTAAAAGCCTCAAGGGTTCGCAATAATGACCATGAACAATGAGCCTGGAGTCTTTTTTTTTTTGAAACGCAATTACCATCTCTACTAGTTACGCTTTAAAAGGGGGTTTTTGTTGAGGATTTTTGTTTTCGAATGAATAAAGAAACGAACATACCCCGTGTTAGCTGATACTCTATACGAGTAATTTCGAAATATTTTACTACATAGCAGGGAAATCTACAATCGTCTGAATTAACGAATTTTCAGTACTGTACAGTCTACACTCTCGTTCGTCGTTATCAACCCATATACGGCTCAATGCTGAGCTCGAGTCTCCTCTCAGAATGAGAGGGGTTAGGTCAATAGTCCACCACGCTGGCCCAATGCGGATTGGCAGACTTCACATATTAAGAAATTCTCTGGTGTGCAGGCTTCCTCACGATGTTTTCCTTCACCGTTTGAGACACATGATATTTAATTGTCTAAAATGCACACAACTGAAAAGTTGGAGGTGCGTGCCCCGGACCGAATTCGAACCCACACCCTCCGAAATCGAAAGCAGAGGTCATATACACCAGGCTGTCACGGCGATTATCACTGTACCAAAATTCACACTGACTTTGAAGCAGAATATAGGCTCTTTTTCTTTCCGGAAAATCCACGGTTCCTGTGGGATTTGTGAAAACAGAATTTCGCGCGAACGTAGTCGCGAGCGTCCACTAGTAATATGTAATATGTCCTTTAAATACTCTTTGAATTAAGTATTATTATAATAGAAATAATTTCTTGACAAATTATCTTTATTTTAACTTTACAAATTAATAAACTTATTTTACTGATAGGTAACGTAAGATTGGCATTATTACAAACAAGTTTGACTAGTAAAAGAGTATCCGGTTAACGTACATGTGATAGATATTAATATAAAATGTTACGTCAGTGTCACATCTTCCTATTTATGTAATACGTTAAACTACCGACTGTATGTCTGTGTGACTGTACCTTTGACGGCCTCCGTGGCGCAGGCGCAGGTCCTGGGTACGATCCCCGGCTGGGCAGATTGAGATTTTCTTAATTGGTCCAGGTCTGGCTGGTGGGAGGCTTCGGCCGTGGCTAGTTACCACCCTACCGACAAAGACATACCGCCAAGCGATTTAGCGTTCCGGTACGATGTCGTGTAGAAACCGCAAGGGGTGTGGATTTTCATCCTCCTCCTAACAATTTAGTCCGCTTCCATCTTAGATTGCATCATCGCTTACTATCAGGTGAGATTGTTGTCAAGGGCTAACTTGTAAAGAATTTTAAAAAAAAATTATATAATGTGAAGTTTTAATAAAAACCTCTTTTAATTTTAATCTAAACAAAAATCGTACGTGAATACGAGTTTCATGGAAAGTTAACATTTTTAATGAAGATTTTAATATTAATTATTATATTTTGACTGTATATTTTACGTAATTAAAAGACTTCTTGTCTTTTATCTCTAAGTACTCGTAAGGTGATTAAGATTGCGTATAGTGGCTTAATTCTGTAAGCCAATATATCGACCATGTGGTAAGCACCCGATTAGCAACGGAGGACAATCCTATAATATTAAATAAAATTATCTATACTAAATATTATAAAGAAAAAAGATTTGATTGTTTGTTTGTTTGCATTGAATAGGTTCTAAAACTATTGAACTGATTTTAAATTTTTTTTCACTGTTGTTAAGCTATTCTACTCTCGAGTGCTATAGGCTATATTTTATTCCCGAATTCCAACGGGGACGGGAACCAGGCGGGTAAAATTTCTCGGGCGGGCTCTTGAATAAAAGTTATTTCAACACGGTAGAATATGATGTCTGAGCAAGTATAGCCAAATACCAACATAAATATACATCGCCTGAGCATATGCAATAAAAAAAAGTAATTTAATTTATAAATTATTAAAATGAGCTCTTTAACGAAAACTTTCTCGTTGACCTCAGCTGCGCAGCGGAGCAATTGTTCGCCTTGCAACTAATCAAGGTTTGATTCCTAATTGTTAGGCCAAGTTTCATAATAACAATAATTATAAACGGTTTAATGCATAGATTAAGTTAAGGATGTATTGTATGCCTGCGCTTTGTGAACACAATAAACTTCCAACTAAAAGATTTTACTGAAAATTCTTAGTCTTTCGCTCAACAGTACCCTAATGGATTTATATTTAGCTACTTTACTTATACATTTGTTTTCTGTGGCTAGACGCCGCTAATACGATTAGAATAGTATGAAATATTTGTCATTTCATAAAACTTATATAATGATAATTAGAAATAAATGAAAATATTACAATCGCAATAGAGATGGTAGATACTTTAATCAATCAATCTTGAAATTTCGTTTAAAAAGCAATATTTTTAACATGAATAATATTCTAGGAGTCAGTACGATATGAGCATCAAGATATTTGGGTTTAAGTAAGAGAGGCTTCTTAACACAGAAGGTATTAAGCCCTTAGATATAATTTATTGAAAAACTAAAATTCGATGCACTTTAAAGAAGAAGCTTAGCAAATAGGCGCTTGGCATTAAACTCATTTAGTCATACTTAGATTGACGATTACGGTACGTTTTTTTATTATTATTCTTTAAAAGTTGACTACAATCTCATCAAATGGTAAGTTATGATGCAATCTTAAGATGGAAGTGGGCTGACTTGTTAAGAAGGAGGATTGAAATCCACACCCCTTTCGGTTTCTACACGACATCGTACCGGAACGCTAAATCGCTTGGCTGTACGTCTTTGCCGGTACGGTAGTAACTAGCCACGGCCGAAGCATCCCACCAGCCAGATCAATTTAGAGAACCTTAAGCCGGGGATCGAACCAAGGACCTCCGTCTTGTAAATGCATAATGCGGAGGCCGTCGAATATGTAGAAAAATACATAAGACTTCGTTCTGACTATAATTTTAGTTAAACAGCCTAATTCAATAGCTTGAAGCCTCAATAGCTTGAAGCCTCAATAGCTCAAAGGTAAGAGCGGTCGGACTCATCACCGAGGGATGGTGATTCGAACCCCGCGTCGTTGGTCTATTGTCGTACCCACTCATAGCACAGTCTTACCCGACTAGTTGGAGGGGAATGGGAATATTGGTCATATTATAAAAAATATGGCAAATATTCTTTAAAAAAAATAATAGTAAATAACGAAAGTCGAGAATATACCTAAACAACACGTAAATATTCATTAGTGTAATTACATCCTGTCCACGGCTCGGGAAAATTGTATAGATCGCGTATTACATTTCATTTTGCACATTGCTGAGGCTTTTTACTATCCGCGAGTTATTTACACAACCGGTAAATCTCGTTATCTATTTTCCTTCCGGTCGAGCTAGTATCGGCTCCTGCGGTCAACGTTCCTATTTAAAACTATAATATACTCGGTTGTTATAATCTTCTCATATTGATATTGCGTGACTATTATATATTTTACATATTTTTGTATCGATAGCTATTTTCACACCTTTAAGGAATCTGTAAGGAAGTTTATTGTCCAATGGACATGACCTCTGCCTCCGATTCAGGAGGGCGTAGATTAGAATCCGGTCCAGGGCATGCACTTCCAACTTTTCAGTTATTTGTATTTTAAGAAATTAAATATCACGTGTCTCAAACGGTGAAGGAAAAACATCGTGAGGAAATCTGCATACGTGAGAATTCTCTGCCAATTCGCATTGAGCCAGCGTGATGGACTACTCGCCTAAACCCTCTCATTCTGAGAGGAGACTCATGTTCAGCAGTGAGCTAACTATGGGTTGTTAACAAGTAACCAATTAAAATAAAATACGTAGCCGAAAGTATCATTCTATCTCTGAGCTGTTTAGTGTTTTAAATGGTGTTTCTAATCTAACTTTGATTTATATAAGTATTTACGTTTTAAATAGGAGGTATTGTAAAACATTACGAGATCTATTTATGTCAATCTATAGTGTAATGACATACATTACTTGTACACTATGGATTCACTTGACATACTCGTATAGATCTCGTAAAATTTATATTTATTCTCATATAGACAACGAATGTGTGAGCAAGGAGTGAGATGCACTACCATTGAGTTCATGTTAGAATTCTATGGCAATAGCCCATATATCATTTATATTACACATTTTTAGACGGTTGTGTAATAGCAAAATTAATCACGTCTCTAATTATAGAAATATCCAATTCTTAATTCGGTTAGTAATCGAGACCAAGTATTGTGAAATGAACAAACAATGCGCTGACACATCTGTTTATACAAAGCTCCTAAAGCGTAGAAATTGCCTTTAAAGAATTGTACAAATAAAAGGTACGAAACCTCCATAACTAGAAACTCAAGGCGAGAGTGGAATAATCTGTTCTAACGAGGTTTTGAAATAGTAAGGTGGCAAACTAGCCAGTTCCGATTTAATATGCTATTGCATTGCAATTTTCACTCCTTATAATCTTTAGATACGAAATAATAACAAGGTAATTTGTGATATTCAATTACCTAAGATAGTCATGACAGAATTGCAGAAGATTTCCTTTTTATATAAATTGTTAACGGAACAAAGTCGATAGGCTATTGAAAGTTGCCGATTTTTACATTTCATAGTATTTTACTTGTTATAATGTTGCGATATTTAATGATAGGCTACAATGAGATTATCACGTTTTCTAGGTATAAAGTATACAAATTGTGTTTAGAAATTTTTATCTCTTTCACGGAATAACCTTGGTGGAGTGACCCCTCGGATTGCAATACGGCGTTTGTTTGTGCATTCAAATTCTCTAATATACGAATCAGGCTTTAAAAAGAAACTACCTTGAAACCTCTAAACTAAATTTCTACGATTTAAATTAAAACTTTAAGTTAATAATTAGGTGTCACGGGTACGTGAGGCCTAACACTTGTATAGTAGAAGTTGGGTTAATTTAACGACGTTTTCAAAACGAAGTGTTTTTAATTATTGGTAGACGTTTACCACTAGGTTATATAATTAGGCTGGTTGTTCTATTTATAATAGGTATGTACCTAGTACCTCCTATATAAAATAAGTACCCTTTAAGAAAATTAATATTTAATATTTATGTTTTAAATATGTATTTACCTTTAGGTTGTTACCGTATGAAGGTAAGGAATGCATGAATTATTTTTCATTTAATTATTTATTTATTCATAATGTAAAGTTCAATACGTTGTCAGCCCGCATCGGTAGATATTATGGCGAAGTAAAAGTAAAAATTTTATTTTTGCTTTCATTTTCATATATTTGAACACTTCGATAAATACCTACCTACCTTTTTAAAATATGACACTAAACTTCGAAACCCTTTAAATATGCCTTATATCCGGATACTACAGCTTTTAAAGAAACTAATCACATCTAGGCCAATTGGTATATTA
This sequence comes from Bicyclus anynana, assembly GCF_947172395.1. Classification (NCBI taxonomy): domain Eukaryota; kingdom Metazoa; phylum Arthropoda; class Insecta; order Lepidoptera; family Nymphalidae; genus Bicyclus; species Bicyclus anynana. The sequence continues at coordinate 4,850,330 of NC_069087.1, read as the reverse complement.
GTAAGTATCTTCATTAAAAAGTTGCAATAAAAATATTATTGACATCATACGTCTATCGAGAACATATTATTGTCGATTGAGTTGAATTCACAGCTTTAACAAAACGTAAATGTCTCGTTTATCGTATATGAAACCACTTCAAACCGTTTTGCAAGTCAAATAGTTCTACAGAGTCTTGTAAGCATAAGAAAATCAACTTCATCACAGTGTAATGTTTTTACATTTTACACGGCACATACTTCCACTCGCACTTGGTTTTATGCTATTTACGGTACGATGAGATGTCCACTGTTTTACCAATGACATATACATATTAATGTGAACAGTTGTCTGATTCAATTGAATTGTAGACTTGAAATAATACAAACCATGAGATCAGGGGCGTAGCTACTAGCCGTATCAGCCGTATTAATTATACGGGGCCCCAGGAATACAGGGGCCCCTTATTTGTAAAAGCACTAATTTATAAAAAATAGTAAAAAGTAATTTACAATATTACTTAATCTGATGGTGCATTCCGGCAAAAAAAAAAACAAAAAAAAAACTGCAAAAATAATGAAAGTAAAAAAGCAATAAGTAAATCTAAAACTAAAGAGATTATTCGGGATTTGCCGATCGTCTATGGGGCCCCCCAACTTATTTTGATACAGGAGTCGGGACCCTTCTAAGGCACGCTACGCTACAGTCTGGGATACATACATTGAACGGATGTTATTGTAATCTTTCTTCTTAAACTTGTAATGTATGGAAAAACACTTCTGACCTGCTTCAATAACACTAACAATATTACATAGTTAAAGTTTATACATACTTGACGGCCTCCGTGGCGCAGTGGTATGCGCGGTGGATTTATAAAACGGAGGTCCTGGATTCGCTCACGGCTGGGCCGATTGAGGTTTTCTTATCGGCAAAGACGTACCGCCGAACGATTTAGCTTTCCGGTACGATATGATGTCGTGTAGAAAACGAAAGGGGTGTGAATTTTCATTCTCCTCCTAAAAAGTTAGCCCGATTTCATCTTAGATTGCATCATTACTTACCATCAGCCTCCCTAGCCAAGTGGCACGTTTGTTCTCTTTCTACGATCGCTTCGAAAACTAGAAAAAATGAAAGGAATGGCAGACCTTGATTATGTGACCTGTCGATAGCAAATGTCATTCCCATACATCTTTCTAGTTTTCGAAGCGTTAGCAATCGTAGAAAGAGAATCGACGTGCAACTTAGCTAGGGAGGCTGGTGAGTTTGTAGTCAAGGACTAACTTGTAAAGAATAATAAAATGCCCATCGTGCCTACAACGATAAATCCGCGCTTACAATGTATAAAAGGTAAAAAACCCTCTAAATAAAACGGTCGGTCCGCAGTTTTAATAGGCTACTGACCTGGTGTACAAAACTAAGAAGATTTTTTGCATATAGGCAGTTTAGATGCCTAGAAACTCTAATCACATTTTTATTTGTGAAAATAATCTCGTTGTGATATTTTTATAAAACAAAATTGTAGTTTTTTCACGTCACCGCAAACGCCAATCATAAATGTGACGTCATTCGCTACAAGGCATTCGTTTGTGATTGGCGCTTGCGGTGACGTGATATAATATCACGTCACCGAAACAAATTTGGCGTTTGTATCACAACAAACGTGATACAAACGCCCATCACGCTGTTATCTCTATGAATGACGTTACTTGCTAATGTGTTGTGTTTCCGCGGCAAAAATTTTACGTAGATATTTTTTATATATATCAAAATTTTTTACTGGTTATTATTGACGGGACAAAATAAAATATAGCTTAAAATGCTTCAGTTAAAATACTTCAGTTATAGCTTAAAATACATAATTCAGTTTTAAACACTGTTTACAAAAGAGGCAAGTAGCCTATTCGTCTCGGCCGATTTTTTGTTTGCCAATCATCGTAAAAATTAGATGATACCATTTAACAAGTGCTGTGCAACTCGACCTTCAGAGAATAGTTAAAAAATACGGATCTTATGAAAACTACATTTGCATATTCATGTGCTCATACATCTTAGTGAAATCTGCCTCTGCGTCGTAAATCAAATTAATTTGATAGTATAATAGCGCCATTTGGTTGGATGCGTTCAATTTATTTAATTAATAGAAGATGAAAAGTTAATTCGTTTTTTCGTATGATTTTATTTTCTTCATTCGACATCAATGAACTATAAAACAAAGCCTATAGGTATTGTATGACGCTAATTGTATGAATTCAGTAGGTTAGTGCTAATATTTTTTTTAATTGCTTTGTTGAGTTCTTTTATTATTTAATTTACATATTTAAAGCATTTTGCGCTTAACGTTACTCTAATGATTTAATGATGTGAAAGAAAACATATAATATATATTTAGATTCCTAACTCAAACACAGACGAAGACGATTATTATTATTATTCTTCAAAACCTATGAGAGTCCAATGGAATTTTCGTAAGTTATCATAATCTTGTAACATTGTAGATTGACTACAGTTCGTGCGCTGTAGCATGGTGCGGGTGAAAATTGCCTGTATGACGTTCGTAATACGTACTATTATCGTGAATCACGGCAAACTTTCAAGAGTAAAACAAACTGTCACCCGCATCATGCTGCGCACAAACTTGTAGTTAAATGACATACATGACACAAGTCATAAAAGAAAAGAAGAAGGCCGAAACATTTGGGTGGCCCTAATACCTAGCAGAAAAGTGGCGCCATAGAATTCGGCTACAGTAAAGTTTTAACGGTTGTTCGGCCATGTCATACTCGTTAACATTCAAGACGAACGACTGCGACTCCCTTCAACGTAAATGATGACTTCGGTCATGCTTTGCCTATGAATATTCCCGCGAATTCTTTTGAGAAATGCCTACTACTACTGTAATATGTAGAATTAAGCTTATTAAGAATTATTGTTCTGGAATTTTTAAGACTAAAAATAAATTCTTGAATGGATGAAAGAGAAAACTATGAAAACCCCAAAGCGACGGTCGAAAAAATGGAAATAGCTGTTTTTATTTTGGACCTGACAATTTCTCAATTTTTGGCATGCTATTTCTTGCCTAAAGTGTTTTTCATATAGCATAGGTACGGTGACAGTTATCTTATGACGTTCATAATACGTACTATTATCGTGAATCGCGGAAAACTTTCAAGAGTGAAACGAACTGTCACTGTACCCATGCTATCTGAAAAGCACTATAAGTCCATGTTTTCTGTGTCTGTTCCTAAGACGATTTCATTTAAATAATATTGGTATGCATTAAAGGCATCCTACGTTCACTACCTTCTAAAATTTTGAGTTTGCAGAATTTATAAAACTAGATTAGTGTTGGTCTGGGTGGGCCATGGCTATTTAGTTAGCCAGTAGTAGTAGGTCTTCCCGGCAAAGGTGTATTACTACCCTTGTGATTTAACGTACAGTTACATACCACTTAGGTCTCTAGATGTAATCTTACACGAGTATAAGACTTTAACAAGTAGATAAATAATAATTCAATTCGTCAATGCTTTCTGTCACGTATGATTTGTACACCTTCAAGACAAGAGTGATAGGCAGCTTCCAGGTCGGCGCACTACAATCTATTAGATCTCATAATTAATTTCTGCATGTTTGTAGTCAAGTACCAGCATATTTAATAGAAATATTATATTATTATATAACCTCTAGCTCGTCTAGGTCAATTGGCTGATGAAAGGTAAGACCTATTTGCAACAACACTTGTCAAACATTACAATAACTTTTGACCTACTTCGATAAGGTTTCAGTAACCTTAATTATTCAAAACTACAAACTCTTTCAGCCAGTCAAGGGTCCGTGCAGAATATAATAGTCTCTTGTGAAGTCGGACCTTAGTCAAATAGAAAATACTAAACAGAAATACGTGCACAGTTAAATACAATACAAACCTACTTGAACTACATTTTCAAGTAACGTGAGTATACCATGGAAATATATAAATACTCGATGTGTACTGTTTACTAACAATTAAAATTGAGGGTATTAATCACTAGTCATTTCACACCTAACAATAATCATAATTAATTTGTTCTTAAATTAATGATTATAAATTCGATTAATAAGTTTAGAATAATTAGATATAGTTAATATATTTTATAAATAAACAATACATAATTTAAAATAAATAAGTTATGAAATGACATGCGTTTTCTACCTTAATTTCTAATTTGTTTGTTGGTAAACAGTTCACATAACTGAAAAGTTAAAGGTGCATGCCCCTGATCGGATTCGAACCTACTCCCTCCGAATCGTAGGCAGAGGTCATATCCACTATACTGTCACTATCACTGGGCTATCTGTGAGTGACTTTGTGTTTATTAACTAATTATTACTATTATTATAAATAAATATACTTACACAATACACGCATCACTACTTGGCTCCAAAGTATGGTATAGCCTGTGTTAAAGGGTACTAAAATAGCAAAATTTATCATAGATATTTTTAAACTACATATAAGACACTAGAAGACATCCATGCTCATCACTCAAATATTTAAAGTTTTGGGAATCGAACCCAGGACCGTGGATGCAGAGAGCAGGGTCACTACCCACTGGGCCACACGGCCGTCATTTAGAATTGCTTTTTACATAGCGACATGGAAATATATCGTTGTTAGTCGAAAACTACTAGCGGATGCCCGCGACTTCGTCTTTAATCCGGCCCTATCATAAAACTACTAACTATAGAGTACCTCCCTGCCAAATTTCATCTTTGTACGTCAAGCGATTTTCGCGATTTCGTGATGGATGACTATATTCGCATATAAATATCAAGATTTATGTTATTAAGCAGTTGACCCGCTAAGGAAACTATATTGTTTGATGAGAAGTAAAACAACGGTAGGCTTTAGTCACGAAGAAGTGATATTTAGAACGGATGTCGTTACACTAATGCTGTTTTCTAATACCAATGAGTAAACTCTGCACTTCTCACTTGTCACTTACACTTATTAACCACTTTTTTTGCCAAAATACCCACATTTCATTCACTCCATCTCCGAAGTGTGTTCAATAGTTATTTTCATAATAAATGCGATCTAGCCAACTTATGTGGTTAATTGGAATTTTTTAAAATAAAAACTTATATAACAAGTATTCGATAGTTTGTATCGCTTTGTTTATGATATATATATATATATATATATATATATAGGTTTATGATATATATAGATATATGATAGGTGTGAAATAGAGATTTAAACCTTCGTTTTTAATTTGTTTGTTGGTAAACAGTACTCATGAAGAAAGGCTTAGTATAGATATATATTTTATCGAATCTATAATTAATTATTCTAGGTCGACCTACACCGTGGTCTGAAGTACATTACAATGGTCAAACGTATTCAATCTTGTCACTTATCAAATCTTTGATTCGTTTAAGTTCTATATTTTTAACGGCTAGGGTCATATAACCTCTCTGATTTAGATCAGTCCAATAACCGGGACATACTGAGGATTAGTTAACAAGCACTTTAGAAACCTCAGGTTTTCTGTTTTCTCTCAGCAAATACATATTATATAAGAAGAATTCCAGCAAAAAGCTCAAATACTTAGTTCGTGTAAAATATAGATTAATATTACACAATTACACATTAACGGTTTGAATAGCTATTGAGATGCTTATTATCAAACGCTAACGATACTTTTTTATACCATTAGCAATGGAGTTAGACCGTATAAAATAACAGTTTCAATGAATAATAAAACGGGTGCAGACCCACGCGCTCTTTATTTTAATGGTGTATCATTTATTTGAGAGCAATTTTATGAACACTTTAGTACACCGTAACTTCATCTGGTCAAACAATTCTTGAATCGATGTTTGTTATGTAAGAGTAGGTGGTACCAATGATATTTTATATTACAGATGGCACACTAGCGCATCAAAACTGACGCGGATAAAGTATGGAAATTTGACTTAATTTCATTCAGTCGCTTATTAAACAACAAACGTTATTTAAACAAATAATAACTGAATATCGTGAGTAGGTATATCGTGATGAGATGTAGACTGGAAAATGCAATTTTGATTTATTTAGGTTTTTTGCTGTTCTTGCTTATGGTTTCAATCGTCTGTTTCCGGCCTCTTACAATATAAACACCTTCAAAGCTCGGACTCAAAATGCTGCTTATAAGCGGTTTTTATTTTGTCTCTATTCAAATTACCAGTAATATATTACAAGTGTACTCCACGAAAGAAGTCTCGCGGCTAAAACCTGAACTAAAATTGACAATAAGACCGCCATTACCAAATGACCATGAGCGCCGCATCTGGGGGACTTGTTTCGTGGCGCGGAGTCTAGTACAGTAGTTCGGAGTAATATAGTACTCTGAACGACTTCGTGTCCATACGAAAGCGTGACTGCACCGCGCTAAGTGATGGAACAAATATTTAACAAACACACACAATGATCTGCGTATTTGCAAAACAATCGGCTTTACGTTACGCAACTTAAGTGCATTGTTATCACGTGGAATTTCTTTTGAATGAAAGTGGAATTTTGACATTTAACACTTTTTACGAATTGACGAGCTTAACGACCACTCTGCCGCAATTGTGTGCATAATTATTAAAATAATTTTATGTAATTCAAAATCCACCATTTAAACAAATAAAAAATAAAGATTATTTCTTAAATCAGAATTTAATTTAAGAAATCTTATTACGCTTTTTATAATTATATAATTAGTAATTTAGTTGCACAATGCACACTAGTATTGGGTATGTGTGATAGATAATTGGGCTGATTCTAGATAATTAAGATTATAGAAGATCATGTTGAATGTGTAAATAATATCATCATTACGCTGAAAATATCTTAAAAAGCTAAAAAAAGTTAAAAAAGCTAAAATAAGTTCAAAAAAAAAAACGGCGAACAAACGGTTTTTATAAGATTGTTAAAAGGACGTGATTTTTATAAGACTAACATTTATGGCCTACACTGTACGTGATCTAGTATGTGAAAAAAACTGTAATGTAAACATCTGTTTTAATAATACTGAGTCATCATATTCAGGCAATTCCTTAATGAGATTTTAGAGGACACAAGTCTCTCTCCTATAAGAGAGTAAGAGATAAGAGTGTAGACCCACCAAGTAACTCCAATGCAGGTAGATGGGTTAGTCCTTCGACAGATTACAAGGATGTTTGTGTTTCTATAATATTTTACCAATATGTGACTGAACATCGTGCGTTTCGAAATCCGGGGTCGTAACCCCACCGAGTTTTCAACTCTATACTAAAGCCATAGCACGATGCCCCCTATTTATTAACAAACAAATTAAAAATGTAGGTATAAATCGTCATTTCACAACTAATAATAATTATAAATTACTTGTTCTTACATTAATGAAAATAACTTTGATGATTAAGCTTAGGACAATTAGATATACATATACATAGTTAATATATTTTGAATAACATTAACAAAAAAACAATAGGTACATAGGTAATTGGATCCAGAAACTCATGGCCCGTAGCTCCCTGAATAGTACTTTACCGTGGAGTATATTACAAATCTAATGTTATTAGATTAATGAAAAAGAATTCAACGAGTGCAAAGCTGTACGGCGAAACTCAACTTTATAAAATGTCTAGTTTTTACATTAAAAATAATTCACAATTATTATATACCTAACTAGATATACTTCGGTATAATAATGACACCTTTTTACCAACTAATCGACCGACCATAAATACTGATAGGTACCTACCCACTTATTTGTCTATTTTCAAATCACGTTAAAAATCTTATATTTATTATATACCTAACCATAATATTAAGTAAATATTATCCGTAAACATTTATTTTTATCATTTCTCTTTTTATTTTATAATTTTTTTGTGTTTGTATTTACATTACTAACATACATTATAAGTTATGGCTGTTTTTGTACACTATAGTATGCGCATTATCATCTGAGTCGTCCGGTCATAAAAGTCAAAAAAGATAGGAATGTGCAGCGCGCCTACCTGCGCACCCTAATTATCGATAAACGGCTACCTGCGCACGTGCTAATGATGAGTCAATAATGATTTGGACGATTCTGATTGGTCGGTTTCTAATGTAATTGCATTGCGTATTTTTTTTGCTATAAATGTGTTTACTGCAATTAAATAAATACATTCATGTGTTACTCGTTGCGCACTATGGATACTAATATATAATAAATTTGGCAGAAGACGAAGATTCTGATGATGAAGACTCAGATGAAGATTAATTTTATTTAGTTAATAATTATATAATATGAAATATGTATTATATTAAATAAAATATTGTTAATTTTTTTAATTTTGTGAACAAGATACGATAATAAACTTTACTTATCGATAATATGTCTTTCATTGTTACACCCTTCACTAGACGGCTCCATAAGACCCATAAGTGCAAGCGAGATAGATATAGAGAAATGATTTATGGCCCTAAGACTCAGTTGTTAATGCTATTAGTATAACAAGTATGGGGCAAGGCCTGAAATAAACATATTCTATTTCTTTATTTATTTTAATATTATTCGCGTATATTGTGAGAAAATAATTTCAATGGCACCGCATACTAATTAAAAATCTCAACACTATTACAAATACGAGTGTGTTACAATATGTGCGAGTGAGTCAATAAGAGTGCCATCATTCGAGAGTAACGTAACGGTCAGCAAATACAGTAATTACTAGCTATTACAGTATTTAGTGTGAATTATTAAGATTCACGTGAAAGCCATAAAAAAGATCTTCTCGAAACACACAATTAAATATGAAAGGTGCGCCCGGCGAAATCGCGGGTAGTCGGCGAAATTTTACCGGTCAAAATTCAAATTAAATTTACATGTAATTAGCGTATAAACGATTCAAGAAACATTAGGATTGATTGTAAAATTATGGGTCACTGACCTGATGCTGTCCAGCATTCCGGGCACTCCTGGCACAGCGTCGACCAGTCGAAGGATAGGTCCTCGAAACTAGCCATGGCAATGGCTTCTTACAAGTCCACAAGAAACATGCTATAGCACATACACACAACACTGTTCTCGTCCGTAAATCCTTGCGAAAAGCTCTACGAATTTATAACGTTATTAGCACTTGTAAAATCATATAATGATATGTTGTCATGCGCAGGTGTGGAATCCTTGGCGCGTGGCGTGCGTACGCGCGCTAGCATTAGCGGCCGGGCGAACACTGCGCGACGCAAGCCGCGACAACCTCGCTCGCTCGGGATGTGTCGCTCGCCCCAAACCTGTTTCTACATTCTCGGACTCAAGTCTCAGCAGCTATACCATGTGGCTATACGTATAATGCAATTTGTACTGGCAACGCTCAACTCTTTCGATTTCAATGAACCGTTAACGCATACTCCTGTGGATGCGTCTTTATCAACACCTGTAACCTGCTCCCGATTAGCGATGTATTTTTTTGTTTATTTTCAGATAGTTGCAAGTATATTAACGTAGCAGTGACTTATAAACATTACCTGGGTACTTTGGTTATGAATTCCGATCAATAGACCGACTGTTAACACTTTGTTATTCCTTTTTACCCAAGTTTTACCTGTTTCCGATAAGCCATGTTTTTGTTGTTTAACGTGGAGCAATAAGTTATCATCTTTATGTTGGTTAATAATCTTTACTAATATTATAAAGCTGAAGAGTTTGTTTGATTGAACGCGCTAATCTAAGAAACTACTGGTCCGATTTGAAAAAATTCTAAAAAAGGTGTTAGATAGCCCATTTATCAAGGAAGGCTATAGGCTATATATTATCCCCGTGTTCTCACGAGAACGGGAACCACGCGGGTGAAACCGCGCGGCTTCAGCTAGTTTCAAATAAAAGTTTCCACCTGTTTTCGCTTAGCTTGTTGTTTCCGATTAGCGGTGTATTTTTTGTTGGTTTTCTGATAAATGCTCGTTGATTAAATAGCAGTGAGTTATCAACATTGCCTTGGTTATGAATTCCGGTCAACAGAATGGCCGTTAAAAGTGGTTGTCCTTATATACGCCCAGGCAATTTCAAATGCAAAACAGTATCATAAAATGTACCTTTGCCATAATTATTTTGCTCTTTTATATTTATGTATCGTAATACTTACATCTGGATGGTATTGTGAGTATTTCCAGTTTTTTCTTGTTATTCAAATTTAAACAGATGCTGACCATAATTTATTAATGGCTATGATTCATTTGTTATCGCCGTTTAGTGTTAGAAATAGTAGTCTGTGACGGATATGACGTCGCTCGATCTCGTGTTGGCTTCAGTGTGCTCGTGGCGTTCGAGCCGTCCACATCTCTTGTGTGTAATTCTTTATGAGTTACTTAGGATAGGCGGGGAGAGTGACTTGAGTGGAAAAGGGGAGTGTTTGTATACAGTCAAAGGTACCTTTAACCCTACACACATCGTTCACAAGTACGTGACTCCACTCAAGGTCATTTTCTGCCATTCTAGGGTCTTATTTTGGTTACAGTTTGATTTGCTAATTAAGTTGTCCTGACAAGTGTTGTGAATCATAACCTTTGTTCGACATTAGTTTTCTTATATATTTGTAATCACTTTTTGAGTCCTATAATATCAGAAGTGGGATAAAGAACTTGTGCCCACAAAGTAAACAAAGATAACGAAGAAGTTTTAAAGTACCCTAAATCAGGCCAATCGTTTTTCATTTAATTGTTAAATCTGGTATGAGAATAATTTTTCATAAAAAGAGGGTAATAAATTAATTGAGTAAAGTACACCGATGAGTTTCACATAACGGTAAAGTTAAATTCGAATATCAATAGTGTGTGAATCGTGATTCCAAATTTTAAGTATTGACGGTATAACTTTAGTATTGACGGTATTGACAGAAATTGTTTAGAAATTGTGTTTCACGGTGTTCTCGGTGAAATTTTGCATTTTAGTATTATGACAAGACGCGAAATGTTGCCGTATAGATTTTGTGTTAACAATTGCAACTTACCTATAACTGTTTGAAATTTGTGAATTTTGGTTACCGTATTAAGTAACCCTACTGCCATTTTTCGATAATAATAAATCATACACGACCTTACATAATGGTGACTTGAACTATAGGTACATAACCCTAGATACACAAGGCCCATACACACTCATTCGATTAAAAATGAGTCATACACGACCTTCAATAGTGGTTTGTACACGCTCAAGTTGTCAGTGTAAACGCAACTGCACCAGACACGGACGCGATCCAGGGACGGATGCGCCACCAGGATGGCCGAATGTTATCGCCGTTTAGTGTTAGAAATAGTAGTCTGTGACGGATATGACGTCGCTCGATCTCGTGTTGGCTTCAGTGTGCTCGTGGCGTTCGAGCCGTCCACATCTCTTGTGTGTAATTCTTTATGAGTTACTTAGGATAGGCGGGGAGAGTGACTTGAGTGGAAAAGGGGAGTGTTTGTATACAGTCAAAGGTACCTTTAACCCTACACACATCGTTCACAAGTACGTGACTCCACTCAAGGTCATTTTCTGCCATTCTAGGGTCTTATTTTGGTTACAGTTTGATTTGCTAATTAAGTTGTCCTGACAAGTGTTGTGAATCATAACCTTTGTTCGACATTAGTTTTCTTATATATTTGTAATCACTTTTTGAGTCCTATAATACATTTAATAACAAAAGGAGCTGCTGTTTTCAATTAGGTCTCAATCGTTATTATCCATCGTCTATCGTCCATCGTCGTCCATGTTATATGTCGGATATACAAAATATCAATAATATAATATATAAAGTATCTAGGGCCCGTGAAGTATCTAATAGGTTTAGAGCTTTAGTTATTTCCGATCGTGTTGGACATTACAATACAATATCTATGTACTACTGTAGTGAAAGAATAGCGAACGCACCTGTTTGTACACATACTTTTACATTTACTAAGTTTAATCCTATGACTCAATTATCAATGCACGTCCTTACTTGACAGATAATCTACAATTAATTATTATCAAATATCGTCAAATGCTATGCTGTGTGTCTAAATCAATAGCTACGAAATTTTTACAGAGCAGAAAGGCAGTAAGTTTTTACATAATATGGCTAAAATAACATTGTAAAACATTTTATTACTCCCTCTTTAAAAATTCGCTAACTAAATGTACTCAGCTAACTAAATGTACTAGAAAAAGAATGATAATTCACAAGAGTCTTTTATAATGGATACCTACGTAGATACATTAAAAATTCACACCGCCTTACATAACTCGTAGAAGTAAAAAGTTGTGAAAGCGAAAGACAAGACGGTAATTATGCTATAATTTTAATTTACAGTTAAAAAGAGTATCGTCCTTGAACTAAGGTAGCACACATATCGTTCAGTATGTAATATCACGTAATACAGTGGAAAGACGGAAAGTTTATATTCGATACTAATTTATTACCAACTGCATTGGATGGACTAGTTCTTATTGTAACACTAAGAAAGAGGAGATTTTAGTGCAGCACTAGGAAATTATTTAGCTTGATCATTATCTTCTTCTTTTGTTTAGCTTTGGCCTACTACTTGGCGTCAAGCCTGGTAAACTAACTCACTTTGCATGTTGGGCATCCGACTTTGGATTTTGTTGGCTCTCATGTCTGCGTTGACGATGTCAGTCCAGCGCTATTTAGGGCGGCCACGGGGAAAAGATATAGGTATGCACGTAATTTTATATTTTATTCAGTATTATTATTTTTATTCTAAGGAACCTGAATTGTAGTAATTCAGGTTCGTTATAAATCCTCATAGTAGGCAGTTCATCTTTTATCTATGGAGAGCGCATTTTGAATCTATCGTACTACTAAAATAAGTTAAAGTATCTACCCACTCCAGGAATGAAATAGTTGGTAGCTTCTTTTATATTCTTCTTTCTTGTGTCCCTCCGGTTCAGAAAATCATTCTATCATCTTCATCATCATCATCATCACATCATAATCATAATCATCATTATACCGACGGACGTCTACCATATATACTATACTAGACATAGGCCATCATGGTGATGATGATGATTCATAGAAACAGACATCCATTTCTAGACATACCTGCCTAGGTATCTTGTAAAGAAGTCGAAACACCACGGTCTTTCTAAGTATTAGTCATTTACGATTACCTACTTAATTAATGAAAATCAGAGCTGCACAATTTTACAGAATACATACTTACACATTTATATCTACAATATTTGCACGTAATTATGTGTGCTCGTGGTAAATAGGGCATGCCGTCTCATGTTTCTCGTTAACGAGAGACAAATTATCACGTTCGTGGTCTTCAGATTCGATACAACATTGTTACCGAGAATGTTATCGTGCATTATGTCCATTTTAAGTTGACCCCACCGAAGTAATAAGTTTGACGTGTCTGTCTTTCTGTATGTCTGCACGTCTGTCTGTCTGTGGCACTATAGAACGGATGAAACGATTTCAATTTAGTTTGTTTTGTATGAAAGGTGATTTACGTGCGAGTGTTCATAGACATGTTTGATGAAAATCCGTTGAGCCGCTTAAAAGTTCTGGGGGTTAAAATGGAGAAGAATAACCGAATGTCGGCAAAAATACTTGAGTCTCAAATGAAAGACCACTGAAAGAGAATATTGATTTGATCGAGAGTGTAGTTAATAACTTCATGACCGAGAGTTTTTCAAAATTTTCAATTTCATCATTATATGTAGGATTATGAACATGAAAAGTGAACGCAGATACGGACGATTCGACGTGGGGAATTGTGCGAGGTTATCATGAGACTCATAGACAGAATTCTTAATTTCGGCTCGGCTCCGATAAGTCTGCGTTTACCTTTAACGTATCTACGTCTTGAACATACTCTATCACAATGTTTCATTCATTTGCGTGCATATTCATACGAGTACTAACTATTGTTTGTCACGCCACGCGCCGGTGACACGTGTGTTGAAGATACGTATTTTGCCGGATCTAGATTTAAATTTTCTAAGTCTGGGTATACCTATAGCAGAGTAATTTATAGTGCATTATGAACCTCTTTATGTATTTCTTGGTATATATTATGTAAACTTTTAAAAGGATGACATTATTATTATCAAATTACACAAAAACTATTGAAACATGCAAACATTTTTGTTAAGCTCGTTTTACCTCGACGTACAGATTTTTTGGAAATAAAATGTAATTTTTGGAATTTTTTATGAAAGATTCCGAACATTTTATAGGTATAAATCGGACTAATTAATTAGCCAAATGAAAAAAATGTAAATTGGTTAACAATTGACAGCCAAATACATTAATAACGCTTTCAGACGCGTTATAAAGATTGTCTCATCATTAACATATTTGACACACTGTTGAGCACGAGTCTCCTCTCAGTATGAAAGGGGTTAGGTCTTAGTCCACCACGCTGGTCAAATGTGGATTGGCAGACTTTACACACCTAAAGATTTAAAAAAAGCAGATATGCAGGTTTCCTCACGATGTTTTTTCTTCATCGTCTAAGACACGTGATATTTATTTTCTTAAATGCACATACCTTGAAAGTTAGAGATGCATGCCCCTGATCGGATTCAAACATACGCCCTCCGAACCGAATGCATAGGTCGTATCCACTGGGCTATCATGCCTCAATTATTCAGTAAACAATGTATAATAATAAAAAGTATATACACTTCCTATAGACGATTTATTTGTTTATTGAAGTAACACTCATTCATACAGAGCATTCAATGTGGGGTTTGCTTTAATGGGAAGATGAATGCGGGGAAATGACACAAATCAGAGAATGCAACTTTGAAAAGAAACATGCGTGAGGAAATCTGAGAATCTCGAGGAAATTATGGGGTATACTAATCGCATACCTTATACAGATATTTCCTGTGAAACGAGAATTTCTTTCGACGACAAAAACATAGGCTATTTAACCTACTAGGTATAAGGTAATAGATGATGTGGTGCTACATTACCTATAGCTTTATCTATCTATATAAATAAAATTGGATCTCCGAAATGTGTGACCGCATAACTTTCGAACGACTGCAACAAATACGGTCGGATCGGAGTAGGGTAGGGGTAGGGGTAGGGTAGGGTAGGGGTAGGGTAGGTTTTTGACGGCCTCCGTGGCGCAGTGGTATGTGGATTTACACGACGGAGGTCCTGGGTTCGATCCCCGGCTGGACCGATTGAGGTTTTCTTAATTGGTTCAGGTCTGGCTTGTGGAAGACTTCAGCCGTGGCTAGTTACCACCCAATCGAAAAAGACGTGTCGCGAAGCGATTTAGCGTTCAGGTTCAATGTCGTGTAGAAACCGAAAGGGGTGTGGATTTCATCCTACTCCTAATAAGTTAGCTCACTTCCATCTTCGATTGGATCATGATTTATGTTACAAATAGTACCTGCTTCCCGCCTATTTCGTATAGATAAGTGTCGCCGGCCGCCGCCTAGCGTATAGTAGCGTCATTCCATTTCATACTTTTATGACTTCCGGTTATTATAGTTAAATTTAATTAAGTAACAATGATTATCAATCCGAACAGTGGAGAGGTTATTATTAATTATTGATATAAATATAATTATTTATTTTACATGATATAAATTCATCATTGGTTATTTTACTCTTGACAACTATGACGTCACGTTATGATTTAGTTTGTATTTAATTTCTCAACTTTGTGTTTCGATATTTTAATATTATTTTACGATCGTTATAAATATCTTTTAATTATTAATGTGTTTTAGATAGAATTATAACGTTTGGTTTGTATAATAATACTCCGGAACTATTATTAAAACGTACTTGTATTGTTAACATATTAGTGCTACCAACAGTAGAGTAGACACTAACTTTGCAAATATTATAAAATAGAGGGTTGTTTAGCAGATTCATTGATATACTACCATCAGCGTGTAATATTAACATTATAGCGGAAGCTATGCTGAAATTGTTATCGAATAAATTTGTGTACAGTGAAAATATTATTTTACTTCTCCCACCTTCTATAACATTTACCATTACGTGAGATTGTAGTCAAGGGCTAACTTGTCGAGTTAATAAAAAAAAAGAAATAGGGTAGGAGTACATCATTGATATTAGTGTTTGATTGAAAAAGCTCTCTTGAATAACAGACTAATGTTATAAAAGTTGAATCAAAGAATTTGAGGAAGACCGACTGTCTTACAATCTGATTTGTGAATGATGGATAATCTACATGTGAAGTGTGAAGACTACTTTCCTTTTACTCTTTGTAAAGATGCCAATTTAAAAGCTAAAATCAGACGGGAATTGAACCCGTAATCCACTATATAACGCTTTACTGAGACTGTTCAAATGTATTTATTATTATCTAGCGGAGTGTGCGCCAGTGACTGTCCGCCCTTAGATCTCCTTAATCCGGCCTTATCTCAAAATCGTTCTTAGCGGACGTCTTCTACCTATGAACTACCTCCCTGCCAATTTTCATCTTTGTACATCAAGCGGTTTTCGAGATTTCGTGATGAATGACCTTTCGTAATTATATATTAAGATAACATGCATAAAAAAAATCGATTAATCCAGGCGCAATAAAAACAACGTAGATTTAGTGATAATGCATTTATTGATAATGAATTCAGTTTACGTCACACAATTGTCAAATAGAATGTTGGTATTATACGATAATTAGGCACTAACAAAATTATGCACTTATGTTGTATCGCATGATTTACCACTGCCGTGCCATGACAAAACACTGTATCTAAATGATCTTTTTTTACATAAAAATGGAACCGACTTCAAAGACGTATTTCAGTTATTTTTGATTTTAACGCGAAATACTTTTCGAATCGATAAATCGATTTTCATGAAAATGAAATGGGATCAATCTGAAAGTATACTCTTCCAAACAAAAAAAGAATTACCAAAATTGGTTAATAAAGGACGAAGGTAACAAACATTAAAAAAACATAATCGTCCAATTAAAAACCTCCGTCTTTTTTTGAAATCGGTTGAAAATAAAAACGTAATTTTCGAAAGATTGCAGTACTTCGTTTTTAGACTAAATAGAACCAGTAAGCCCTCATTCCCGCGAGAGTTTTTTTAACAGACGTTAAAAAAGCATTCAAATATAGTATGAAGTTAAATGAAGGTCTATTTCCAACGCTCAAAATTGTAAATGCAACACTGCTCGAAAAAAAGCGTCGTGTTTTAAAAACGCTGTCGTGTGAACATATACTTGGGAATGTATTTGAACGTTTTTTTAACGTCCGCTAAAAAACTCTCGTGCGAATGAGGCCTAAAGATATAGTTTACATTATTAATGTATTTCTCAGTATTTTTAAGTCCTTATATAGATTTTAATTCCAGTGTTTAAACAACTCATTTATAAGTGTTACCACAACATTACCTTAAGATGCAGTATAATGTCATAGCAGATTACTGTTTCTTCAGACTTTTTGTAATGAATTTATTATATCACGTTGTCTTTTTGCCGACCGACAAGAATCCGGACGTGTTCGAGAAGTATTTGGCGTTAGCTTCATTAATTCGCGTCTCGGCGGCTTGGGGATTCACAATTTCAAGACCCTGTAACAAAAATATATGTTAATAACTCGTCTTGGTTGCCTTCTTAAGGCTTCTGGAGTCGGTTTAGACCAGTAACAGCGGACCACAATGGAGCATCATGACTGAGTACAGAAAAAGTCCAGTCAGTCGGAAAGAATAACACGAAGAACCCTTCTATTTGGCTTCGCCGTAGTCAAATAAATTTCCTTCTATTTTCAAATCTCAAGTCTATGGGCCTATCAAGGTCGCTACATAAAAAACCCAGACCACTGAATGCAAGAATCTGAAAATTACTGAACGAATTTTTATGCCGTTTTCATCGATCGCAGGAGTGATATAATGAGGAAGCTTTAAGTTGTACATGCGCGATGTACGACTGCGTCACAGAGGTTATTTACACCAAGCAAGCAATAAATACTAGATCTACTGAGAGTCAAGATTGTGTTTATTTTAGGACACTCATGTTCAGTTGACTCAAGTCATTCCATTGTGGGTGACTTTAATGATGATTGTAGCCGCAGTCACGAGAAAGAAGTACACGACATTAGCGATAAAATTGCAAACCCGATACAATTTGATAGCAATACGCGAAGCCGCGCTCAGCGCCCGCCATTTCTGGCTATTATCGTCCATATCTGTGATTGCTAGACGCGGTGTTTCAGCTCCGTCATACACAGGTAGATAAGTAAGGCAATGACGTTTCATTTGTTCGTAAAAGTCGTAAGAGTGCCATTCGTTGGACGGTGCGGGCGCATGATTGGGCGTTGCGAGTATATCTAATAACGATGATTCTGCCTTGACTCGAGTTATTTGTAACCTACATTGTCTTATAAACACGCGACGTCTTTGAAACAATGATGACAAAATGCATAAGTTCAAATAACTCGTATTTTATGATTTAACTGCGCTTTTTTGAAATACTGTTTTCCATAAATCCCGCGGGAACAATGGATTATCCTATAAAAGAAGACTATGTATTAATCCAGCGTGATAGCCCAGTGGTTATAACAACTGCCTCCGATTCCAGAGGATGTGGGTTCGAATCCGGTTGGGGCATGCACCTCCAACTTTTCAGTTGTGAGCATTTTAAGAAATTAAATTTCACGTGTCTCGTGTTCGGTGAAGGAAAAACATCGTGAGAAAACCTGCATACCAGAGAATTTTCTTAATTCTCTTCGTGTGTGAAATCTGCCAATCCGCATTGGGCCAGCGTGGTGGACTATTGACCTAACCCCTCTCATTCTGAGAGGAGACTCGAGCTCAGCAGTGAGCCGTATATGGGTTGATAACGACATAATCGTAATAAATCAACTATTTATTATAAGGTTGATAAGCAATAAATGACATAAATTTAGTAAATACCTTGTTTTTATTAATTTACGGTTCTTAATTATAATGCTTATTAAACTAAACATAGATGGTAAGCGTTCTACTGTCAGCTTCTAGATATAAATTCAGCATTTATAAAATCAATTAAAACATAATTAACTCAACAAACATTAATTTTAATAGCCTTTAACATGTAAATTGGTGATTTACATATTTTGATAAATCTCACTTAGGTAAAGTCAACAAATCGGGGAAATCTGGCAAATTACATAAAACGATAACCAATCGTTTTAAATCATTAATAAATTCAAAATGATTATGATACATGAATAATCTAATAAAATAATAACAACAAAGCAAGATTATTTCAAGATTTATTGTTATATAATATAAAAAGAGAAGAAAAAACTATTTTTGCCAATGCACGTTGTAGAGTCAACATCTGAGAATGCTCCGGTTTCGGGGTGAAACGTATGTAGAGAGTATTTTGTCGGACCTGGGTGACGTTGTCGGCTTTTCACGGATGATAGCAAAATAAATAAATTTTTATATATTCATGATGAACTTCCGCAAAGTAACGCCTGTTTCTATCCTATAATATTTAAAGACAAAACGTGTTTTTTTTGCTAAAGAAAGATTTTTCTGCTTCATCGTTTAAGCGATCAATCAATCAATGAAACTTTGTGTGAAAATTGTTTAACCCTAAACAATTTTACACAAAGTATCATTGATTTAACTCATACTAATCTAATAACGAGCGAGTTACGATAGAATGTGGTATAGTTGGAACTGGTAGAAAGAAATTGATAGGGTGACATTCATATCCACATGTGCGGGAGTGTACAAAAAAGCAATGTGGAGGCGGACAAGACAACAGATCACTCGACGTATTAAACATTAAACATAATAAATAAAAAAGCGATTATAAAAGAGAGAGTAATCACACTATCACATCATCACACTAATATAACGTTTGTGTGTGTGTAAGTGTGTAAGGATGTTTGTTCCTCTTTTACGATGCGGCTACTCAAGCGATTTAACTGAAATTTGGAATGGAAATAGGTTTTACTCTGGATTAACACATAGGCTACTTTTCATCCCGGAAAAATCCATGAATTCGATCCATCCCGCGGGATTTGTGAAAAACTGAATTCCACGCGGACGAAGTCGCGGGCGTCCGCTAGTTACAGATAAAAATTGAATTAATCATACATATACAAAGTAGATTGGATTATAGATTAGTAAGAAGATAATGTAAATTCATAGTCAAATTAGCTTAATTCAAGCAATCTAATTAGCTAATGTTATGCTCGGTTCAGAAGGCAAAGCTTAATCTTCCCAATTATCCTGGTTTTAAAACAGAAAAATCAGTTTAAACTCCAATATCTACTTCATATACAGCATGTAAACGAGTATGATAAGAGAGAGATAAATAAAACTCTAACTTAAAAAAAAACATACATACAGCCGAACGTAGAACCTCCTCCTATTTGGAAGTCGGTTAAAAACTAAGCATAATTTTACATTTCATTTAGAGTTTATATTTATTCACTTGCATAAATAAGAGACAACAATAGGTATTCTACGTAACACAACAAAGGGATTATACGTCAATAGACATTGTGAACATTAAAATTTGAAATTCAGATGTATGAAACATTTGTCTTTATTCACGCATGGTCATAAACACTAGTAAGAACCGCATAATATCCCGAGGCGGCGCAAGCGCATAATCTAAGCTGATTGCCATCTACCTAACGGTGATAGGTACCTACTCTAGCAACTAGCTAGAGCACCTATGACATTGGCGCAAATATTTGTCCAAAGCTTTGGACAACAAATTCCACAAATAACTTCGTGAAATAAAATAGGGGTAAGATTTTGCCACGACTGTGTAACTTAAAATCTTCAAAAAAATTTATGTAAAATGCGACATATAAAAGAAGAAGAACAAGATGCTGGTGCTGGAGAAGAATGCTTGCTATATCCTGGTCACAGTTTCGAACCAACGTCTCAACTCAATCGTTCAAGAACTATGCATCAAACAACGTCTTACTTCCGTCCATCGTCCAAAGTCATAATATTCTCACTTTCTTTGGACATACGAATTTACGACGAGACGGCACGTCAATAAAAATACTTGTAGTGCAGGAAAAGGTCGAAAGCACAAGACCGCGATGCAGGTCACCAATGTGCTGGACTGACACTGACATTGACAATTCAAAACCGCCTCTGAATTGTTTACTCCACGTTACGAATGTACTAGAAGAGCTAGACGGATCATAAAGCTTGCCACCACCCCTAAAACGACGACCACGATCACTGTGTCAAGAGTGTAGCGACGAAAAATAAATAAAAATGGCTATTATTAACAATTTTAGGCAAAGCAAAAAAATTAACTAAAATAAATAAAGCCACATTTCTGAAAAATATGAGCTAAACTTGAGATATTCCACTATTTTAACGATTTGTGTACTATGATACTGGATTTACAAGATATTTAATATGCACTGTACACACTGAACATAATTTACAGGTGTCCAATGATGTAACCAATTAGTTGGCCAATGCATGGCCATATGCATTAAAAGCGACCATCGAACGTAATCCTGTTGCACTCAAAGATTCCGGGATTCCGTGCAAAGTGGCTATGGTCGCGAGCGTACGCGGTAATGGCGCCCAGTTCTCTTAGGTCGTTAGCACTTAAGAATAGTGCCTTTAGCTGAATAATACTATTGGAAACCGCAGGTATGAGGAACTGAGAACTAATAGTATTATAAAGGATATACAGGTAGCAACAAAGGTGAAAACTAGACTTGTTGCAACCTACCATTGTTAGACATGCATAACGGCTGTGATAAGATTATATTATTGTATAAGATACAACAAGAATGTCGTCATTGGAACAGCTATTTTTGAGTAAGCTTTATTTTAGTTTTAGCTTAATTTTAATGTTAACGAAACCCTCATTAAACTCACCAAGACAAAGTCTTTTGACAAATTGACAGAATTCAACGTCTCATTCAAGCATTTCTCTCAACCATTCCTACTCAATACTCATGCACCTAGAATGTCTAATGTATATTGAGTTTACTTGCTTCTACAAGTTCTGTGTAATCTAGATAACAGACACGTCCTAAGTGCAGGCAGACGAAAATATAGTGTATTAAAATTTCGCTACCCACGCCAACATCCAATAAACAAATTCCCTCAGCACGAGTTCTTGTTGTTTAGTTTCTAATTAATAGTACAAACTGTAACAAAAATATAACTAAGGTAGATAAATGTCTGAATCCTCTGTTTAACAAGAGCAAAGACAAAAGATGTCACATTATCAAAAAAAACTAAATCATTCAATAATACCCCATGGATATAAATAACTTAAAACAGACTAAGCCACTTAGAGGGGAAATGCTAATTTTTGTTTAAATACATACGACTACATTCACAATTAGCTATCTTTTTTTGACTCATCGGAGAACTGAGAGACGGCTCTCCCAATAGTAGTACCATAAACCAAATGATGAATACGTAATCAATTAAAAAAGAAAAAAATACTGTTGGGCTACGAAAATTCATCTCAAAATAGCAAAAAACACAATGGCAGAAAAAAACTTCAAGACGAGAAGCTTTAGATGCTATTTTTCAAACTATTTAAAATATCGAAACGCCCAAAAACACCACAGTTTTCGAGAACTGCAAACTCGAACTAGGCTAGACTACAGCTGGCTACTTTACGCGTTGCGGTTCATTGAGCAGATCACAGCGCTGCGCGGCGTGTGGGCTTATTTTGGTTTTTGCTCTAAGCGTTTCTTAGTAGAAACTTTTCTTTATTGCAGAGTATTACGTTTTAGATTCATATATAAATCAATAAACGTGGGTGTGACAAATGAATGGAAATCAACGTCAAGTTACACATTTGGTTTTGTTTAAAGATATCAATTGTTTTAATTAAGTTAACCGTATACAAACACTTTCTATCGTAAATTGTTAATTAGTAAAGTTCAATCGCAACTTCTAATCATGTTTTTCAAATAATTCAAACCATTAAGAGAATCAAATTACATTAGGAATGTCTGTAAACTTTAAAGAGAACACTATTTTATAAGATTGACCTTTGATTGATAAACCGTTACTAAACTTCGTAGACAAATTTTAAGTATTTAAAGTAAGCAACCGAATTAAATATGGCAGATGCAATTAGTGGAATTAGGTAAATTCTCATTACTGTCTTTCTTCTAATGGTGTTTTAAAGGGCTCATAAACAAACCCCTCAAATCTAATAATCAAAATCAAAAATCATTTATTTCAAGTAGGCTCAGTTTAATAGCACTTTTGACACGTCAGTTGACTATTTGAAAAGGTTCTACCACCGGTTCGGAAGGCAGGTTCTGCCTCAAAGGATTACAGTCAACAGACACATAGCATTTTCCCCCATTAAACCGATATAAACAAACTTTTCGGTACACAACATAGATAATACAAATCTTAGATCAATAGCAACAGAACCGCACGACTGTTGTAAATGTAATGAACAATTTCAAGGCATCAAGCTTATTAGAACAAGTAGAAAGTGCAGATCCAAAGATTTCATAGTTACAAGGTTCGGTATCACATTACATTTTCTATCAACAATGGAACTAAAGTACATTTGCATTTTGCATACAGCCCAATAACATCTAACGACTACATCTAATAGAATGTCAGCCGTTTAACCAGCAAAGGGCGTCATTTCCATAACATAAATACCAACAGCGAAAACTAAATGGTGAAAGTCCTAACCAGATCGTCTGTAATATAGATACATAAACACTTATCTTAGTATATTTCCTATTTGGTTAAGTTATAACCCTTTATCCAATTCCTTTGTACATTCTTTGTATTACATTTTATTATATTTTTGCAAGTCTTTGTAAATTAAAATCGTTTAATGATTACAATCGAAATTTATATTAAAATCTATGGATTGCTATTCAGACTATAATGGAAATAGCTAAAAAATCCTAAAATTAGTCTTTTTTAGGTTTCGGGTGAGCGTATTTATCTTTTCTATTCATATGGGAGTTACGATACCAGCTTGGTATAGCCATAATGCGTAGAGAGGAAAGTCATATTACTAGAAAAATGTTGAATGTGCAAGTGGAAGGTCATAAGAGGAGAGGAAGGCCAAAGAAGAGATGGTTGGATTGTGTGAAAGAGGACATGTGTGTAAAATCAGTGGATGATGAGTTGACGAGTAATTGAGACGAATGGAAAAGATTGACATTTTTCTTAAGTGGGATAAGGGTAAGGAGATGATGATGATGGGAGTTACGATACCAAAGTCATTGACATAGATACACTAACACCTTCAATATACAAGGAATAGTTATAACACCCCTTGTTTCGTAGGGGGTTAACAGAAATAGAGATACCGAGCCGCCGAATGCCGGATTTCTACTTTCTCAATGAACTTGAAATATTACATTCGCTCCAGAAGTACGCGTAAGATGGTATTAACGATACGACCCATCCACATTGAAGAAAGCATCGTTACGACTATATCTTACGGTCTATAAATTTTCATTTCAGTAACGTGGCTGTCTGAGAGAGTGATTCATTTGTACGCTCAAGTGTTTAAAACATGAACTGATTATATTTACTTTATTGAGTACGAAAGTTCCTATCAAAGCCTCCTTTGGACTTTCTGGTATACATAAAGGATAAAAAAATGTTTGTTAGTTTAGGCATGCTAATCTCTTGAACTCCCAGTCAGATTGTAAAAATTCTTTCTGCATATACTCGTAATATCGATAATATCGATCGATCGAGGTCGATATCGATTGACATATGGGCGAGGATGCGGGTCGAAATATTACTTTAAAAGGGGGAGGAGGAAGGTGGAGAAGGGTTTATCGTGGGGAAACTTTGTATGAAAGTCTATTTCTTTATTTCTATGAAATTTGTTTACGAATCTAAAAAGATTAATGTTATTTCCATATATTTATTATAGCCGCAAGTGGCTTAGCCGTTTGCATCGCACACATTTTCATTGCAGCGTAACGTATTATGAAAAAACTGGCCAAGCGCAAGCCAGGCTTTCGCGACAAGGGTTCTAGACACAATCACTACAACATTACTGATTTTTATAAAATATGAAAAGTCTCTCGAATGAAAAGTTCGATTGATTGACGGACAACCTTATTTACTTTTGACATTTGTTTTGGTCCCTTTATTACATCGACATAGGTTGCGATTATACAGTTATCGACATGTTTTGTGATGTAAAAAAGCCTGCTGTTTTCGAATGTTTTCCAAAAATACAACATTAATGGTAGTATCTTTCAAGATTGACTTAGGCAGACTTAGATGATTAATTTTTCACTGCTCTAATGCACTACAGATCTGTGGATTTAATAACTTCAACTTGATAAATATACTTGCAAAAAGGGTATTTTGTCCACCATTACGACTGAAAGTCTCCACAAACAGACTGACAACAGAGTGATACTATCGTAAATGGGTTCCATTTTCCTTTTGATGAACGGAACCCTAAAGATGACTATTCTCTTTGGAAGCCCAGTGAGAAATTATGAACACCTTGACCCCTCTGGAAGTGGCTTGTTTCTAAATATGGATTGTTACGGAGTTCAACGTATTATTATAATTACTTATACTGTAATAATATTATAACGCATTGTGTCAAGAACGCGCGCGCATTAATTACTACGAGCTCTCGCTCTCGCTCTCGCGCCTTTCATAATTTTATTCAAAATTTTAAACAAATTAACTAACATGTAAAATGTAGATGTATAGTCAAATTTTTATATCTCTTTGCAAGGCGCGCTGTCTTTGTATCTTAGTCATTAAACTTTCCCCAAGAAAGAAAAAGTGCATTTTAATAATCCCGCTCATAGAGCAATTAATATCAATTAAATAAGCTATATTGTATAAATTCAAGAGCAATTTCGTAGTGTTTACAACTAACAGTTAATTAAATTTAATGAACACATGAAAGTCTGCCCTTCTCGTTTCGAAAATATTGGTCAAGTACTTTTATAATGTATTTTTTTTATAGTGATAGTTGACGGAACAAGCAAAAGGTTAACCTGATTTTGAAAATCATCGCTCACCTCATGTCTGTAATTATATCGGTTACCGAAACGCAGCAATGCTGTTTGGCAGCAGGCAGCATGGCCATGCATGTTGCCAAGCAACAAAAAAAGTTTTAAAAGATAGCAATCTGTTGAAGACCATGTTACTTTGTATCTCATAAAATACTAAATGTACCACAAGATTTCCTTGAAGTAAAGCCTATATAGTCCATATGTTATATGGGCTATTTAACCTAGCCTTCCTCATTAAATGGACTAACCTAGTTTTTGAGGTTAGTGCGTTCAACCAAACCAACTCTTCTGCTTTATAAAGTACGAAAGTATAAAGATACGTTAATCTAACTTTACTAATAGGTATCAAAGTTTTTATTAAACGTGTACGTATAGAAAAGTCGTATTATAGTGTCAATGATTACGTAAATGACAAAATTGCTTGGAAATGAAATGTATTACATGACAGGCTACTTTTATATCCATTGTTAAATGGTGATAAACTAAAAAAAGATAACCCTGGCTGAGTTTGTTGTGGGCTCTTCTCGGACCAAGGAGCGTTTGGAACCCTCGTAACTTTAATTTTAAGTTTTGGAATAATTATTATCACCTTTATCTTAAGTTTAATATTATTACCTGACTGATTTCGAAAGAGCTTATAAACTAAGCCTATTTTGATATAAATGAATTTTGACTTTGACTTTGACTTTGACTTTATCTAAAGCTTTTTGAAATAGGTATTCCATAATAGTATTGTCACTTTTTTATTCACATTTGGAATATCTTTGGCATAAAACTAATTCCAGCGAATAAATGAAAAAAGAAACTCGGTGGATGCAGGTGGCTCAGTATCGTGATGTTTGGAAGTCCCTACAAAAGGCCTATGTCCTGCAGTGGACGTCCATCGGCTGATATGATGATGATGATGATGATGAAAACTAATTTGTAACTCAACAAAAATCAAGCAATATCAAGTCGTGTAAGTAATAACTATATTGATGGATGATTCGTTTGATAGTCCTTCGTGTCAGATTTTCTAGACACACAGACGGTTTTTGTGCGCGTGCCTATGAAAATTACAATGTCGTGTTTACACAAGAAACACTTTACTCGTACATAAGACGGTGTCATAATTGATCAATCGCAATTGTTCACAAAAAGAAAAATTGCCGCGACAAGAACTCGCGTATCATTTGTGTAAAACACTCGTATATGCATGTTGAGAATGCATGAGATAATGCAAATTCCATTATGGAGTTCTGACGACAATGGGATTAGCTAGACGACTACACCGGCACAGTTTCTAACGATAGTTGATGGGTTTATGTCAGGGGTCGGCAACCTGTGGTTGTTTTGATCTAAACAACACTTACGTTCCACTTAGTTCCATACGCAAAATTTTATTAATATTTATTATCAAAATCTTTAAAAATAAATAGCCTCAACTCATCCAATGTAGTTAAGTGAAGCCTAAGTTTGTTTTACTAGTAATTAATATACAAAATAAGGCAACGAAAACTTTAACATCGCTTTTTTACAAATTTACAAAAAATTACAAACGAGATTTTTTTTATTCTTTACAAGTTAGCCCTTGACCACAATCTCACCTGATGGTAAGTGCAATGCCGTCTAAGATGGAAGCGGGCTAACTTGTTAGGAGAAGGATGAAAATCCACACCCTTTTCGGTTTCTACACGGCAACGTACCGGAACGCTAAATCGCTAGGCGGTACGCATTTTTTCCGGTAGAGTGGTAACTAGCCACGGCCGAAGCCACCCAAAGCTCCCACCAGCCAAAATTTTATTAAGTTTTTAGTACCGTTTCTCTCTGAAAAGGTTGCCTATCCCTGGATTATGCAATGCATTTTTAACACTACACATCATTGATATCTAGTTACGGTTCATGAGTCAGTAATTAACTGTATATACGCAATTTATAATCCCCTTAACACTGGCCGCGTCTTTCTCACGAACAGTATAAACTTTTTATTTGTTTGGTAATTAGCACTTGAAATTTCTAAACTTATGCATTATTAAAGAAAACGTTGCTTCATAGTTTATATATTTGCATATTAACATACGAATGAGGTTTATTATCTTCTTCATTTTCATGTACCGAACCTTTTATGGGAGACTGTCGGAGACCCGCAATAGGTTTGTCTGCTTTAGGGCCAACGTTCACCTGACGAACGACGAATTCGCCTTTGGTTTTGTCGAATATCGGCATATACTAATTATGCTCTCGTCGCCTCTCGGTTATTAATTGTTCGTATTAATGTTTTTTTTTTATTTTGACGCCAGCAATATTTGTTTGCACTCCCTGCAAATTTTGTGCATATAACTTTTGAGAGCAATGTACGTTTATTGTAAAGAGTATTATATTCTGTTTATTAATTTCTTAAATAAAGAATAAATATCATAAGATAATAATATTAATTGCTTATTACTTCACCGCGCGCACGGCGCTTCGTCGGACGAACGCGTAACACTCAAATTCAGTAATTTTTTTTTTCGTCTATACTCGTGGTTCGAAAAGCCGATGGACGTTAGGGATCCAAGTTGAGCACGAGTCTCCACTCTAAATTCTAAACATTTAGTAATCCATTTAGCTAGGAGCACGATTTTGTGTTGAAAATTCCTTGCGGATTGACTGATTTGATTTTTATCATACAAATGCTAAGAACTAAGAATTTCATCCCTACAATTAGCATTTATATACAAAAATTAGTACAAATTTGTCTATATTTTGATACACGGATGACACAAACCAAATCCAAAGATCAATCAGACGGTGGGCCGATGATATCACTCAGATAGCCGGGAACAAATGGATGAAATCTGGCAAAGACTGGGAAGAAGATATATTTAAAAAGAAGATAGTAACAAATATTACTAACATAATTTATTTTTTTTATTATTATTATGACACAATCAGAAATACGGACACACGGTAAACTTCTGATCACTGTAATCGATAAATCAGCTTTTCCATAAACCTAACTTCTCCTCCCTTAAGTACTTATGTCTACTGCCGAGAAAACAATACCTGAAAGTTAGAGTTTATCGGCAGACTATGCAGGGCAAACGTTTCACGTTGTATCCACATCCACTAATGGACTGAGAGCCTGCTATGGTCAGATATGCCTCATTTTATGGCGGAATAAGGAAATGGCTCATTTTGGACTCAACACGTTACAAAAAAAAATACGAAAAATCCTTTTTTAATCCGACTTTATAACAAATCAGAATCACCAAATATAAATAGAGTTGTTGTTGTTTTTGAAATGTGTGTAATTAGTTTAAATCGTGCATTTTATAATGTGTACTTGCTCATATCTTGATTATGCAACCGTCAAACAACAAGAAATATAACCAGTCTTATAGAACTGATATTATTATTTAATAAATGATGCTAATTTGGACATTGTAACGGTTCATTCATCAAATCTGAGCCCACATTATGTGAAAAATGGTCTTTCTTCTTTGTCAGCCTATGAAAGTAAGCAGGTCTCAAGGGTCCAGTCCCTCAACCCTCCATTTTTGTAGCGATTTTTTATAAAAACACCGTTAAAGATTTTTCAAAAGTAATTATTCCTCATGATATCCTGTACATAATATCTGCTACCTTCCAAAGCATACCACAAACCATACCACATACCATTACATACCATACCACAGTCTAAGCTCCATAATTAGGCTAGTTGACACTTTTTTTAAAGCTCTCTTAAATATTTCATTATTAGATCGTAAAAAATATTATTAAGATTTTTGTCACTTAAATACTTCCAAGTTTGAATTTTAAATTATACTTTTGATTAAACTTCTTTAATTTATCTGTGCAAAGTTCAAGCACATTTTGTTTACTAGTTTTCGCCTTTCAGTTTCTTTATTATTTATTTTTCTTTATATATATTACATTTATACCTATGTATAACTTACTCTATTGGCATACTTAACTATGGTAGGAGCATGACCTGACAAACTTTCAGCTTACATAAAATGAGGTAAGTCTAGCTGTCGCAAGCTCTCGTTCTATAAACGATGCTATCGAATGGCTTTATTATGGTATCGTGCCCATTCTCTGCTCGAGTTTGTGATTACGGGAATACAGTGATTTTAATCGGCATTAATTTCACCCGAGGTCGTAAGGGCTTATAAAATTTATAACCATTCACTTTTACAAGTCAACCTTTGCTTTGATTTATCTAATAAGGATAGGTAATCTTTAATGTTAAACTTGTGTAATTTTAGATATATTATACTGAACAACCACTAGCAAATGCCAATGATTTCGTCGATGTGGAATCCATCTATAAAAGCAGAATATCCCCATCAGGAATTGAAACAGTTGAGCAGTAATGCCACTGGGTTGCGGTGTTCCATTTCGTTAGAAATTCCCGTTTACGTTTACGCGATCATCACAGTATAAAATCATTGAAAACTATCACTAGACACTCACTAGTAATGTTTTATCTTAAAGGATTTATGCAGCTTTTTTAAACAAAAGTTCTTCCAACAATCATTGTCATATTTCAACCAATTTTCACAGAACCTTAACAAAATTTAAATCTAAAGCTTCCTTATGAATCACTTCATAAATTGGTGAAAACTTACTTTCAGTAGTTTTGAAGTTCATCGCGGACGCACAGACGCGACGGAGGACTGTTTTATGTGTATATCGTAATAGAAGCCGAAGTTTAAAAGGGTTAGATAATTTTAATCATAATATTTTATTGTTAAGATACCTATTGTTTTTACCGACGTCCATTCAACGCGTATATTTCCTCCTCAAAGCTGGTTTCACTTTATTTTAAATGGCATTAGATCTTGGAATGAGAAGATATACAAAATAACTCTTTCAAATGATGTAGAGAAGGTATACAGGAGTTAAACCTTAAAACTATGTGGAGAATATTTACGTACGGGTACGGGTCTCCTCTGAAAATGAGAGGGAATAGTCCACCATGCTGGTCCAATGCGACTTGATTGGCAGACTTCACACACATAGAGAATAATATTTTAAAGGTATGCAAGTTTCCTCATGATGTTTTTTTATTCACCGTTTGACATACGTGCTATTTATTGTTTTTTTGCACATAACTGAAAAGTTGTAGGTGCCCTGGATTTGACTCTCCACCTTACGAATCGAAGACAGAGATCATATCACAGGAATATCAAGGCTCGGTAGTAATTCAATGTTACTGTTATCATCAGTTGTAAATTATAATACTGTATGATTTTTTAAAAAGAGCAACTGTTGAGTTTCTTGCCAGTTTCTTCTCAGCAGAACCTGCCTTCCGAACCGGTGGTAGAATCTTTACAAATAGTCAACTGACGTGTCAAAAGTGCTTGTAAAGTGAGCCTACTTGAAATAAATGATTTTTGATTTTGATTTTTTACTAACCTGCAGAGGCGTGAAGGCGACCGAGGAGGCGGTACCCGAGACCTGTCTCCGTATGCTGGTGGCGCCGCCGTACTGCTGGTTCTGCTTCTGCAGGTTCTTCTGCAGCGTCTTGCTGATGCGCACTTTGGTCTTCTCGTCTATCTGAGGCAACCGCACGCGACCAGTCCTCGACTTGCCGATAGTGCCGCGCGTGTAGCCCAAGTCTTCTTGGTAAGCGTCGTCTTCAATCTGTTTGAACGAAAAAATTTTTTATATACAGTTTTAACAGAATCGGTTTAGTTTTTTTTTATTAGAAAATCAAATTGCTAGAATTCTTATTTTTCAGATAATTTTAATAATATTGACGTCCGCGTGGAGCAGTGGGTAGTGACCCTGCTTTCTGCATCCACGGCCGTGGGTTCGATTCCCACAACTGGAAAATATTTGTGTGATGAGCATGAGTGTTTTCCAGTGTCTGTGTGTATTTATACATTATATAAGTATATATTTATATGTAGTATATAATTGTATATTAATACCCATAACACAAGCTACTCTGTATGCTTACTTTGGGGCTAGATAGTGATGTGTATTGTTTAAGTATATTTATATTTATTATTTAATATGCTTTGGGCCTCATAAGAAAACTCAGAGTCACATAGCGGGCGATGGAACGAACTAACTATGCTAGGAGTATCTTTGTGTGATCGAATCAGAAATGAGGAGATCCGAAGAAATAAAAGTCACCGACATAGCTCAACGTGTCGCGAAGCTGAAGTGGCAAAGGGCGGGGCACATAGTTCGAAGAGCCGATGGCCGTTGGGGTCCCAAGGTGCTGGAAAGGCGACCCCCCGCCAGGTGGAATGACGACATCAAGCGAGTCGCAGGTATTCGCTGGATGCAGGTGGCTCAGTATCGTGATGTTTGGAAGTCCCTACAAAAGGCCTATGTCCTGCAGTGGACGTCCATCGGCTGACATGATGATGATGATGATGATGAAATATATGAGCATAATTTCATCAACATCGATTTAGCCGCTAAGCTAAAAATAGGTAACGAACTAAACAAGAAACAACCCACTTTCACGTTTTTATAAGTGTGATTATTAAAAAACAAAAAGGTAATCAAAAAACTTGGTAGATAAAATTTTGAGATTTGTTAATATTATTTTTATTGCTGAAATGTCGTAAAAATGTTCTCCTTTTCGTTCCGACTCTAATTAACTTATAAAACGTAATTGTTTTAATTAACACACAAAAGTAAGATCCTGAAATTATACGTTAAAGATAAAAAAAAGCAGAATAACTGTCATCGACGTCATTTTAAAATAATTATTTCAATGTAATATTATATCAGAATAATGTAATCATAATAAAAACGTACATAATATTATATGTATTAGTAAATAATATAATCTTCGCAAGTTCTCTCGTCAGGGGTTGCCTGGTAGAGATTACTTATAGTAATAAGGCCGCCTTTGCATGCTAAGTTTAATTTATGTTTTTAATGTTTCAATTTATAATTGTATTTTTGTGTGCAATAAAGTATTTCTTCTTCTTCTTCTTCTTAATATAAGTGCCTTTAATTTCCAAACTTTTCTTTCTTTTCTAATAAAAATAAAGAAACTCCACCTTCAAATATAACCAACTATCCCGTTCGCCTTCAATGAATCGTAAACAATGTGTATGCGGAGTGGACAAAAGACCAGCGATCTGGGATCGACTCCATGACCTTTCATGGCCCCTTCACCGCTGAGCTATTGAGGCCTCAGACTAATTACATAAGGACTATAGCTTGGCAAGTTCAAGAGCAATGACTGCGCGAGTAGGAAGTCGGGCGCGCGGAGCGGAGGGAAGGACTGCGCGGGTATGAAGTCGTGCGCGCGGGGCATCGGTCCCCCTTTCCCGGCTCCCGCGGACCTAATTTGCCAAGCTATAGTATCGCGCTCAAATTCACGAACAAAATTGCCTGTATTTTTTTTCAGGAAAACGAGCTTAGATTAAGTATATATTATATCTTATACGTACTAAATAATTAGAAGTTGTTGACCCTTTTTTACACCATTGAACTACACAAAAAGGTATTTTTACGAAGCTTTTTAGCCGACGTACACGATTCCAACTAAGAAACATCGATTCTATAGAGACAGTTTCTATGATCGCATTAGATCGTTGATCCCTAGACGTTACTTTGACAGAAAAGTAACGTCTAGGGCGGAAGGTCCTTATGCAATTAGTCTGAAATAGAGGCTTCACCTATAGATGCAATAAATAACCCTTCTCACGATTAGAAAATACTTGATCACGATTGTTTAAGTTAAGATAATTAAGTTTCAAACACCTTTCTCAGCTAACAATAATTTTGTTATAATCAAATGTCAGCCAAAAGATAATTAATCAAATAACTTCAATTGTCTCTATCCAAACATGTAATTTACTTGTTAAGGAATAATAAAGACAAATAAGATTAATAATTATTACGAAAATATACTTATAATTATAATAAGTTGAAGTTAATATTTTTGGTAGGTACGCAATATGAGATTAATATATATATATAATGTATAATATAAATAAAATAAAC
Source organism: Bicyclus anynana (assembly GCF_947172395.1). Lineage (NCBI taxonomy): Eukaryota > Metazoa > Arthropoda > Insecta > Lepidoptera > Nymphalidae > Bicyclus > Bicyclus anynana. Next base: position 4,816,452 of record NC_069087.1, on the reverse strand, counting down.
TAGAAATAGCTCCACTACGGGTGTTTTTATGCTTTTATAAAGACATTGTTTAAAAAAATTAGTAACTGATATAATCCGTAAATACCGTAAATCATAATCATTAAAAAAACAAGGGTTGAGTTTACTGTCACATCTTCTCAAAAGAATCTGGTTTATGATCCGTTAGCAATTAAAACAGTCAGTCTTTACATTTTCACCCGCGTAGTTCCCGTTTGCGTGTCATGACACTCACAAATAACGTGGCTTTCTAGTGGTAAAAGAATTTTCAAAATCGGATCAGTAGGGATCTACTTATAATAATATAGTAATCTCTGGATAGAGATTACCCCCTTACCACGAACTTTTTATATTATTAGTATGGATGTATGTCTATTGGAAATTAACGAATTCGACAATTTTAGGAAAAAGATATGGCACCAAGAATAAGTGAAATTTAAGTTGGAATTTAAATTCAAATTACTTTACACTCAAATAAATACCATTTAGCCTGACAATGTGATCTAAAGTTGCAAGTGAAACGAGATAGTATCTACGTTGTATTCTCCTCATTAGTTTAGCTTTAAAGTGTTTAAATCCTCACGGAGTTTAAAGCCGCATTTGAATGCAGGTGCTAATTCGATTTGCACCTGTCGTGTTCTCAAACGACAGACATATTTTCTAAACGTCCATGTTGTATGAATGCAGATGGCGCTTCGGATAACGAGGCCATACGTCCGTGCTTCACCAGTTAGAGTTCCGGTCTATTTGAACGCGGCAAAAAAATCCACTATTTGAAATTCTGCTCATCTGCAAACTTCTGCGGCTCGCGGAGCGTAACGTAAGGCCGGGGTTACAACAGTGGGACTATACAGTACCGACTAACCGCATGTTACGTAAGTGAATATATTAGTATAAAAGAGATAATTAATTAAGATAAATAATAAATTAAAATGAAAATAATTATAAAATATTTTACTCGTCTCGATTACGTAAAAGGAGAAAAAATATTTATTTCGTAAAGAAAATTGTATAATAAATACGTATATTGTGTTAGTAAAATAAAATAAGGACACATCATTATATAAAAAGCAGACAAACGTAAGTTCCGCCCGACAAGGGTTTGCATGTAAAACGCGTTAAAGAATTGTGACGCGCAATTCTTACAATACGCTCGAACAATAATTGACGTAAAGAAATGCTCTTTAAATTACGAGTATCTTTGGACAAATTAAAAATTGGGCAATACCCAACTGCTATCTTGACTTGGAAACTACGATAAACGCTCAGTTCTAACTGAGCTTTCAAGATTATTGCAGTGTGAATATATCAAAAATTACCTTTCACTTTAGGTTAAGATTATTTTACGTTAGAAAAACGACTTATAACAAGAAATCTTATATGATGCCAATCAGTTAACTATTTCATTAAAGTTGTATATAGATATTCGTTTCCAATCAGTTAATGTAAGTTTGATATTTTGTAATACTGTGTACCTAATTACAAATATCAAGAAACATTAACAATATCTGCTGCGTTCATTGCGCTAATGTAAACCCCGCTTATAATGTATGAGGAATCCGCGAATATCGGTAATTATTACAGTAATGTGTACAAATATTTGCATGTTACTGGTTTGTTACAGCAAAGCGTATAACTCTGTATCGTGTCTGCGATAGTTGGATCGATTTAATTATTTATGTGATTCCGTCTACGTGAACACGCTATGTATGGTAGCTTGGTGTAGAAATGTGGGTTATGTTTAGCTAATAATAGTTATTACACACTATAGTATCTACTACTGGATCTATACGTACTATAATATCAGATTAGAAATAAAGGAGGAAGGAGGAGTAACAGGATATAGATGTATGTATAATTTATTAAATTTTCATTTACATTCGTCTGCCTGACTGCCTGTTTATTCGCGCTAATCCATACTAATATTATAAATGCGACAGTAAGTCTCTCTATAAGTCCATTTGTTACTTTTTAACCGACTTCCAAAAAGGAGGAGGTTCTACGTTCGGCTGTATGTATGTTTTTTTTTTTTTTTTTTTTATGTATGTCCAGCAATAATTCCGTCATTTGTGGACCGATTTTGAAAATTATTTTTTTGTTGTGAAGGGTTTGATTCCAGGGTGGTCCCATTTTTTTCATGTCAGGATCTGATGATGGCATCCTGGAGAAATTGAGGGGAACTTTTGAAAATCGTAGAGACGGCTAGTGCGTTTGTTAGTGTTTCCATGAGGTATTTTAAACCACTACAATTTTATGAAGGTCTGGAGTTGGTCTGATGATGGAGCCGATACACAGACGATGGAACTCGTCAACGATTTACAGCAGGTACCTTTTGTTTGGGCTTAATTTATTTGTATTGATGAGAACTTTCCACCTAGATGGGTTGTGACTGTATTAATGGTCTGATGATGAAGACGAAGGACAGTGAAGAGAACTCCTCGACGGTTCACAGTAGCTACCTTGTGTTTGGACATGATCAATTTGTATTGATGAGAACTTTCCACCTAGATGGGTTGTGACTGTATTAGGGGTCTGGTGAAGAAAACGAAGGATAGTTAAGGGAACTCCTCGACGGTTCACAGTAGCTTTTGTATTGATGAGAACTTTCCACCTGGATAGTTATGACTGTATTAGAGGTCTGGTGATGAAGATGAAGGAGAGTTAAGGGAACTCCTCGACGGTTCACAGTAGCTACCTTGTGTTTGGACTTGATAAATTTTATATTGATGAGAACTTTCCACCCATATGGATTGTGACTGCATAGGGGGTCTGGTGATGAAGACGGAGGACAGTCAGTTCACACTCAGTAGGTGTGCTAATACTAAAAATTAAAAAATAAAAATTTTAATAAAAAAAATTCAACCGACTTCCAACTCAAAAATTAACCTAAACTAAAAAGCAAAAAATAACATCTTACCTATGTGCTACCTTCTGATCAGTTTAAAGGCGGTGCCAATCCAGTGTCATGTTTTAATTAAAGCTGTTTCTGAAAGAACCACAGAAATTGTGTAATTTAAACGGCTTGAATTAAAACATCACTGGCTTGGCACCGCCTTCAAACTGATCAGAAGGTAGCACATAGGTAAGATGTTATTTTTTGCTTTTTAGTTTAGGTTAATTTTTGAGTTGGAAGTCGGTTGAATTTTTTTTATTAAAATTTTTTTAACATCTAATCCGCTGAACCGATTTGAATGAAGAGACAAATTGGACATTGGAAGGGGAGGAATCAAAACTCCAAATTTGTAAGTTAATTATATGGATGTGACAGTATCAATCAATCTATTAACGACATTACTGGTCAGGTTTACCCAAACCCTGAAAATATATATTTTTATAAATGCTAATTACGTACACAATATAAACCGACGATCCAATTTGTGCTTAAAAGGATTTACAGCAATCCTAGTTGTCTGTGTTTTACGAAGCTACGATGAAACTTTTAATGGTGGCAAGTCTTACGTCCAAACACAAAACCATTACTTTTTTATGTCTAAGGCGAAGCAGTAAAATGAATAAAACAAAACAAAGTCGCCAATGGTTAATACAGATCGGAGAATGTACTGCACACATAAAACTAAGTATACTGGGGCCCAGGATTTATTTAATTTTTGGCATAAGCACTATGAAGTTCTATATTTTTTTTAAAAGTTAAAATAACAGCAATAGTCATGGCGCTCCATCATCTTGCGGCTCTGCACGGCTATTCTCTAACGATGTTTTGTGTAATTCGCAAGTGCGAGTTTCGAATTCACCGCTATCTTTCCCATTCTATAGTATCGTGTTAAACATAGAGAGATAGGGGTGAATTCGAACCCCCACTTGCGAGCTATAAAAATATCGTTACAGAATAGCCTAGCTGCTCGAAGTCTAGCAAAAATAATAACAACAGTAGTGCACGCTACACTCACGTCGGCGAAGTTGAGCCGGTTGGCGTTCTTGAGGAACTCCCTCATGGCGCAGAGTTCCCTCATCTTGCGACGCTGTTCGATGTCTAGCAATAATAATAACAACAGTAGTGCACGCTACACTCACATCGGCGAAGTTGAGCCGGTTGGCATTCTTGCGAACTCCGTCATGGCGAGGCGCTCCCTCATCTTGCGGCGCTGCTCGATGACTACTAATAATAATAACAGCAGAAGTGCACGCTACACTCACGTCGGCGAAGTTGAGCCGGTTGGCGTTCTTGCGGAACTCCGTCACAGCGTAGCGCTCGTTCATCTTGCGGCGCTGCTCGATGTCTAGCAATAATAATAACAACAGTAGTGCACGCTACACTCACATCGGCGAAGTTGAGCCGGTTGGCATTCTTGCGAACTCCGTCATGGCGAGGCGCTCCCTCATCTTGCGGCGCTGCTCGATGACTACTAATAATAATAACAGCAGAAGTGCACGCTACACTCACGTCGGCGAAGTTGAGCCGGTTGGCGTTCTTGCGGAACTCCGTCACAGCGTAGCGCTCGTTCATCTTGCGGCGCTGCTCGATGTCTAGCAATAATAATAACAACAGTAGTGCACGCTACACTCACATCGGCGAAGTTGAGCCGGTTGGCATTCTTGCGAACTCCGTCATGGCGAGGCGCTCCCTCATCTTGCGGCGCTGCTCGATGTCTAGCAATAATAATAACAACAGTAGTGCACGCTACACTCACATCGGCGAAGTTGAGCCGGTTGGCATTCTTGCGAACTCCGTCATGGCGAGGCGCTCCCTCATCTTGCGGCGCTGCTCGATGACTACTAATAATAATAACAGCAGAAGTGCACGCTACACTCACGTCGGCGAAGTTGAGCCGGTTGGCGTTCTTGCGGAACTCCGTCACAGCGTAGCGCTCGTTCATCTTGCGGCGCTGCTCGATGTCTAGCAATAATAATAACAACAGTAGTGCACGCTACACTCACATCGGCGAAGTTGAGCCGGTTGGCATTCTTGCGAACTCCGTCATGGCGAGGCGCTCCCTCATCTTGCGGCGCTGCTCGATGACTACTAATAATAATAACAGCAGAAGTGCACGCTACACTCACATCGGCGAAGTTGAGCCGGTTGGCGTTCTTGCGGAACTCCGTTATGGCGGAGCGCTCCCTCAGCTTGCGACTCTGCTCGATGTCTAGCAAAAATAATAACAGCAGTAGTGCACGCTACACTCACGTCAGCGAAGTTGAGCCGGTTGGCGTTCTTGCGGAACTCCGTCACAGCGTAGCGCTCGTTCATCTTGCGGCGCTGCTCGATGTCTAGCAATAATAATAACAACAGTAGTGCACGCTACACTCACATCGGCGAAGTTGAGCCGGTTGGCATTCTTGCGAACTCCGTCATGGCGAGGCGCTCCCTCATCTTGCGGCGCTGCTCGATGACTACTAATAATAATAACAGCAGAAGTGCACGCTACACTCACATCGGCGAAGTTGAGCCGGTTGGCGTTCTTGCGGAACTCCGTTATGGCGGAGCGCTCCCTCAGCTTGCGACTCTGCTCGATGTCTAGCAAAAATAATAACAGCAGTAGTGCACGCTACACTCACGTCAGCGAAGTTGAGCCGGTTGGCGTTCTTGCGGAACTCGGTCATGGCGTAGCGCTCCTTCATCTTGCGCACGCGTTTGCCGCCGCGCTTCTTGCGACTCTGCTCGATAGGCTTCGGCAGGGGTTTCACGAACTTCACGGGCGGTGGTTCCTAGGTGAGAAATTAAAAAAAAAATATTTTTTTACTTTCATCATCAACAGCAGTCTATTTTGAATGGCCAATTGAAAAGCACTGGCATTTTGGTTTCAGGAAAAAAGATTTGGAGTTTAGAAAAACCAGTGCCTCATGCTGGTTACCAGATTAAATTTCACTCGATAGAACTCGATAGTGTGAGCTTTGAATTCCTGTCTATCGCTCTCTATCTATAGTACTGTGTTCTACAGAGAGAGATAGAGACAAAACCAAACATCATTACAATCTACAGTTGTTAATAAGTGAAGTGAAGCTGAGTGAAGGGAAATCATTAGTGTTACACTCGGACTTCCGGGCACTGGGCTACTACTTGGAAGCAAGTAGCAAGTACCCAGAAGTAAAATGGAGTGCCAAGTAGCAGCCAATAGCATCTCGATAATTCAAAGCTCAACTCTGCTCAACCCTGGGTCATGTCCTAAGTCCGCAGAAAGATCCATGCCATCAAGTCGAGTTTTAAAACAGAAAAGAGGTTGTAGTTAAGATACCTGTAGTTTGTCAAGTTTCTTTTCAATATTCTCTCTGAGTTGTCTTCCGATGGCCCCGTCTGTGCTCTCATGGCACGCGTCCACTCTCGCGGCTAGAGTCAATTTGGTTGACACCAGTTTTGCCGCTTTATATCGTAGCTCCTGTGGAAGGAAGTGCTTTATAATCTACTTGTTACAGATATAGTGTTGCCTGGCGTCCATATAAAATGTACTCCTATATCCTCAATCCTCAATAATGTAGGGTGGCCTTTCTACCCAAATGTCCGGCCAAACTGGCTGGTCTGTCCGGCTATTAGGTTTGGCGACCTGGCAACCCTATGTATGTATAATAAAGAGATAAAAAGCAACAGATAAATGAAATTTTTTGAATTAAAGAGTTATCCCTTCTCCTAAAGAATGAAGACTTGGCGCTATACTAAAACACATTTATAACATCCAAGCTAATTAATTTTAGACAAAAGATTAACAATTTGAATGGATTTTTACACTCACTGGAGTAGCATCCTGGACAATCTGGGAGAAGTATATAAAGCCAGTGTGAGGCAGCGACGCGGCCTGAGAGAATCCCGACAAAGTCCGCTTCTGCTGCCCCAGTGGCAGCACATTGCAGGCCGGCATTTTTGACAACTTGGACAACCCACCTGCTACACCCAGGATCTTCGCTGCTGTTGATGCACCTAGTTATGAAAGAAAAAATCTAAATATCCATCATCATCATTTTGTATGATCATCATAGCATCATAGCAATCCCTACAAAAATTCCATGTCCAATACAGCTATACTAAAAACAAACTGTGAAATGTTTATGAAAAAACAAACTGAAAATGAGGGTATATATTGCTAGTTATTTTACACTTAATAATAATTTTGATTATTAAGAAGTGTAAAATTTAATTTATAATTTAATTTTAATTAAATTAGGTATGAAATTACATGTGTTTCCTACCTTTATATTTAATTTGGTAATTGATAAACATTCCATGTAAGTTTGGCTTCTAGTGACTTCAAAACATAAAAAAGCAGACCTGAACCTGATTATTATATTAAAATCTAAATAATATTTGTTGATAGTCTTTAAGTCTAACTGTATATTTTCAAAATGAGCTCTTACCAACAATAGCAGTTATATTTGGTGCAATAAATGTCATTCTGCTCTCTACATATTCATAAATTTTTGATTTAAAATTGTTCAACTCTGTTGCCATATCGCACCCCTCAAAAATCTCACTCAATTCATAGTCAGATAGCAATTTCCTGCAAGAAATACACTCGTATTACACCATTCATTTTGAAAATCTTTTTCACACAACAATTCAGAGAAATAAAATTGCGGCAACTCAAAAACATAAGATCATCATCACCTCCTCGGCGGCCTCCGTGGCGCAGTGGTATGCGTGAAGGATTTAATGACGGAGGTCCTGGGTTCCATTCCCAGCTAGGCCGATTAAGGTTTTCTTAATTGGTCGAGGTCTGGCTTTGGCCGTGGCTAGTTACCACCCTACCGACAAAGACGTACCGCCAAGCGATTTACTGTTCCAGTACAATGTCGTGTAGAAACCGGAAAAAGTGTGGATTTTCATCCTCCTCCTAACAAGTTAGCCCGCTTCCATCTTAGATTGCATCATCACTTACCATCAGGTGAGATTGTAGTCAAGGGCTAACTTGTATAGAAAAAAAAAACCATCATTAACAGCTGATGGACGTCCACAGCACAAGTCTGGCTCACATATGGGTGATTTTTATTTACAATTTTTTATTTTAGTACTAACTTAACTTATCAGATCTACCAATTAAAAAAGTATACCTAATCATGTAATCTTCATGATACATACCCCTGAGTTGTGGATGCAGTGACTGATACAATCATAATAGTAGCTTGTGTCAAAAAGCTCTGCAGTGTCTCATTATTCTTAGCTCTGTCCAAATCATTCCCAAGCTCTTTTACAGTGCGGATGTACTCCAATGGGGTTATGATCAATGACTCCAGTTCAGGGAACCGCTTCTGATATTTATCCCGAACAAATCTGTGGATAATAGCTGGAAAATGAAATTTGTTGTTTAAAGTTAACCTACATTTAGTAGGTCAAGGATTACCTAATTCATAAAAATGTATATACTCCAGTAGTCAGTAACTGTTTTAAAGACATCACATAAAAAAGAGAAAAATCAGTGTTGATATTATTATTACAAACTATATTATTTCGTAGGTTGGTTTGGTATTCAGGAATATTTATCATTGAAACTATAGGTTTATGATAACTGAAATAAGAAACATAAGTTTGCGTCTTAATATCCTCTAAATATCTAGAAAATACTGCATCAATGGTGGTCCCATATTATGTTGTGGACTCTTGTGGATCATTATTCATTTTCATATTCAATGTTTTTGATAGAAATTAGATAGAAAAGTTGTCAACCGCTGATTATCAGCAAAGTTAATGTTGACATCGCCAGCCAAGATATGTGGAATATTATTACCATTTGTATCAAGTATTTTTGACCCTTCTTCAGTGTACTCCAGTAAAGTGCGATGAATAAAATGCTCTACCTCGTCCAATTTTGGATTCGGAGAAATGTAAATTGCTACCATAACTATTTGTAGGCCATTTCTAAGTTTGCATAAGCACACACAAAAATCTCCAACAACTGAGCGCCTAACATTAACATAGCTAACGTGTGCAATATTTATTTCAATATTCGGAGTCATAATATTAGTAATATCATTTTCATTTTGGTAAATAGCTACCCCACCTTTTGAAACAGTATCTCGTTTGAACTGAACAATACAATTAAAATTAGGTATTTCAATCGGATTATAATGTGTCATGCTAGTTTCGGTAAGAAGTAACACATTGGTTTGTCTCGTAACTGAATCTTGTAAATTGTATTTGTTGCCCGTCGGAGTGGGGAGCGTAAGGTTTTTTCGTTACGGAATTTCTGGATTCGGTCCCCGCGATCAAGGCCCGCGATACAAGCTATGCTAAAGCTTAAAAATTTAAGTAAATCTATAGTAAAATTTAAAAAAAATAGTAAAAGTTTAATAAATAATGCACCTATTTCGCCATCAATCTCAACGGCTATGTTGTTTGCCTCCACAATGAGCTGATATTCAGGGTCAGACTCCATCAAACCAGTCACCTCAATTTTTTTCCTGTCATTGCCAACATTTTGCTCAATTGATGTCATAACCTGAAATTATAATGAAATAAAACATAACTGTAGTACTTAATATTATTTTGCATTTATAGACAGAATTACAAATTATTTAAAACATTTCAACTTTTCAGGATTTTATGAACTGACAATGCTAACAACTCTGGTATAGTAACATACCAGGATACATTACAAATAAAAGTCCTAGGTTTATAGGATGATGATTCAATGTTTAATATCCACATGATTTTCAGCTTCTCTAAATACTTTGTCTACATTCTACATTTTAAAATACAATACATAGAATAATTGATCTTTTTATTTGTTATTAGTTATTAGTTATGGTAAGCTATTATATGAAAATTAAAAATACCCTTTGCAAGCGATCCGAATGCCTTAATTTAGCCAATTCTCTAATAGAGATGTTTTTTATTTCTTCCTCGTTTGGAACAACCGGGAAAGGCACAGCGAATTCATGATCAGTTGATGTTTTATTCTCAACTATAGCTTCAAGTTCCCCATCGTCATTTTCTTCCAAGTCGGCCAATAATTCATCAGCTAGAGACATTATTTATCGCTTTATAGTTTTGTTTAGATGCGATTTGCGAAAACAATTTAGTAATGGTTTTTTTTTATCAATGACTCAAACAAAAATTAAATTATTAAATTGTAAACTTCACTATTTAATACCACAGATCACTTTAAACTAGAAAAATATTGAATAGCAGGATTTAATGATAAAAATAATCGATAATCGAGATAAATAAAATATCTGGACACCGGGCCTAATTGTCTAACGGAGTTCATTGATCGTAAAGTTCATACGATCGGCTACGATCAACGATCAATCGTAACTTTACATTGGTATTGTCTAATTTAGTTCATTATATGAAGACCGGATGGTGAACGATGAACTGAAATCATTCATGAAGATTGCGTATTGTTTATGCAAAACGATAGTGAAACTATCGTTAATAATATTATCAAATTTAAGTCAAACTCCATAATAATGCGTATATTTTAACAAAGTTTTATGTCTTTTGTTTAAAACATTAAAGAAGCATTAAATTTCACGAAAATATCTACTATTGAAGAAAATAGCGTGAGAAAATGGTACATGCAACTTAAGTAACAAAACGCAATTAACGAATTTAACCAAGGGCTATTTGGACTATTTGGTAATCTCCCTGTTGTCTGTGTAGGCTAGTGTCAAAATAACGGGGTATCCTATTAGTCTGTGGTGAAACATAGCATATTAATAACCTGTGGATTGGAAATTTTAATTTAACAAAACAAAACAAAATTTTTATTTTTCAGGTTTTAAAGAGAATTTAGAAATTGAGCAAAGTTTTACTAAATTATAGTGATCTTAGGAGCAAAGTTTACTTCGTTTGTGTTATTGTTAATCAAAAATATATAAGTAAACAAAAAAGAAAACTACCTCTATCTAATTTTGTCGATGTCCATTTCTTATGAAGTTTCTCATTAAAACAACCCTTAACTCAGGCAAGGCAGGGCTAAGGTGATTAGCGTAACTACAAGTGGTTAACTTACAGTTAGCCAACTGAAGAACAATCAACAATGCCCGATTAACCCTTATTCAAATATTGGGAAATTATTTCCCACTTGACAGTACCGTAATATTTCTTTCTTATTTCTTTACTGGTAACTCTAATCAGTACCAATCCAGGAACAAAATAATTTTACACACTTTTTAAATATTTTACTTGGCAACATTTTGGACAAAATTGCGTAATGTCATCGTATATCAATGTCAAAGTCACAATTTGAATTTTTTGGTGCACAAAACCGGTTCTCGCAGGACTTTCGAAAATTTTTGTAGAAAAAAAATCTGGTAAGTACATAAACAATATATTGATGTAAACTAGACTTATTTTCTGAATGCTTTTTACGGTTTCTGTGCTTTTTGCACTGATATTTCTTGGATTTTATTAGGTTTAATTAGGTGGGAAATAATTTCCCAATGTTCGTTCCTGCTTTGATAAACATCAGTGTCTTTATATATATATAAAATTGTTTGTCAGCTGTAATAATAACGGTATAGGAACTTGTAATACGATAGCGAGTAAGTCAAATTAGTGGCTTTTTGCAAAATTGTGACTGCGTTTATGTGATTTCTATGCTTTATTCCAAACGAAGCCACTTATAAGTTTTAGGACTTTTGTAACTATTTGTGCAATATGCTGATAAAACTACATAATTGCCAACTTTTTATAATTTACTTTCAGCTATTCAAATATGGACGCAAGAAAGGAACGTAAAGTGCTCGCCAAGAAACTATTAGAAGAGGTGGTACAAAAAAACTGTTTTAAAACCTTTCACACAGTTCTTACTCAGTAATGTTATTTTCATATAGTATTTGAAAAGTTCTTAATAAAATATTATTTGTAACATTCTAGTTTCATTTTATTTTTATAATTTTATTCAATCACTCAATCATGTTATATTGAATTTTTTATATAAAAAAAATAAACAAGTAAAGTAGGAGTAAGTAATATGTATAGAATTTGTAGTAAAAATGTCCCAAAAAAATGTAACCATTCCGGATGATGGGAAATAATTTCCCACTTAATTATATTTTGCTTTTCCATACTGGATAATGGGAAATAATTTCCCACCGTAAAACCCCCATTTCCCCTCTTTTTATAAAAAAAATTATGTTTTTTTCGAAATCTACAAAGTTCTTTTACTTAGAAACCATGTTTAATTCATAATTTTATTTAAAAAAAAAATCCATTTGATTAAGGGTTAATAAGTGATCGCGCTGCTTGTCTACTACATGTCCCTGCACTAGTTATAGCAGTAATTTCTTTGTTGGGAAGTATTTAGCACATCCGGGCTGCGCAAAAGGAGAGGGTGGGCATTTCCTCTGTCTTTTAGAAAAGTCCGCATGTTATTTTTATCCCAGTGTTAATCTCTAAGTCTCGTATGAATCGGCACTAATATACATAGGTTTACCTAAGTGTGTGATGAGTGACTTCACAAACAGACTTATTATTAAAGGATTTGAACAGTTCTCTAGCTCTTTAGGGTGTTTTATTCCTTCACCAACCAACAACAGTGTCATAATTACAATGGGTTCGCAGAGTTAGTTTATCTAGGCATTTAGATATACCATTCAAAATCCTCTACTGAGAGCAAAATGTTACTGTTTTATTTTATTTTTTATTCTTTACAAGTTAAACTGAAAATCCACAACCCTTTCAGTTGCTACATGTCATCACACCGGAATGCTAAATCGCTTGGCAGTATGTCTCAATTGGTCCAGCCGGGGATCAGACACAGGACCTTCGGAACATTAATTATCATTAACATCTGATAGTGGTATATTAACACCATAACTACCAATCCACATTGGAGCAGGTTTTTTTTTTATTCTTTACAAGTTAGCCCTTGACTACGAATCTCACCTGATGGTAAGTGATGATGTAATCTAAGATGGTAACGGGCTAACTTGTTAGGAGTAATAAAACAATCCACACCCCTTTTGGTTTCTACATGGCATCGTACCGGAATGCTAAATCGCTTAGTGGTAGGTCTTTGCCAGTGAGGTGGTAACTGGCCGAAGCCTTCCACCAGCCAGACCTAGACTAATTGAGAAAACCTCAATCGGCCCAGCCAGGGATCAAACCCAGGACACCACTGCTAATGTTTTCCTCTCAAAGATTCTATCTAACTTTTAGTATGAAATGTTAATTGTTTTTTTTAATTTCAGACTAAATTGATTATTATGAACAGACCATTATGATGATCCACTGATATTGACTCAAAGACATGAAGATGAGTGCTTTGACAACAAGACTGACTAGCTGAGCCAGTTTAAGAAAAATGTGGTGTGTGTGTGTGTCTAATTCCAGGAGCTCTCTATGTCAGCCATCCATCTATATTCTTACTCATTTTTGTTAATTATAAAATAAATTTGATTATTTAGTATGTAACTTCATTGTACCTATCCTGCTAGCTGTTAGAAAGATAGCATCTGTAATAATTTATTTACGGTAAAACATATTTATAAATAAACATGCTTTAACATTTAAGTATGGCCAATATGTTGTCAAGTACAGTGGGCAGGGCTGAATCCATGATCCCTCAGTGTCTAGTCTGGCCCCTTTATGGAGTAGCTAGTTAGGCTTTAGCAGATTTATATTCTAATTTGGTAAAACTCGTTTTTCTGATTTAAGAAAATATACTAATCATCAAAACAGTGTCTGCAAGTACTGTACAGGCCTACTGTTTGGATGAGAAGTATATATTTGATTTTTTTTTAAGCTTTGTGGTTTCAGGGTTTAAAAAATGTCTAACTGAAAGTCTATGTTTACTGTATTTATTATTATTATAATAAATAAACTTAAAAAATCTTTTTTTTATAAACTTCCAACCCCTATTTCACCCTCAGAGGTGTCATTTTCATAATTCTTAGAATACTAGTAGTCAAGATACTGTAATAAAAAGATACAGTTTGTGAGATTGTAGGGTTAGGGTTAGGGTGTTGTAGGATTATTTTACCAATAAAAATCCACATTTGAGTATTATAGGCCATGTATTCCTTCCCACGGGAACAGGAATTATGTGGGTGAAACTGCACGGGGGTGAACATACACAGGTATTATAAATGTATTTTTTACAACTACACTTTTTTGAATAATTTATTTAATTATTGTAATGGTAAAAAAAATATTAATAGTAAAATGTTAAACTGAAAGCTTTAGTTTTGGAAAAGACTACAAAAAACAAACTCAGCGAAGTAAGTATTCTTTTATTTTCAAATATCATCAGCATTTCACAATCTATGCAAATATTTTGATAATACACACACATTTATGATTTGACCAGATAACAGGGTCATCAGTACAATGTCCTATCAGCTAAAAGCCTTTGCTATCTTTTCTTCAGCACACCAATATGTTATTCTATTGTATTGCAGGTGCTTTTTGTAATATTGGAGTCTGCAGTTATAGGGCATATTCCAAATATCCTGTAAAGCAAAATTGTTAATATTGAGCATATTATAAAATACACACATCAACATTTAGTCTCAATGTAAGTGTAGTTTGTGTACTAAGATAATATAGCAGACAGACAAGCTTCGCTTTGACTCATTCCCTATTCCTATCCTATTCTAATCCCACCCATTGGCTTATCTACTATTATTTCCTATTCCTATTCGGTAGCTCAGAATCCTAGGATTCCTAGGGTGGGCATGCACCAATGGAAAATGTAAATGTACCTATGAGCGATGACGAAAGAGTTCGTTCACCATAATCATAATTTTAAAAATGAAATTCGATTCCTTTTTGCTTAATAACCAGCAAACTTAACTAAACCACACACATAGGTAAGCCCTGGAACACAGATCCCAACACATTGGATACAACAACATGCAAGATGTCGCAGAAATCTAAAACATGGTATGGTATTAAATATCGTAGGTATTGAGTTTATGTCGCTCTATGGACTTATCGTCTCTTTCTCTGGTACGTCCAAAGAAAGTGTGTGTAAGAAGACATTGGATGCTGGAAGAAAGATGCTGTTTGATCCCCAGTTCTTGGAGGAGTGAGACTGTGTCCAGGATATTCAAGCATTCTTCTTCAACATATTTCTAGAGCGTGTATATTCTTTTTCTCACTTTCTCTCAGAGTCCAAGTCTCAGCATCCTATATAAATCGATTAATAGCACTCAATTAACTTCATTGTTTTGACTTTATAGGTTCATTGCAAAGAATATATTATTTATTACTCTTTTTAACAGAGTTCATTGTTTACAAACAAAACACTTCGCAAAGTTTCGTCCTAAAAATGCTAACTGTGGACGGGGAGACTGAATTGAGAGATTTAGAATGGAAAAAAATATTAATTTTAGATATTTAACAAAATATAAATTATTATTTTGGAATTTTGGACATCCACAATTTGTCCGTTTTACGATCAAAGGTGACTCAAGACCCATCGTAAGTTTTTGACATAAGCCATGACCATAAAACTTTACACAATTCGAAGACAATCGCAAATAACTGTTAAAACATATCAAATCATTCACTCTTCGTATAAAAATAACGATCTAATCGTAATGAACAAACTATGCCCAACCGATGGCTTTCCATTGGCTTACACAATCCGAAATAGCCGTTTGACAAGTAAAAACGTACGATTTCAATTGTCAAATTCAATCGTTTGCGTTAGACAATTAGGCCCAAGGACCCACAGATCACTATAGAGTTATAGACTCTTGACCATAGAGTACATTGAATACCGTAATAGAAATCATGCCATGGGAACTTAGAAGAACGTGAAATCTTTATGAAGCAGCGCCATCTACATCCTAGATTTAAGATTCCAGGATAGTAAATTCAATTACATATAGTGTGTACTTAGACCATTACTGGACGCGGTTCGCACCCAAATTCACCAACAAAAAAGTCTGTCATTTTTTGAGGGGGACGAGGTAAACTCACACATCGAAAACATTTAACACCATTAAGTATATTCTGTGTCCATACACTACACACAACTATAAATTTGACTCGCAATACACACACGCGTAATTTTTACACACACTAACAAACACGTTGTGCACAGTAAAAATATATACAAGCAGTATACTCGGCCGTATTTTTGAAATAAATACTTACAGTGCGCGGTACGTAAACATGTGATAGGGCTGCCTGACTCCAGCATTTTAATTACATTTGCCAACTTTGTATTTCCATTTAGTTTTGTGATTGTAAATATACTTTTTTTATGTAAACAAATAAAATATTTTGTAAATTGTAGTAAAATAGGAAGTGATCAATAAAATGCGTGTTGTTTTTTGATTGGTAGATTTAAATAAGGCTGATACGACCTTGAAGGATAGGTCGTATTCATTTGTTTATTTTGGTGATGCCATCTAGGTATTACCTCCACACTACGTGACCAAGTATTAAAAAACCGGTCAAGTGCGTGTCGGGCCACGCGCAGTGTAGGGTTCCGTAGATTATGTTAGCCCTTTAATCCCTTATGTTTTTCTCAATTTCAAAGCCTTTATTATTCCTTACATTATTACATTAAACAAGTTTTTCAATTAATAAGAGTAACAGTTTTAATTTTTTTTTTCTATGTTAGTATATTGTTAGTGATACACTAAGTACTGTTTTAAGTTTAGTATGTTAGTGAGTTAGTCTTATTTCTAATTAATAAAATCTATTTAACTAGAAGTTGAAATTGAAATTGAGATATAGCTCGCATTTCGACCTCTAGTATAAAGTCAAACTACTGCTTGCATATTTACTGTGACATTGCTTAGACTATCCACAGATTAAATACATAGAATATTCGATTACTGATCGATGTTTGGCTGTTTCGTCAAAAGAATCAATTCTTTTTATAAATTTTTTTTATTAAAAAATTGATAAAATTAATTTTTAAATACTTTCAAATGAAACGTTACTCCATCTTTTACTAAACTACAAGTTTTTGGCCGTTTTTTATGCCATTTAACTATACAAACCGGCATTTTTTCGGAGCTCCTTACACGACGAAAACGATTACAACAATGAAACATCGATTCTGTAGCAACAGTTTTTATAAACGCATTAGATCATAGATTTTTGATATTTGCCAGAGGGGTAACGGTTAGCGAACCACGTCCAGTTATTAATGGTCTAAGGGTGTGTATGTATTAAAATGTTTTTAGAAATTTAAACCGTGTAAGTATGGAAAAAAAACCGAAAAAAAATCATTTATCCTTTTAATTTTTACGCGTAATAGGAAGAATGTGTTTATATTTCTAAAGCAAAGGGATTATCAAAGAAAGACAGTAAGTGTACATTAATTTCAACGATGTTTCTCATAGTCATTTGGCCTAGTGGTGCATAACAAAGGTTCGATCTAATAAACCTGAGTTCGAACCCGGGGGTAACAATGGAAAACTTTTTGTATTTTTATTTTTGTTTTTTCTCAATTGGTTTCTTCAACTATTACAAAACCAAAAATGTCTCTCCTTTACAAAAAATATGCATTACTATTTTTATACTTTTTACTATACTAAAAATACCGTATCTAGTCACTAGATGGCGCTATCACATTCGTTCCGAAAAAAGTTCGAGTAGCCTATCTATTTCCAATAATACACTGTAATCTTTGATAGAAATGTCAAACTTATCTTATGAAATATTTGACATTTCCGACATTTCTATGGCATATTCTATGTTCAAAGAGTAAATTATGATTCATGTTTTACTCTTTGAAGTAAACCGCATGCATATTTTATGTAGTGTTGTCCTAAAAAACCTAAAAGAAACAAACCTTAGGTGTCAAAGAAACAAACAATATTCAAGACTGCACGTCATTTCACATCACAGATCATAGAGAAATATTCCCTTGCCGGAATTTCTCTATTCTGATAGCGCGTGTTGTTTAGGGACATGCTTCCTTGCCATGTCCACACTGCGTGACATGCTTCCAGTCTTTGACACCTATTGTGTATCTAAACTTCCAGTGGTGTTTACCTCCACTATCGGTAACACGCAAATCTGGAACGGCTGGATCGCGTGGCGTGTGTCTGCGTCACGTTGCATCGGGTGCTAGTGTTCTTTTACACTAGAGATGGGTAACTCATTATTTTTACATGAGGTTGAGGGAGGACGAGGTGAGGTGCTCGCGAGGACCTCGTGAGGACCCCTCATTTGAGGCGAGGAGTCGTACGCAATGCATCGCGACGCGCCGAACTCGCCGACGGCCGATATTCAGTGGAATGTCGGAGGCGAGGCGAGGGGCGGACGGGGGCGTCAATTCCTATAACTTGCGATAAGGATTTTTTCGTCTCTCTCCCACACATCTTTTCTTTCAGTTATTATTTTTTGACTGCAAAAATAAAGGAAATTCGAATCAATGACACCAGATTACAAATCTAATACTCATGTTTTTAGGGTTCATAATTCAATATCATACGTCAAATTAAATTATGAATGCTTACAGAAATAATATTAAATAATTAAAAAATGTTGTATATAAATTATTACTTGAGAATTTTATTTTATTATATATTTTATTTTATTTTAGAAACATTTTTATTATTACATAGAGAAATGTACTACGCAATAAATAAGCAGGTGGTTGTTCATAAGATAAATAGAAATATGAACAATGGCGATTCACTGTCACTCGCTCACTTAGTGCATTCAATCGCTCGACTCAATACTCACTCGTACTCGCGTCTATACATCGCGTATTAAGTCAATACTCAATTTGTCAATGTCAATTTTCAAGTGAGGACTGAAGAGTGAAGTGAGGTGGTTCAATGTTGAAATTTGAGGAACTCTTTCATTTTGCAATCACGAGTACCTCAAACGAGGCGCCTCATGAGTGAGGGACTCATCTCTATTTTACACGAGCGGCTATTACTACTCTACTGACAACCGCAGCGACTGCAGTCGTCGGTAGAGTTGCCGCTCATATATGAACCCTTCGATGTTTTTTTTCTGGCCATATAAAATAGTACGATTTGAAATAGTCCAACACGCGTCGGGTCACGTCGGGTGGTGTCGGGTGTAGGTAGAGTATTTCCCGCTTTATTAAAAACCCTATAAAAAAACTGTAGTTCATAAATCTCCATGACATCTATCTACGAGTCGAGTCCATGTACTTCATGGTCTAGGTCTCTTAAAGAAGTAATATGTTCTTTGGTCGAGCAACTTGGAGTATGTCAAGTATATATTCTTTGGTCGAGGAACGAAAGTTTCATCTGTGATAGGATTTAAATTTTAATTAATTTTTCTGTGGTGTAAAAAGGTAATGCAGAAGGCCCTCAAAAGGCCTAAATTTTCACATTAATACCATCATTAGCCTCTTGTTTGATATTTGGTACAAATAAATTGGTCAAATGGCGCTAAACGCACAGTACGATGCAATTGGTAAAGGTTTCGTACAGCAATATTATACGTTGTTTGATGATCCGGCACAGCGACCAAATCTGGCTAATATGTACAATGTAAGTATTAAAAATCGACGAAAAGGCGCAAAAAGGTCTTTCGCGCTAATTTTGCTATTGTTTTGCTGTTCGCAGACAGTTTGAAACATTTTTAGGTTATCCAAAAACCTCCCGCCGAAGTTGTCAAAAAAGTTTATTATTTTGGCAAAATTATACTTTTTTTTTAAATATTGTGATGTGCTATTAAGTATTTATGAAGATTTGTAACTAAAAATATTTAAATTAAAGTATATTTTATTACTACAATGATATGTTTCGAATTTCATATTGAGGATTAAAAACCTATGATGTCATAATTTCAGGTTGAAACTTCATTTATGACTTTTGAGGGTGTACAACTTCAAGGTGCTGTTAAAATAATGGAAAAACTCAATGTAAGTATCACTTTTGACATGAAACATAATGGTGATATATAAAGGCAGCCTAATATATATTTTATTTATTTATATACTACTTTATCTATCTATAGCCCAGTGGATATGACCTCTGCCTTCGATTCCGCAGGGTTGTGGGTTTGAATCCGGTCCAGGGCACGCACCTCCAACTTTTCTGTTGTGTGCATTTTAAGAAAAATAAATGTCACATGTCTCAAACGGAGAAGGAAAACATTGAGAGGAAAACTGCATACCAGAGAATTTTCTTAGTTCTCTGTGTGTGAAGTCTGCCAATCCGCATTGGGCCAGCGTGGAGGACTATTGGCCTAACCTCTCTCATTCTGAGAGGAGACTCGAGCTCAGCAGTGAGCTGAATATGGGTTGATAAAAACGACCAACCCGCACTGAAGCAGCTTGGTGGGTCTATGCTCCATATCTCCTCCTATCAGGTGCGAGGCCCTATAATGAGCTGTTAAAATAAGCTTCAAAGGACTTCTTTTGCCAGACTTAAAGTCAGCTGCCAACTGTGTAGTAAAAATATAAAATTTACATTAATTTTGTATTAATGTTCTGGTATAAGACTGATCAATGATTTCACAAACAGTAACAATAAGGGATTAGATCCACGTCGCTGCTGCAATGTGGGTTGGTAGGCGTCCACAGATCTGCGTCATACATATCGCATGCATCACAACAAATGGATTGAAGTATTCATTGTATAGAATGTCATACAAGTGTAACCCCTGATCTGCACGGCACAAATGTACAGTAAAGTTAAAAAAAATGTTTAATGTGATGTGTCCAATACCTATGATGTAGATCTGTGGAGACCTGCCATTAAGGTGATGGACTCTTTTCCAATCACTATCAGTGACAATCACGTTAACGTAAACGCGAATATCTAAGGAATTGAAACAGCGCCATCTAGTGGCATTACTGCACAACTGTTTCAATTCCGTATGAATTCGCGTCTACGTTAACGCGATAGTAACAGTATGAAAACATTGAAAACTCCCACTAGGCACACTGATGTTCATGAGCTGAGACTGGTTTAATGAGAGGCATCCTTCCTCAATCTGTGCTGAGAATTTTTACTGTACATCTAAAGCCTGGTTTAGACAAAGACTGACAACTCAACTAACAAGACAGTTAGTTGAATTTAAAAATTGAAATATTGAATAAAAGTATTTAAATAGCCTTTTATTTCAAACAGCCTTTGTTACATGAGTTATGAGTTATATTTACAGTATGTCCCGCTGTTCGTAGCGTTGTTTACATAAACGTGCTTTAAAATACTGAAAACGATTTTCGAAAGTTCCCCTCGTTTTCTCTGGAGTTCATCATCAAATCCAGGTTTCCTTTATCATTGTACTATCTTTGCAACAAAAAAAAGAATCATCAAAATCGGTTGATAAATGAACGTTATCCGTGAACACACATTAAAAAAGTAATGGAATTGAGTAACCTCGACTTAGGCCTCCTCCAACTGCTTCCACTGCCCAATATATAATATATAAGAGAGCCACCAATATAAAAGAGTGTAGATAAAATTTTACACAATGTTACGATGGTTAAAAAGAATAATTTTTTTTCAGGGGCTGTCATTTCAAAAGATTGGTAGGCTAATAACATCAGTTGATTCCCAACCAATGTATGACGGTGGAGTTTTAATCAATGTCCTTGGTAGACTGCAGGTAGGTTATTTGTAATGTAACTATTTTCTTGGTTTATTTATTATATTAAATATTAAAAAAATACTTTTAAGTAGGTACATAAATAAAAAAAAAAAAAAAAGTACATAAATTACTGAAATGACATTATAATTTATACAATTTCTTGTTACACATTTATCTATCTTTATTTTATTATATTTAATATAGATAGATTATTTTAAAGTGATTCTACATTTGTGATTCAGTATCTTGAGATTTTTTTCAAATCAAACTGTAACTTTAGTCTGGCAAGTTAGTTGATGACACTCCCATGATACGCGGGCGATGGGGGGGAAAGACTGCGCGGGTGTGAAATCGTGCATGCGGGGAAGTAAAGTGTGTCAGTCGTGGGTTTTGCCCGCGAGGACCATCAGGAGTGTTACGAATAAAAAATAAAAAGCTACAATGATATTATTTGTTGACATTAATAGAGTTTATTAAAACAAACTAACTCACTTAAAACATAATGCACAGACAGATGAAGACCAGCCACATGCATACTTTCAAACTTTTGTACTGAAGCCCATTGGAACATCGTTCTATGTTGAACATGACATGTTCAGGCTGGCACTACATGATGTTTAAGGGTAACGTAATCCTAATACATGCAAGGTTTGAAGCATGTCTTGTTTATGCACTTACAGTGTTTTTATAGTAAAGAAATCACTAGTAAATTTTTTTTTAAAATACATTTAAATACTGTAAAAAAATTATTATCCTGTGTCTCTCTTTGTAAATCACGTCAGGTCTATGAACTTTCAAACATAAATTCTACTGTATAATTCTAATACAACAAAAAAGAATACAGGGTGTCCCGTACGTACAGGCACAACATACTTTGCAGGGTATTAGCTGGCATCAAAGCCTACTCAAATAATTGTGAAATGTGTTAGCTGTAGGGTTATCATGTTATATTCACTTTTCTCCAAAATTCAGAAATCCCTACATTCAGTGAAATTTTGTCTTGCCATGTCCTAAAAATTACTTAAGCGTTGGTTTTATACTTGATAATTATTTTTGAATAGTTGTTTCAACTACAGAAAATTTAATTTTTTTTCGCTACAAAGAATTTATTTTCCAAAAATGGAGCCTAATTATATTTTTTATGTCAAACGATTTTTTTTGTATAAAATTGTAGCGGTCACAGTGAAAAACAAATGTACTACGCAAAGTTGTACATCTAGCTTAAAAGCATGTTCATTTAATAAGGATTCCAAAACTGTTAGATATTTGTACATTATTTTCAAAAACTTCGGTCACAATTGCAATTTTCATTCTGAAAGGGGTTGATTTTGTAGAAATCGTTACTTATTGAAATTTGCTCCTGTCAACTTTTAGTAAGTGTTACACATACTTACTAAAATTTGATGCTGTCAAAATTTATAAATTGTATGTGGATAATGAAAACTAAGCTCACGCTTGACTAAAATCATGCCTGATTGTTAAAAGTAAAGCAAGCACCAGAGTTGATAATAATAAAAAAAGGTATTTTATTACCTCTTTATGCTTTAATTATTATTTTTTTGTTTAATTATAGTATGCATGTAAATTATGATAAAGCTATTTTTATTTAATAATTAAAATTTAAACGAAATCAAAGTGTATATATAGTTATAACGAAATTAAGTGTATAAATAATTATTTAATAGAACAATAGGGACAAAATAATTTGATAATAAATTTCATTACTAAGCGTAAATTCACAATTGCTTGCTAAAAAGATTTCTTGACTATAAAACGAAAATCATTAAAACCTTAACTTTTGCTGGACTTATATTTACTCATTTGTAAATACTTTACTTGCTCGCTTGTAAATAACAAAGCCTTGTCTCTATTGAGTTTACCCATTGCACATTTTCCACAAAACTGCCTATCAAACCATACCTACTAGCAATAGTCTTTTGTTTTAACATAGGAGATACCTCGATCATTCATCCAGATAAAAATAACCCTACTGATATCTATAATATTATCAGTACCCTTGATAAAGAAGAGTATTCAAAATTTCATAAACTTATTTACTTATACTAATTCTTAAAATAAATGTTATATGCAAACTCACATTTATATTTAGGTGTTAAGATATGTATTTTGTGCTAACTATAATCTAGATTGAGAAGCTCAAAAATAAAAGATAGGCTTGCTCTCTGATCCTATTATTGTAGTAGCATCACAATATTAAACAAAAATAACAGCTGTAAGAGCAGCGTTATGGAAGCATCACTAAAATCAAATGTAGACTCAGAGCCACGAAAGAAGTCCCGTAGCTAAAACCTGAACTAAAATTGGCAGCGCGTTACACAAATGCATGATGGCATTTGAGTATTATAGACCGTACAGACTACTTTAGTATTTTAGTCGAGTACGAACAATTTTTGGATCCCAAAAATCATTCGTACTCGACTAAGGTAATAAAGTAGTCCGAAGTAAACTTTATCAAATGACAGTGAGCGCCATTAAGATATTAGCGCCGCGTCTACGGGACTTGTTTCGTGGCGCGGAATCTATTATACTTGTCATCAATAAAATTTAAATAGTCCACCAGTACTTGCGGACTGTTTTGATTTTTTTTGTGTTGAAGTAAAACTTCTTTACACACACTTGACATGGTGAATTCTCAATGCTTTACGAAAATTGTAATCGAGCGATGCGTGCTGCCATCTAGAGGCATAGTGAAATTGTTTATTATAGATGTAAATGTAGATTCTTATAGAATAGATAGTCCAGTGGATATGACCTCTGCCTCAAATTCCGGAGGGTAAGGGCTCGAATCAGGTCTGGGGCATGCACCTCTAACTTTTCAGTTATGTGCATTTTAATAAATTAAATATCACGTGTCTTAAACTGTGAAGAAAACCAATATGAGGAAACCTGCATACCACAATATTTTCTTAATTCCCTCCACATTGGGACTCCGTGGTGGACTATTGGCATTAACTCCTCTCATTCTGAGAGGAGACTCGAACTCAGATAACGAGAGAACTTTGAAACAGTCTTTTCTTGGACACTTTGATGGCGCTTTGTCGTTTTAAAAAAGTTTTACTTCACATTGTCTACGGCACATATGATTTTTTTCTTCACTTTGACCACCGACATATTGACCTATAATATTTTATTTATATAGGTCTCAGATTGCTACATCATTTTGTTTTCTAGAATTGCATTTTTTCTTTCTGATTGTGTAAATTTCGTAGGCTCCTTAATGGGACCTGAACCACATCACTGGAAGTTAATGACTAAGCATCATTGAGATTACACCTACATAACGTTTCGTTTCAATAACAGTTTTTGGTGGACAAAGATAATATGTATCAAAATGTTGTTTTTTTTTTATTCTTTACAGGTTAGCCCTTAGCTACTACAATTTGGTATTGGTACCTGATGGTAAGTGATGTTGCAAACTAAGATGGATGCGGGCTAACTTGACACGACATCGTACCGGAAAGCTAAAGCGCTTGGCGGTACGTCTTTGACGGTAGGGTGGTAACTAGACACGGCTGAAGCCTCCCACCAGCCATTCACCTGATTATAAACCTTTTGCAATTGCTAATATTTTGTTTACATTTCAGTGTGACGACGACCCTCCGCATCCATACATACAGACATTCGTATTGAAACCACTCGGAGAATCATTCTTTGTCCAGCACGACATTTTCCGCCTGGGCATCCACGACGTCGCCTAAACTATTCCTAAACATATTCTTTATCGTATTACGAACAATTCATTGGTTTCTTCTCGCGATTAATGCAATTCGTTTCAGTTATCTAGTTGTAAGCTAGTATGAACATCACTGCACGTTAAAATGCAACCTGTAAATTGTTTCACATTAAATATATTTCAAACGTACTTTACCGTCGTTTTGGCTTAGATGAATTGTCAGTGGCTTTAGTCAAATGTAACGGCATTTTTATCAGTTACACGTACTTTTTATAATAAATACATACTTTTTTATTTGGCTGCTTCATTTTGTATACCTAATAACCCACTTCTGTGAGATTTGGTGAGTCTCGGAGCGCAAACTTTGAAATATTTAATCACAAAAAGCCGTTTCTAATAGAACCACGGGAAAGAACTAAAAACTTTATGATTTAATCGGCTTTAGTTAATGCATCACTGTGTTGACACCGCCTTCAAAGTGATCAGAAGGTAGCACTTAAGATGTTATTTTTCGCTTTTTAGTTTATTTTTGTGATTTTGAAGTCGATTAAATTTTTTTATTAAATAGATTTTATTTTTCTGTTTTTAGTGTGTCCTAGCATAGTGAACGAAAGCGTCACAGTACGGGTAATTTCGTTTTTTTCGTTTTAACATAAAATTACTGAACTGATTTTCATGAAAATTAAATGGCACCGATATGAAAATATACACTATCAAAAGAGGATTTTCAAAATTGGTTAAAAAATTACGAAGTTATGAAGTAACAAACATAAGAAAAAAAAAACGCCTCGAATTGAGAACCTCCCTCTATTTTTTTAAGTAGGTTAAAAAATGTATGTACTAACAAAGACAAGCTAATGTAAAACGAGTCCATCTTTCTGAAATACCATCGTATAATGGTGGGTAACTAAAAATGAAACAAACATAGATGCTAAGACAATCATGTATTTAAGTTTTAAGTAATAAATAGTCAAAAATTAACAAAAGAACGATTGAAAACAGGTACATATTTTACCAATCTCCAATTTTAAGACTTGCAACTTTTAAAATCCTTACGCTACGAACACTTAACAAGTTACTTTTGCATGCACTACATGAAAATACACACCGGTTTTAGACCAGTAACGCTATTCTGTAACCTTTTTTATAACTCTACAGTGTGAGTTTCCAATTTGTCTATCTCTATCAACAGTATTGTGTTAGATAGAGACACACTGTTGATTTGTAAAAACATCTATATAGGCCAATCAACATCTCGGAAACAGTGGTAAATACTGAAACCGCTAATAAAAATGCTTGTAGCTCATTCGACTAGTCATAACGTTTAGAAATATGTGCAAAAATTTCAGATCCGCACATAAACAATCGCAAAAGTTATAAACAATCAAAGATTTTAAAAAAATGGGGGTATTAATGAAAATTACTCTTAACTATTGGTGTTAGAGAATTTATATTATCTAATTAAAATTGAAATCTAATTGAATAACATTCTTAAAGAAGAGGAAATTTTGTAATGATAATATTAACATACCTGGATCTCAATTGATAATAAATTTTTATTTTATGTTTAAACATAAATTAAATAAAATATACGTGCGGCCGCTAAACGTGACCGCGTTATCGCAGGAAAGCGGACGGTTCCAGTAATATTTTTTTTCGTGTATTAAAATAAATATAAGTTTAAAAAAATTTAAAGAAATAACATAATATTGACACTCAAAAGAAATAACATATAATCTTGACACTCAAAAGAATAAATGACCACTGAATGGAATGAATAAGTGATGATATGAAATTTTTGCACATTTTTCTAAACGTCATGGCGATTCGTATGAGCCACACGTATTTTTGTTCGCGGTATCAGTATTTAAAACTGTTTCCCAGATGTTGATTGGCCTATCAGAATAGCGTAATAGAACTTGTCAAAGAAGGAATACAGTAGGCATCCATCACCCTCATCGAAGAATTACTTGCTTCCACACTTTTGAGCAGGAAGATTGATCGCCTCATGTCCTTCATTTGCTTAAGTGAATGACTAGGTTGCAATATATTAACGCTCAGTTGCAAATTGCAAGACTTGTGTGAGCCAAAAACTGTTTCGAGTCTTCCTATACATAAGTTTCATTTCCTTTATTCATTAGCAGTTTGTTTTTAGATAAGTATCCGATATTGCTTTCGAAATTATCTTACAAATAGATATGTAATCTAACGCTTGCCAGAAGCTTTCAATAATAAGGTATGTACTCTTACAATAGACTACAATATTAGGTACTTTGACGGTAGTGAACAGAGATTAAAATTCATTTCAAATATTTAGTCGATATTGGTAATAGCTATGAACAGCTCGTGCAGATTAATTTGACACCTGGCTCGATTGATGTTTGTACTCAAGTTAATGCGCACGATTTATATTTGATTTGTGGGAAATGCGTCACGTCAAAAAAATGCACTCCGTATGCACAATCGTATGGTAGTGTGACATACAGATATTTGTCGATATTTCCACACAATATCTACCAACTGATTTCGTCCTAATATCCCAACAATTCCTTACTGTCCTATGGTAGAAATATCGACTAACATACCAACAGTATTGTATTTTGGTTGGTAATATCAAAACATTTTACAAAAAATGTATTTAGAATAGCACATTGCGAAAATATACTACAAGAGCTGACGTTCGCCTGACGCAGCGAAGGGTTACTGCAGGAAAACAATTATTTTTTACATTTTGTGTCAATTTTTTTTCGACGTCATTTCAGCGTTAACAATTACCATAGACAAAAATAAGAAAGCCAATTGAATTTAAAATTAGCAAACGGCGTCATCAGGTAATTGCCAGACCTCTAACGTTAGCTTAAGTTCTTTTCTTTGTACTCTTCGTTACTGAAGGTTGTGTATTCCAGTCCCTTTGAAATCATGGCGCCGGAATGTCAGGTCACATATTTTCGCTCTATTCATTATGTAGTTCATGTGGATTTCTTGGGAATAGCTTAAGTTGTTACGACTAGTATTTCACGCACGGCAATACAAATTGATTTGTAAGTATGTATATGTCACCGAAAATTGTAAATACCCTTAGTTTATAATCTATAGCTTGGCAAGTTCGTAGATGACACTTCCATAATATGCGGGCGACGGGGGGACAGGACTGCGCGTGTGTGAAGTCGTGCGTGCGGAGCAGAGGGAAGGATTGCGCGGTGTAAAGTCGAGCACGCAGGGCATCGCTACCCTCCTCCCATCGATCATCGAGTGTTACTAACGAATTTGCCAAGCTATATCTCGCGATATTATCATGGACCTCTTATAATAATAGGACGTACAATCAAGTAGAAAATTTGACATAAAAACTGGCCAATTTTGCTTTGATAGTTTTAGAATTATTGGTAAAGAAAATTATACGTAAAGGCTTTTAAATATAGTCCAACATTCAATAAAACCCCAAATTTAACTTTGAGGATTGAGTTTAAGGTTGATTTTGCAAATGCGACTAGGTACTTGAATTGAGTGCCAAGAAGTTGTGTTTGGCACTCATTAAGTGGGGACGTTTTTTGGTCGCTGATTTTGCATCCACTTTTAGGAGATCGATGGATATCGTGAACTGTCGATAGATTGTAAGGATGTTTTTTTTTTTATTTGTACGTTCACAACCTATCATCAGTTCACAATCTCGCGAGATAGATTATAAACTAACGGCATTTACAATTTTACAATGACATAAAACAGTTCACTATAGTCTAATCTATATACAAACGAACATCGAGACCTCGCATTGAAATGAACATATCGGTTCTATAAACTGCTAAAAGGGACACAATTAGATAGGTACAACCGGTACACGCTATCATACGATGGTGAAGACTACAAAAGTGGAGATCAAATCAGACATGGCAAGACCATTCAGGTCGTAGATTCCATATTTAAGATTATTTTGTACAATTAAGCCATTTAGCCTCTGTTTACTAGTACTGTTCTGTTAAATAACAGATAAAATATAACACAACCAACATTATGTTAAGTAACATAATATATATCATTCAAAATGCATGTTAAGAACTAAAAAGTAACAAGAAAAAGTCTGAATTGATTTAATGTATTTACTTGGATTATTATTTGGGCAACTTTAGTGATTGAAAATGACATTACAAAAAATTATAGACGGAGTGTGTTTTTTGAAAAAAAAAAAAAAACAACTTTCATATTTTTTTTTTTATTCTTTACAAGTTAGCCCTTGACTAAAATTCACCTGATGGTAAGTGAAGATGCAATCTAAGATGGAAGCGGGCTAACTTGTTAGGAGTACGTTGAAAATCCACCCCTTTCGGTTTCTACACGACATCGTACCGGAACACTAAATCGCTTAGCGGTAATTTGCCGGTTAACTAGCCACGGCCGAAGCCTCTCTCCCATACCTGGACCAATTAAGAAAATCTCAATCGGCCCAGCCGGGAATCGAATCCAGGACCTCCGTCTTGTATATCCACCACGCATACCACGTGTATGAGTTTTCTTTTTGTTTAGGTTTTTGTTTTTCGGAAATTTTCAATAGCAGCCCAGAGTTAGTGTCTTTATACTTCTGTAATAAAGTGTGATTTTATAACGGACTTAAATATTTTCATCCAAACTGACTTGGAATAGCTGAAATTGCTTATTTCTAGAGTGAAACCTTGCTCAAAACAGAGGTAAGTACATGAAATTGACGTATGAAGTTATTCTACAAAGGTAAAATATAAAACTTAACAGAACAGTACTAAAACTTTCGGTTCTCGCCAATAGGTTATTATTAATAGCGATAAATACCATAGTAGGTAACGTTAACCCACTCATAATAACGCTTAAAACGAGCGAATAAAAACATTGTACGTTGTTAGATCAATGGCCCGAGTTTAAAATCTCTTACAAGTAAAAATATAAAACAACAAATCTTTTGGAAGTCACAACCTTAACATAATTACAAAAAAAAAGTCAATGAGCAAAAATACAACATATTTGGAAAATTAAACCTAAAGTCCGGCCGCTCAGAGATTGCGTTACTGACACCTGTCAATGTCACCTTTTTATAATTGTTATTTAATTAATTTAGTTATTAATTTAAGTTGACGATTTATGCGTTTATTGTAAGTTAGCATAATTATTTAATTTTTAATGTTATTACTGTTTATTAAGGTCATTAAAATATATTTAAATATCTCATTGATAGGTGTCAGAAACGCAATCTCTGAGCGACCGGACTTTAGGAATCTCAATTGATTACAAATACATAAGTATACAGAATGTTCTAAAGTCCATTGTCAAGCCAATATAAATTGCCCTTTGTAATTTTGACAAAAGACTAATCAATATTGAACTAGTTCTATTTATTGTTTATCATATACAATGTTGTATTTCACACGAGAAAGGTTTTAAATCTTTGAAATAGAAACATCCTGTACATATGTGTCCATAGACAATTTTTATAATCTGTTTCGATAAGAGGCCAATGAGTATTTATCCTCAAAAGAGTATAAACTAAAATTAAAGCACAAATTCTGTCACAGACAATATTTTGAAGCGAACAAAGTATAGGTACATTGTATTATTTTTCAAAATCCAAAATTTTTCAAATTCCAAATTGATTCTGTGAATGTTGGTTCAGTTAAATAGGCACTAGAGGAACACAGAACAATGCATTTTTGTACTTCTTTTTGAAAAATATCTAGAATAAATTTGTCAAATGACAAACTGGCATAACAATATTAAGTATGGACTTAACAAATCGCCCTTTTTATTTTTAAGGGATCATTTTTGTTTAACTGGATAGAGGTTTCTTTTGGTGTTAGGTACGTGTTATAATTAGTGTTGCCATTCTTACGGGTTAACCGGACATATCCTTCTTTGTTTATAAATGCTTTTGCTTATAAATTTATTGTTTCTAAGATTGAATAAAAAAATTATAAAAATAAATACAAATTTAATTTTTATATTAGTTACGATGTTTTTTTTAATTAAACTAAAAATAAAGCTAAGCCAAGCTTAAAATAGCTTAAAAATCTGGTGTTCGTGTAGATGTTATATTTTAGTAATGGCAACACTACTTATAATTTGAGACATAACTATAAACAATTTTAATTTACTAGAAAAATATAAGCGCACAAACTTATTAAACTAAATTGGCCATAAACAATAATAATACATAATTTGAGCATTAATCAGTAAGTACTATAAATACTAATTTCCGATTCCAAGTATAAAATTGTTTGTTACAAATCCAGTATATCTAATAAATTTACTGTAAGATTATTATTTTACAATTAGATGAGTAATTAATGTATTTAATAAATTATTTTGGTTTATTTTACTTAAAAAAATAAATAAAAAAAAAACTTGTTAATTTAAATAAAACAATATATTCAAGGCGTTGCGTTGATAGGAACTATTAAATTAAACAATTAAAACGTGTATTGTCAGATGCAATCTTTATCAATATTTTAGATATCAGCGGTAACGTAGGGGCAGGGCATCACGCGTCTTGATTTTATGTATATACTAGCGGACTTCGTCCGTCCTCAGACCTCTTTAATTAGGCCCTACCGCAAAATTCTTAGTAGACGTCTACTCCCTATGAACTACCTCCCTGCCAAATGAATGACCTTTCGCATTTATATATTAAGATACATAAAGTACTATAATTATGTAGCGACCACTGCAGCTTATTTTCAAGATGTCATATAGATTGCATCAGACTATAACCAACAGTGAGCTTATGTTGTCTTCTAAATTAGCTTTTTGTTCTTTGTACCTAACTGTAGACGGCTATGTTAAGTAATAATAGACCATAACGCTATATTTTTTTTAAACTCTCGTAGGGATAAAATATAGCCATATAATATTCGGGGATTTTCAAATTGGTTCAGTAGTTCAAACAAACAATCAAATCTTTCCTTTTTTTAATACTAAATTTTAAAAAAGGTATAGATTAACGTCATTAAATATTACTTGTTTTACCATTAGAACTTAATATCTGTTAAGGGACCCTTCCAAATAGTCGAAATGGATGTGTTAGGTCTTGCAGCATTAGAGAGCATTGGTTTTAGAAATTCCTTGATTGTTAACTGTCTTTAGCTAATTAAAAAAATATAACATAACACCCATTACCACGTTTTATATCAAAATCAAAATAATTATTACGAAACGCTAACAGCATGTATAATGTTTATTGTATATGCATCATCCTCGCAGCATTTGAGTCAGAACTTCTACAATTGTCGTTTGTTATAAATACTCCCAGAATAAAAAAAATCAATTTCTTGTTCTGTTGTTACAGTCTATTACAACATAACATCCATTGCCACGATTTTCAATATAAATAATATACACCTTGAAGTTTTCTTCGTCTTAAACCGAATTAGCTCGAGGTCATTTTTAATATTGTTAAGGGGTTTCTTGTGTTGGACTAATAAACGTCGGGGCGGCTTACAGACGGTGAAACTAGCACGGTGTATAATGAAGGCTCAAAAGGGCTAGAACTCAGATCTGTAAAGACAGTTTAACAAAAAAAAAACATGGTTGCTTGATACTTGCAGAGGTTGTAAACTCGGGGGGTCAGTGGGTGTGGGTTTAGGAGCCGCCCTTCTTTCGTCCGCGCGCGCCGGGCAACGCCACACCGCGCAACGAACGCATCGCCATTGCGCGGTTGAAGTGACGCTGTGTCTTGTGTTCGTCGGCGTCGCTGCCACAGTCTATGGATGACAGTATCACCAGTAGCACGCCCATCACCTGCATGGATTAGCCATATTTGATCACTTATTTGCTCAGACCAAGTTACCTTCTTTTTGTTTATATTTAATTTGATATGAATCAACTATCTTATTGTCTGTTTTTGAGAGGGAGGAGGTAAACTCACACATTGAAAATATTCAACACCAATAAATATATCCTGTGCCCTTACACTTACACAACTATAAATTTTAAATCGTTATAGACACACGTAAAATTTTAACACAATGAAACATCGATGCTATAGACGCAGTTTGTATGAACACATTAGATTATGATCATAATATGTGTTCAGTTCTGTCAGAGAGGTAACCTCTAGCGAGGCAGTACCTATAGAAGGTCATTGGTCTGAGCTTCTTTTACACCATCTAGTCCCTTGACGCTCGATATTTTTTGTCTGTGCAATACGAATGTCTCATTTGCTCGACTCGGAATTCTACAGAACATTATTGGTTACCTGTACCTATATTTGAAATATGGTATATAGGTGGCGATCGATTGAACATCATAAATCGTAATATAATATTTCAAATAACTTCGACAATTTTTTCCCTATGGGGCTACAAAAGGGGTTGAAATTTTTGTTGTAAGACTTCTTTGCGCACACTTGTAAGCTTGTGAATGTGTTACAAAAAGTGTAATTGTATGAGGCGATAATACATTGAGAGGAAAAGGTAAAGAAATTGTATTTCAGTTTTGTGGTCAAAGCATGCAATTTTTTTTGTGAAAGTCATGTTTGTAGTTATGTTAAAAGTAATTTATTACATTTACTATGGTTAAAATGTAAAATATAATGCAAATGAAAAGGGGTTGAAATCTTGCACATATGAAGGCGCCAGCATACCAAACAAATGATGATGAGCAGCGTGTAGACGTGCACGGTGGCCTCGGGCGTGTTCTCGATGTCTTTGAGCGCGGCCAGCGCCGGCTCGAAGTCCGGCCGCAGGTCCAGCGCGTGTTTGAGGTGCACCGCTGCTTCCTGGAAACCGTTATGTCGTCAATTGTTATGAGAGATATCCTTATCGTAGCAGTGCATATCTGGGTTGATATATTTGAGTCGGCCATATTGGATTTCTAATGACGACACTATTGTCATGTAATAAAAGCCAAAAAGTAAAACATAACTGAAAAAATTTGAGCCTTTTTTTTTTTTTTTTTTTTTTTATTTAATTTCTATTGTGCAATCAGCTGCATCAGCTATAAGCAAATTGCTTGAGAGTACTTTATGGCATGTGCAGCTGACCTTCCATTGAGGGTCATGCTGGCTAATTTACTTTGTTATTGATTTTTTGATATTTATTTTTTTAGGAAATCCCATATGTATGCGCGCTTTAGCCTTCGAACATCCATTGGGACACTGAGGGCGGTAGCAAGTTTGTTTTCATGGATAATGATGCGATTTTTATAGCTCATTGATCTGAGTTCAACCTCTTCTTTGATTGTTTTTATGTCTAGATACTCATGCAATTCCGATATCTTGGTGAACCATGGAGCATTTGTGATGGTTTTTAGAACTTTATTTTGGAATCTTTGTAATATTTCCAGGTTTGAGTTTTTTGCTGTGCCCCATAGCTCAATGCCATAGGTCCATACTGGTTTTATTACTGTTTTGTAAATGAGCAATTTATTACTGAGCGAGACATGCGAATGTCTTCCCATAAGCCAGTTGAGTTTTCTAAAGCTTTGATTTAATTCATCGCGTTTTTTTACTATGTG
This sequence comes from Bicyclus anynana, assembly GCF_947172395.1. Lineage (NCBI taxonomy): Eukaryota > Metazoa > Arthropoda > Insecta > Lepidoptera > Nymphalidae > Bicyclus > Bicyclus anynana. The sequence goes on along the minus strand of NC_069087.1, from coordinate 4,781,908 downwards.
TGTTCTCCATGTTTGTTTTTTGTCCAAGTGGATCCCAAGATATTTTGCAGTGTCGCTATGGGGGATGATATCTAGTCCCAATTTTACAGGAGTACACTCGTCCGCTCGCAAAGTAAAGGTCACATGTGTTGACTTGGTAGAACTAGCTTTGATACGCCATTTAGTCATCCATGAGTTTATCTTATTCAGGTGTTCTTGCAAGATATTTGAAGCCATGTGTGCGTCTTTGTTGTTACACAATACCGCTGTATCATCAGCGAATGTAGCGGTAAGTACATTTTTTGAGACGGGAATATCAGCAGTGTATAATAGATAGATTGTGGGTCCCAAAACGGAACCCTGAGGAACACCTGCTTTGATATCATGAAAGTTCGAGTACGCGTCATTAATTTTTACTCTGAATATTCTTTGTTTTACATATGATTTCAATAATGTAAAAAAGTTGTGTGGGAGACAATGCTTGGCTTTAAATAGCAATCCATCATGCCAGACTTTGTCAAAAGCCTGTTGCACATCCAAAAACACTGCAGAGCAGTATTGTTTATTTTCCAAAGCTTCTCGAATTTTTTTTGCTACTCTGTGTACTTGTTCCACAGTGGAATGTTGGCTTCTGAATCCGAATTGATGCTGAGGAATAATTTCCCTTTCATGCATAATAGTTTTAAGCCTGGACAGAGTTAATTTTTCAAATAATTTGGATAATGTTGGTAGTAGGCTTATGGGTCTATAGGATGTAACTAGATGCGGTGGCTTCCCCGGTTTTGGAATCATAATGATTTCGGAAATTTTCCAAATAGACGGGTAGTGGGATGTTCTCAAGATTCCATTAAAAAGTTGAGTCAAAAACACAATCGCTTTCCTTGGAAGTTGTAGTAGTACTTCAGCCGTTATTAAACAGTATCCCGGTGCTTTGTGAAGTTCAAGTTCTTTTATTACTCTACAGACTTCTCTAGGAGTGCAGCTTTTTATTGGTAAGCTTAGTTGAAGATCACAATCCAAAAACTCGTCGACTTCTCTATCAGTGTCTGGGTTACCGTTGTTTGGAGTAAAAACTTCACCTAGAAATTTGGCAAAGGCTTCTGCACGTTCACCATCTTTTCTAGCCCAGGTATCATTCTCCAGTTTTAGTGGGTGTTTTGTGGTTATGGGTGCAGCTTTGCTTGTTTTAACAGCTCTATAGAGTGAGTATTCATTGCTTTTCGTTGCAGACAGGTTTACTAGTTTATATTTTAAGGTGTCGTTCTCTACCTCTTTCAAATACAATGTCAGATTGACTGCTGCCAGCTTAAGCGCTTTTTTATCCGACGGATGACGACTATTGTGCCAAACTCTTCTGAGCCTTCTTTTCTCTAACACCTTATTTTTAATGTCCATAGGTAAGTTGTTACTACCTGGCGTGAAGTTTAAATCTGGAGTAGAGATCCATGCAGCAGTTTGTATTATGTTTGTTATGGTTTTGGCTGCTTCGTCAATGTCGTCATTTGTTTTGAGTGGAACTTTTAGTGATAGATTAGTATCAATATACTTTCTGAAGGCTGGCCAATCTGTTTGTTTGTTATATAGATATTCTTTTGTCGGCCTTGAAATTATTGATGTACTAATCGTACCTAGTACTGGTGTATGGTCTGAGCAACTGTCATAGCAACTGTCTACACTTACATACAAATTTGATAACCCTTTATATACAAAGAAGTCTAGGAGGTCCGGTAATTTGTTGGGATCTGTGGGCCAGTAAGTTGGTTCACCAGTGCTTAGTATATTGAGGTTATTTTTAATTAAACTTGAGTTAAGTTCTCTGCCTCGAGGTAGTGTCAGGCGCGATCCCCAATGCACGTTTTTGGCATTCCAGTCACCACCACAAATGTATCTATGTCCAAGAGTTTTAAAATATTCAGTGAATTGGGTTTCCTTAGGGTTTGGTTTAGGGGGACAGTAAACAGCCGAAAGAGTAAGTGACCCGTGTTTATCATACAACATAATGGTTGTGGCTTGTAAGTAAGGTGTTTTATAATCCTCGAGGATTTCATGCTTCAAACTTTTCCTTACAATTACGGCCGCTCCAGCATGGGCAGTTCCGTCAGGATGTGGTGTTGCATATGTAATGTAGCCTTTTATGGTAAAGTTGTGGTTGGAAGTAAGATGAGACTCTGACACCAGCAGCACATCTATGTTGTGAATGTTCAATAATAGTTCGACTTCACTCTTATGTAAAATCAAACCATTTACATTCCACGTTGCCACTCTTAGGGTAGCCATTAGATGATCTTTTGTATTACTGTGGTCAATAAGTTCATCATTATTGACATTTGGTCTATTAATTTGTCTAGCTTTTCGGCTTGTTTTGTGAGTAGTATTTCTAATTTAGTATCTGTTGAAATTTCATCTTTGTTCTGATTTTTAGTAGCTTCTGCATATGTTCTAGTTTTAAATTGGTTTGAGGAGTGCTGTCTAGTGTATGAATGTTCCTTCTCCTTTGCTCCTAAAGGTGGATCGGATTTTTGACCATTTTCTTGTATTACAGTACTCTGTTGTTGATCTTTGTGCGCTGTTAGTTTTCTTTGTTTCGTATGATCTCTCCGTGAAGTTTTTCTTTTGTTGATTTCAACATAGACTTCACAGCCTTTATAGTTTGCAGGGTGATTACCTAAACATAGACAGCACTTAGCTGGGGTATTTCGATCTTTTTTGGGGCAGTCTGTTGTATTATGGCTCTCTGCACATTTCACACATCTATATGGCCTAAGGCAGTTATTTTTAGTGTGGCCATATTGCTGACACCTTTTGCATTGGGGCACATTTGTTCTCTTTATTGGATCTTCAATAATAACTTTTGTATTAAATATATGAGAAATTTTCTTAGCCTGTGGATTGTTTGGATGTGGGTCTAAATTGACAAAGAAGGTTGAAAGCGGTATTTTATTTGGTCCATATCGGGCATTTATTATTTCACCACAGACTGTGTTTCCGGACTCTTCAATAGCTTCCCTTATTGCCTCTATAGGTGTACTCGGATGGAGCTTCTTTATAACAATTCTATAAGGCCTTGTGTCCTTTCTAGAAAAAGTGTGACCAATAAGATTGTTTTCTCTTACGATTTTCATAAGTATGTGGTATGCCTCTATTGTCGGGCAACTAAGTCTTAGTTGGTTTCGGGTAACAACTTTGATTGTAAACTCTTCTTTATCTAATTTTAATCTGATTAGTTCTGTCAGTTTCGCAACATCTTCAATACCGTATAGCATGATGGGTGGTGGTTTGAATACATGTTGTTTATTGTTAGATTGGAGAGTTTCTGCATCATCTACATCAATGTCCAATGATCCGAATTGATTTGACATCACAGTATTCCCTTCTGGTGATGGTGTGCCAGACATTTTCTTTCTTTTTGGGTTTCTGATTGTAGGTACCCTCTGCCACTCAGGATGATGAACAGATTTATGTGGTTTTGGATCGTTGTTGCGTTCCGTGAGATCTGTAGGTGGTTTATTACTACTAGAGCATGGTGCACTACCTGTAGACATGCTCCTTGTTCTCACAAATAGGCTGGGATGAAAAGCCTGCTGAATTAGTTTCTTTCCAGTAACATTAACAGGCACTGGAGCCTGGTTACTCACTCCAGTGGTGTCTTCGGTAACAGATTTCACACTCTCTAGCCCGGGTACCAGAGAGCGCCGGGGGTTGGCCGGATTGCATGACAAATCACTTTCCTTGTTATACGACATTTCATTTTAAAAGGGGTTGGGAAAATCACCAGTAGCACTTTCCCAAGGTACTACTGCCACACTTTTTGAGGGTATTTAAGTCCTCAGGGCTTGTGGTAACCTTGAACAGGTTAGTTAACCGCCGCCTGTGACTCGGCGTTGTCGCTCGTTTAGCACCACCCGGGGGACACGTGTAGGGTGGGCCTTTTAAGAAGTAAAGGTGGTAGTCCTACGGACGCGAGCGATGTCGTCCCCCCAAAAATTTGAGCCTGATAAAAAAGGTTGAGTATGGCTGTAAAGATTTGTAGCGTCAACGTAAGTATCTGATAGTGCGTATGCCTTTAATATCTCGCCGAGAGTGAAGTACTGTTGCCACGCGCTACGGTCCGGCGGCTGCACGTCCAACGAGTGCCGCGTCTAGAAGATGTCTAGGTGTTGTAGCGTGGACGCAAGTACCTGATAGTGTCCGTACGCCTTGAATATCTCGCCGAGAGTGAAGCACTGCTGCCACGCGCTGCGGTCCGGCGGCTGCACGTCCAACGAGTGCCGCGTCTAGAAGATGTCTAGGTGTTGTAGCGTGGACGCAAGTACCTGATAGTGTCCGTACGCCTTGAATATCTCGCCGAGAGTGAAGCACTGCTGCCACGCGCTGCGGTCCGCCAGCTGCACGTTCAACGAGCGCCACGTCAGGAAGATGTCGTGGTGTTGTAGCGTGGACGCAAGTACCTGATAGTGTCCGTATGCCTTTAATATTTCGTCGAGTGAAGTACTGTTGCCACGCGCTGCGGTCCGGCGGCTGCACTTCCAACGAGCGCCGCGTCAGGAAGATGTCGAGGTATTGTAGCGTGGACGCAAGTACCTGATAAATTCCGTATGCTTTTAATATTTCGCCGAGAGTGAAGTACTGCTGCCACGCGCTGCGGTCAGGCGGCTGCACATCCAACGAGCGCCGCGTCAGGAAGATGTCGAGGTATTGTAGCGTGGACGCAAGTACCTGATAGTGTCCGTATGCTTTTAATATTTCGCCGAGAGTGAAGTGCTGCTGCCACGCGCTGCGGTCAGGCGGCTGCACTTCCAACGAGCGCCGCGTCTGGAAGGTGTCTAGGTGTTGTAGCGTGGACGCAAGTACCTGATAGTGTCCGTATGCCTTTAATATTTCGCCGAGAGTGAAGTACTGCTGCCACGCGCTGCGGTCCAGCGGCTGCACTTCCAACGAGCGCCGCGTCTGGAAGGTGTCTAGGTGTTGTAGCGTGGACGCAAGTACCTGATAGTGTCCGTATGCCTTTAATATTTCGCCGAGAGTGAAGTACTGCTGCCACGCGCTGCGGTCAGGCGGCTGCACATCCAACGAGCGCCGCGTCAGGAAGATGTCGAGGTATTGTAGCGTGGACGCAAGTACCTGATAGTGTCCGTATGCTTTTAATATTTCGCCGAGAGTGAAGTGCTGCTGCCACGCGCTGCGGTCAGGCGGCTGCACTTCCAACGAGCGCCGCGTCTGGAAGGTGTCTAGGTGTTGTAGCGTGGACGCAAGTACCTGATAGTGTCCGTATGCCTTTAATATTTCGCCGAGAGTGAAGTACTGCTGCCACGCGCTGCGGTCCAGCGGCTGCACTTCCAACGAGCGCCGCGTCAGGAAGATGTCGAGGTGTTGTAGCGTGGACGCAAGTACCTGATAGTGTCCGTACGCCTTAAATATCTCGCTGAGAATGAAGTACTGCTGCCAGTGCCACGCGCTGCGGTCCGGCGGCTGCACTTCCAACGAGCGCCGCGTCTAGAAGATGTCTAGGTGTTGTAGCGTGGACGCAAGTACCTGATAGTGTCCGTACGCCTTGAATATCTCGCCGAGAGTGAAGTACTGCTGCCACGCGCTGCGGTCCGGCGGCTGCACTTCCAACGAGCGCCGCGTCAGGAAGATGTCGAGGTGTTGTAGCGTGGACGCAAGTACCTGATAGTGTCCGTACGCCTTAAATATCTCGCTGAGAATGAAGTACTGCTGCCAGTGCCACGCGCTGCGGTCCGGCGGCTGCACTTCCAACGAGCGCCGCGTCTAGAAGATGTCTAGGTGTTGTAGCGTGGACGCAAGTACCTGATAGTGTCCGTACGCCTTGAATATCTCGCCGAGAGTGAAGTACTGCTGCCACGCGCTGCGGTCCGGCGGCTGCACTTCCAACGAGCGCCGCGTCAGGAAGATGTCGAGGTGTTGTAGCGTGGACGCAAGTACCTGATAGTGTCCGTACGCCTTAAATATCTCGCTGAGAATGAAGTACTGCTGCCAGTGCCACGCGCTGCGGTCCGGCGGCTGCACTTCCAACGAGCGCCGCGTCTAGAAGATGTCTAGGTGTTGTAGCGTGGACGCAAGTACCTGATAGTGTCCGTACGCCTTGAATATCTCGCCGAGAGTGAAGTACTGCTGCCACGCGCTGCGGTCCGGCGGCTGAACTTCCAACGAGCGCCGCGTCAGGAAGATCGCGTCGTCAAGGTATTGTAGTGTGAACAGAACTCGCGCTAGGTTTAGTAGCACCTTAGAATAAAAAGTAATAAATGTTATAAATAGTAAACAATAAATTTTGTATTCATTGTGTGTTGTTAATATGTGTAGTAACATCTTTTTCGCCCACTTCATGTGACATCCCAGTGTGTAACTGTGGGAAATTCAACACTCCGAAGAGTAAAGGCAAATTTATCAATCAACAAAACATTAGTTTATTTAGTATGTCCACTGCTGGACATAGGCCTCCTTGGACTTGAAAATGACTTGATGTCCTCAGTTCATTTAAAAAGGAGTCAACCAACACTGTGCTTTCCGGTGCGGTATTGCCATTCCAGCATCCTCGGACCCCAACATCCATTCGCTCTTTAAGCTATTTGCCCTGCCCGCCACTTTAGCTTCGCGATTCGCTGAATACCAGTGACTTTGGTTCTTCTGCAGACTCCTCGTTCCTGATTAAATCTCGCAGAGAAACTCCAAGCTTGCTCCATGACCCGCTGAATGACTTTGAGTCTTCAATGAAATTGTTATTAAAGTGACTTACTTCAGAGTTATATGGTGACACTGCCAGCGCTCGCCGGAAGCACTCAATGGATTGTCTGGTGTCACCCTTGATCCTCCAGAAGTTGCCAATTTGGTTGTAAAGCTGCACTGACTTAGGTTTCTCCCTTTTGGCCTTCTTCAGCCGTTTCTCTAATGCATTGATGTCCAATTCTGTTACACCATTTTTAAATGATTTCTTCTTTGTGAATATAAGGGCAACCTAAAAAAAAACATTTTCAATTTTAATAAAAACTTGTTTACTACATTAATTTCTTAGATTAAAATTTGTATATAAGTTAAAATGGCTTAACTGTTATTGTTTTGTTATAGACAATCAATGGTGTAAGTTAGTAAGTGCCTCTGACTGAGTCAAACAACAAATTGGACTGAATTTATTATAAGTACATCACAGACTTGCCACCCGGATAAGTTATCATCCAAATTCACCATAGGTGCAAATGTATCACTATTCTCTATTATTAGGAGATTTGGATTTGTTTCTTATGTTGGATCAATTAAAGAACAAAATCTATACTGCCATTTGTTTGGGACAAGAAAAGCATTAACTAGGTGTTACCAACTCAAACAAGCAATTTTTTGTGAGTGTCATAGGCTTTATCCCCATGATTCCCACAGGAATAGGAACTAGGCAGGATAAGCCGCAAGGCGTGAGCTAGTAAATGATAATGTTACCTGAGGTTCAGGTACATTAGGATGTCTGTGTCGTCGTTGCACACCCACCAAGTTGTCATAGTATGTAAAATTGACAGATTTGCCACAGTCCAAATATTCGTCTTCCATATCACTGCCATTTGTTTCTCTTGTCGCAGAGTCTTCACCATTTTCTCCATTAGCCCTAAAAAGTATTTTTATTTATTTATTTATTCTTTATTGCACATTGACAAGAAAATAAAAAAAACTACAAGGATTAGAATACACAAAAGTGTGCAAAGACGCTGCCTTTGCACACTTTTGTGTATTCTATTGCTATTATAAACCAGTATCTACCAGAGAACTTTTACTAATAATCTTTTTTCATCTCACAGTGTAACCAAATACCAAATCAAATGCAAATCAGCATTACTGATTTTTTCCAGTACTGCCAATCTGATTAAATTGTTTTGTAGAATAGAGGAGGAACATTGCACAGGAGATGTTGCTCATTGCTGTACCCAAAACCTCTGCCAATAGTGAATAATTAAGAAGAAAAAGTATAAATAAGTAATAACTAGAAGAATAATGTATAATTTTTGGCTAATATAGACAGCTCCTATGTAAATCATTGAATGTTATTATAATCAGCACTTTACACTCTAGCCATTTAGTTCGTTCCTGTTTTATTTTTTAAACAACAGACTATATTATTTTACCTTTGCTGTTCATACATCTGGCAATCAGTACAAAACATGTCAAAGCCATGTTTAGTCCAAGTGTTGCCGTAGTATACTGTTGATGTTATTATGTTGAATATTGCATCCTCCTCACTGGTCTGGGTTTTATCACTGTCATCCTAAAAAAGATCAATTAATCAGCACTTGAAAATATTGAACCAATTTTTATGTATTCATTATTAATGTTTTTTTTTGTCATATCTTTTTATATATGACCAACATTTTTATTCCTCTCAAACTAGTGAGAAAATACTATGTCAGGAGTGTGCACAACAATAGTCCAGTGGATGGTGATCAAATCTACAACCTCTCGGTTATGAGTCTGACCCCTTTACCTTTGAGCAATGGAGACTTAATCATTAATTAGTCAGGGGGTATTAAGCTTACAAGTGTTTTAATTTATGAATAATATTATGTTAATTACTTTATCTATATTAGGGTTAAATAACTATGAATGATGTAGAACAAAATCAAGGAGTATAATAGTATATAATTGGATCGGTTGATATGGTCATAGTTTAATATATTTTTTTTTTATACTTATACTATGCTATTAAATTGAAATAACATCTTTTTGATTTATCTCAAAAGTATAATCTGTGGTTTTAATCTAATACATCCTACTAAATTTAAAATTTACTCTTGTTTCTTTAGAGGATTAGAATAATAAGATGTTGCAAGGTATTTACTAAATTAAGTATTAACTTTTGTGCTTTGAAAGTGAAAGTATGACTTCTTGTAAAGAATTAGAATATTAAGATGTTGCACGGTATTTTATTCCATAAGAAACTCATTCTATTCAAGGCTAACGAGTTTACTAACAAAAATGTTAAATAGACCTGTGACAGAATGTACCACATTATTGGATATCCATTGCACACTGATTATATAAAACTATGAAACAGAGAGCACAGAACTGACCTGTGGCAATGTGTTACCGTCGACGATTTGCCCTTCTTCAACGTCCAGTTTCCAAAAATTTGAAGTGCGAGAATTAGTCGCGATAATTTGAAAAGAAAATATATACAAAACCAAACAAGTTATGTATGGAGAGTCCCACATATTGATTGGTAAAGTCAAAAGTAAACATGAAAATTATTTCAAGTTCTGTTATTCGACTGAAACTTTCACATTAAATAAATAATTTGGGGCACAATAATCCCAAAGCTACGAATTTAAATCGTAATCTCCGACTTCTTTTCCTATTTATTTTGACACATGAAACGAAATTTATTTTTGTAATTCGCTTCACGGCTCTTCGCTCTGGATTCTAGCTTTTTCAGAACAAGCTCGCCAAAGCCAAAGCCATTGTAAACTCCAAATCTCAACATAATAAACCTAGATTCCATTGCTACAAAGAATTTAAAAGTATAAAACGTCAAAATATTTCGTTTCCATTCCGTAATTTTATCTGTGGTTTTGTTTTGTTGCTAAATGCTGATCTACTGAAAATTGAAATTTAGATTTTTTAAATCATGTTATAGATTATTTAATTAATGAGTGTGTTATTAATAATACAATGAAAAAGGAGCGCACAGGCGACAATTGTCGCCCATTCAAATTATAAGTATCATAGCAAACAAATATGATGTTAGCAATTTGTTTTGCTAAATAATCAAATTCATGTTTTTATTAATTTTCTTTACAGCTCATCAGATTCTCAGTTTAACGGGCATTAGTTTTGAGAGAAGAAGTGTTATTGTAAGTAAGATTTCTCTATGAATCACAAATATATTTTATTTGAAGTTTTACCTACTACTAATTTTCAGTGTTGATAAAGATTGTATCTCTTTGACTTAAAACTCATGTTAACAAGCAGCCTAATTTTAAAGGTCTTCTGCAGGGTCAGGTCACACTTATGTGTGAAAGTGGGTATGTGGGCTTTTTGAAAGAGAATTCAGTACTCGATGTATGATTTGAACCTAGACTCACCACATAGGTTTACCACTTAGCCAACACAGTGTTATTGAATTTTTGTAATTTAACTTACCAGCGAGAAGCAAGAATCAATTATCTGAACAAATAAATGTTCAAGTGTACAAAGCCATGAACCGTCAAGCAATTTAGTGTTTGATTTATAAATGACTAGCCAACGCCTCATTGTTTCACCCGGGTAGTTCTAGTTCATTTGAGAATATATATGCCTATAACAATCACAAATAATGTAGCATTCTAGTGGCAGTCACAGTCAGTAGTCTCTTTATAATATTAGTATAGATTAAAAAGGAATTATTGCTATTTTGCTAGAATTTTAAATTTGTTTGTTTGTTTGTTTCTAGGGCTTTGTGGAGTTGACTATAGTGCCACTGACAGACAACTTGCGGTACATCAGGCTTAATGCCAAACAGTGTCGCATTTATCGTGTCTGTCTAAATGACCAGTATGAAGCTAACTTTCAATATTTTGACCCGTTCTTGGATATATGCCAAAGTGATCCCAACACGTGAGTATTTAGTATATGTTTTATTCCCTGGCTTAATCTCAATTAACCAAATCATAAATATTTATCCATCTGTAAAGTACATTATCAAAAAATAGTAATAGTTAATTTGTAAATATGTATATAATAAAAATAAGTCGAGTTTTCCTTCCTGACGCTATAACTCCAAAACGCACGAACCGATTTCCACGGTTTTGCATTCGTCGGAAAGGTCTCGGGCTCCGTGAGGTTTAAAGCAAAGAAAATTCAGGAAAAATTTTAACGTAGAGTACGGGTAGGGTAGGGGTAGGGTAGAGGTAGTTGAAAGACTAAAAAGAAAGTCTCGAGCGTCCACTAGTATGTATATAAATATTAGTTTCTTAAGTAATATAAATACTAATTTCTTATGAAACACACCTAAAACTCACTGTTTCGAACCCATATTAGGCCCCTAGTCATGAGCTGGTTCTAGCTGACTTTGTTTTTTTAGTCATGTGAGTTTTAGCCTCGTTTTATAATTAATTATTATGAATAACACTCACAATAGTTTAAATCCTCAAATACAAATACTTTCACTTTTATGCCAAATGTATGTTGTTTGATATTGAACAGAAGAAATTTTGCAACACTATAATAAATAGCAATACTCCTACTCATTAAATTATCTTACAGGAGATCCCTTGAGGTGTTCTCTCAGTACCATCTGTCTGCTGCACAGAAAATTGACCCTGACCATAACTCTGGGGAACTTCACATACAAGTGCCAGATGATGCTGCCCATCTGGTGGGGGAGGGGAGAGGTCTCAGGATAGGAATTGAGTTCTCGTTAGAGTCACCTCAAGGAGGCATGCATTTTGTAGTGCCTGAGGGAGAGGGGACTTTGACTGAGGTAAGTTGATACTTGATACTCTTGATTATTATTATGTGTCATAAGCAGTACACCTTATGGCTATGTATGAGCATATAGACATCTTATACAGGAAAAATTTAAATATTGAGATGGCATTTGAATACATTGCATTTATACCTTTGTTAACCATTTTTATTTTGAACTAGCGGACCCAGTCAAGCTTCGCTTTGACTCGTGCAATTCTTCCCTATCCCTAACCCTATCTCTACCCTACGCTACCCCTACGCTACCTCTACCCTACCACTACCCTACCCCTAGCCTACCCTACCCTACCCTACCCTACCCTACCCTATTGATTCTAATTTTTCTCACCTTTTAAACCTTCCCTATACCACCACAAACATTTCAAGACCAAGATAAGATAAATCTGTTCAGCCATTCTCAAGTGAGACTAACGAACAGCAATTCATTTTATATATAGATAGATTACTGTTGTGTTTCTTTAATTTAAACTTAAAGGATTATTTAAAGTAATAAGTAGTAGAAGACAGAGCTCATAGGCACTCCTTGTTCCATTAACTGTTACTAAAAGAAATACTATTTATATTTTAGAAGTCAGCTCACATGTTCACATATGGTCACTCAGCTCGTCTGTGGTTTCCATGCGTGGACAGTTTTGCTGAGCCTTGTACTTGGAAGCTGGAGTTCACAGTGGATGAGGCCCTCACCGCTGTGTCTTGTGGGGAAATGTTGGACGTAGTGTACACGCCAGACCACAGACGGAAGACTTTCCATTACGTTGTTAATACACCTGCGTGTGCGCCGAATATTGCTGTGGCTATTGGGTAATATTATATGACTTACTGAGTTAATTTTGATAAATAGATTCCATTTTAAGAATAAAATATAATCATTAGGAACACCATTACAGGCATGAGTTGTGTGTTGTTTATAGGAAGCCTGCCAACCTGCATTAGAGCAGCTTGTGTTACAAGTTCCTTAAATATGGGAGGTATTAACATTCATTATTTGTATTTTTATATAAAATGGAATCAAACCCTTCAACACAAAAAAAGAATTTTCAAAATAGGTCAATAAATGATGGAATTATCGCTGGACATACATAAAAAAAAAACATACATACAGCCGAACGTAGAACCTCCTCCTTTTTGGAACTCGGTTAAAAATGGAGGTATTTCTATAAAGTTTTTGCAACAGTAGTGGTATAAATGGCTTGGGTAGTTCTTTGTTAGACAGTGTGAACACCGTCACGCAGCTAGTCGCATTGGTGATTTTGTTTAAAAATTAAAAAAAAAATAAAAGTAATAAGGTATTGTATTGTAATTATTAATAATGTTTTATTGATTATAAATTATTATTTAGTGTGGGCATGCAGGACATGTCGGGCAGGGGAGGTGAGTGTTAATGCATTTTAAAAATTCCCTTAAACCTACATCCAAGGTCACAACGATGTTGTGTAGAAACCGAAAGGAGTGTGAGTTTTCATCCTCCTCCCGACAAGTTAGCCCGCTTCCATCTTAGATTGCATCATCACTTTCCATCAGGTGAGATTGTAGTCAAGGGCTAGCTTGTAAAAAATAAAAAACAGGCGTTAATTTGTCCTGGGACCTGCACGAGGTGTTTCCTCTACCACAAAATGATGGTACAATTACTGTAGCTGCTACCCGTCACGTGGTCATTCAAATGAAATTTCATTTTCACTTCAGCTATTCGACATCCACTGCTAAGTATAGCCGGCGCATATAGGCTCTTCATGCATCCAGCGATTTGACTTTTTCTTGATGTAATGGTAATAACAATTAAACAAAATATTTTTCAGACCATTTGAAACATATGTGGATCCACACATGAACGAGGTGACACATTACTGTTTGCCGAATCTCATGCAAATACTGAAGAACACAGTGCGATATCTACACGAGGCGTTTGAGTTCTATGAGGAGACACTGTCCACTAGATACCCTTATCCTTGTTACAAACAAGTGTTTGTGGATGAAGTGAGTTCTAAACATTATTAAAGGCTTTTACTTGAAGGCAATGCCTTATTGGTGCATTGCGTCGTTGTAACGTATTCATTTAAAATCAATGAGTTATCTGTTGTCCGTTTAGTTTGGCATGACATCTATACATATAATAAAACTGGTCAAACTCTATACAATACTTCTGAATTTGAGATTTTACTTATACCATTTGTAACACCAAACGTTACCGTGGCATAAAGGACGCCAGCGCCATCTAGAATCTATACTAATAATACGAATTCTGTACATTTTGTACATTCTGTACATTAAAGATATTTTGAAAATTTTTGTTTGTTGTTACATTATATAATCGACTAGCTGACGTCGCGCGGTTTCACCCGCGTGGTTTCCGTTCCCGTAGAAATACGGGAATAATATATAGCCTATAGCCTTCCTCGATAAATGGGCTATCTAACACTGAAAGAATTTTTCAAATCGGACCAGTAGTTCCTGAGATTAACACGTTCAATCAAACAAACAAGCAAACAAACAAACAAACAAACACTTCAGCTTTATAATATTAGTATAGATACTGAAGCTAAAAATATTTTTTTTCGATTTCTTGTCTGAAGTAGTGAAATATGGCTCGAAAGTTTTCATTGATATCCACGCGGATGAAGTTGCGGGTGTCCGCTAGTGTAAAATATATGGAAATCAATGCAGTATCGACGATGTGAAATTGCAACGTAACACTGCACTAATAAGGCATCGCTTAGACACGCAATACTTGTTTGTTAAGATCAAATCTTGAAATGCAATTTTTAATAGTAGCTGAAAAGTAAACACGGTTAGTTTAATTATAATATGATTATTTTTCTTAATAACGCAAATTTAAAATACTTTAGAAGATTGTTTTTAAAAAGTAATTATTTATGTAAAATAATTAAAACACTGCTTGGCAGTAGTTATAATATCAGTAGTCCATTCCAAGGAGAGCTCTAGAACAAAACTCCCAACTGTTTTTACATTTTTCTTTGTATTAACGTTTTTTTCTGAGTATTATCAATACAACTCCTTATATTTATGACAACGTTTTCATTCAAATTAATGTAAGTTTGTAAGTAAGACATATTATGGTGTAAAACTGACAGAGCGACAGCAAAGCAGAAATATTTTTTTTAATTATCATCTCTTGTGTACTTAATAGGATTTTCCTTTTAGACTGAAGACGACTCAACTGCGTACACCACGATGTCGATACTAAGCACTCATTTACTACATTCAATAGCTATAATTGACCAAACATACATAAGCAGAAAAGCAATGGCCCAAGCAGTGGCCGAGCAATTCTTTGGCTGTTTCATAACTATGCAGAATTGGTCAGACTTGTGGTTGGCCAAAGGAATACCTGAGTATTTATGTGGACTGTATTCTAAGAAATGTTTCGGTAATAATGAGTACAGGTATTTGGTACACCAGGAGTTGCAAGAAGTGAGTAGTATTCTATTTTAAAAGCATGGTAGCAGAGTTAATTTACTCAAGCGTCGCGGAGACCTATTAGATTCGACAGATTAGATGATAAGAAGAATAAATAGTTCTATGATATTTCCACTTTCAGTGATGGGGAAAAAGAAAAAAGACTTAATATTTTAAAGACTTGTTCGCTAACTATGGGCCTCGTAAGAAGGCTCAGAGTCACACAGCGATCGATGGAACGAGCTATGTTAGGAGTATCTCTGCGTGATCGAATCAAAAAGAGCAGATCCGCAGAAGAACCTAAGTCACTGACATAGCTCAACGAGTTACGAAGCTTACGTGGCAATGGGCGGTGCACATAGTTCGAAGAGCCGATGGACGTTGGGGTCCCAAAGTGCTGGTATGGCGACCCCGCACTATTAAGTGCAGTGTTGGTCGACCCCCCACCAGGTGGATTGACGACATCAAGCGAGTCGAAGGGATTCGCTGGATGCAGGTGGCTCAGTATCGTGATGTTTGGAAGTCCCTACAAAAGGCCTATGTCCTGCAGTGAACGTCCATCGGCTGATATGATGATGATGATGATGATGATGATGATTTTAAAGACAATTTTTATTATTTCAGCTTACAGTCTGAAAATCTTTTTTTTTTTGGGTATTCAGGATTTTTTTTGGTTATGCCTTTTAAAAAATTAACTTGAGAACTGATATACAACAAATTTATTTTGTAACTTTGTAATCCTCTTATATTCTTGGCTTATGCCTCTTTCTTATGTTTCTCTGACGTTCTGATTGAGTGAGCTGTTTTTTTTGGGTTGCTTTAAACATATATACTTAGTTAACCAGATAAATATTTGTAGGTAGTGGCTTATGAGGAACAGTATGGTGGGATGGTACTAGATCCGTGGCAGCCTCCAGCCAGCGGAGCTCGAGTGGAGTCCAAAGATGTTTATTATTTCCCTGTTCGGAATGTTCATACTATGTCGCCGAGGTATGTTGAGGTAAGATTGATTGAATTTTAATAGGTACTTTTCTTCAAATTTGTCCATTTTTATTTAAGACTCACTTTTGGCCGAAAAATCTATTTATTTTGACAGAGCGAGCAAATGAAATACTTTCTACAATTAGTACACAGGGCAGTATTTAATACTTTCTAGGTTACAAAATACTGCCCTACGGCCAGAAATCTGAGGTGTAGGTAATAAGCCTTAGGTGCCTGCAAATATATCTGCAACCATATCAGACAATGTTTGGCGACATAAATAAACTAACTAGAACTTTCCCGGAGTCGTCATAGAAGGCTTTATAAACCTGAGCGCTCAACCTTTAGATCTTGATTTTTATCTTTCCTTTACACTTGGAAGATATTTGGGAGAAATGACTTACCAAAATGAACTGATTATTAAATATAATCATATTTAATCACATAATTCAAAAAATATCTCCGTAACTCTCTCTCTCTCTTGTTCGCTCGCTCTCTTTGACAACGAACGCGACGAACAATATGATTGTTTTTGGTATGGATAAGAATTTAGATTATATTGATTAATTTTAGGTAAGAGTGGTTTCTTTGTCCAACTCTGCTGTGGTCTATTAATTTGTTCGTGAAAATAATATGTGTCTCCACCTAAAGGATATGGGTGGTCACAATCTTTGCCTTCTTCTGCATAGAACAGAGGATAGGCCAAGAGCTGCTCTTGCAAGTGTTCAACAAACAGCTCTCTTTGGCCACCAATGCGAACACCAAGATTGGCAGTGGTTTCTGTTGTTCACCATTTTTTGGTGAAAACGATATTTACCTCCACAGGGACGAATACGGCGGATCCTAATCGTAGCCTTGTCCTGCACTTGCATTTTGATAACACTTTGACAGTCCTGATATTTCCCTTCATCATTAGCAACCCATTTTCGGCTCACTGTTGAGTCTCCTCTCAGAATGAGAGGGGTTAGGCCTTAGTTCACCACGCTAGCCCAAAGCGGATTGGCAGACTTCACACATGTAGAGAATTAAGAAAATTCTCAGGTATGCAGGTTTCCTCACTATGTTTTTCCTTTACCATTTGAGACACGTGATATTTAATTTAAAATTCAGATATTTTCCTTAATGATTTGAAATTATTAAAACTATATCTTTTTTGACCAGGTGATGCGAAAGAAATCTCACCTAGTGCTTCGAATGTTAGAACAGAGGATAGGCCAAGAGCTGCTCTTGCAAGTGTTCAACAAACAGCTCTCTTTGGCCACCAATGCAGCAAACACTAAGATTGGCAGTGGATTCTGGGGCCAGCTGTTGCTGTCCACCAACTTGTTCGTGAAAGCAATATTTACTGTCACCGGGAAAGACATGGCCGTCTTTGTCGATCAGTGGGTACGGACTGGGGGACACGCCAAGTTTCAACTGACTTCTGTATTTAATAGGAAAAGGTACGTAAATTAATTTCATTTAATTACTAGGTAATAAATAAATACAATACAATTTATTTAATATAAATTTTAAAACTCCTTAAGATGTATTAGGCATTTTTTTCGAGATGAGCAAAAAAAACTATACTGTTACCATATTCGACACTGAAAAGAATTCTCAGAAAAAAATATTATATAAATATTTCCTCAAAGTTCAAACATGAATATTTGTTTAAAACGATTAAAATTAACGATTTAAAAAATACACACATTCTTCCGATACTTGCGGCGTGATATTGATTTTTTTTTTTAATTTTTAACTATTCACATTAATTTATTTTTGTTAGTTTTTCAATACCCTGCATACTGTGCTAGTGTTCTATTTTAAAAGAAATAGATTTTTGCTAAACAAACCTTGCTTATTTCTAATAGATAGTTAATATTTTTAAACCCCGACGCAAAGAGAGGTGTTTGACGTGTCTGTTTGTATGTCTGTCTGTCTGTCAGTCTGTCTGTGGCATCACAGCTCCCGAACGGATAAAGCGATTTCAATTCACTTTTTTTTGTATTAAAGGAGTGTTCTTAGACATGTTTGATGAAAATCGGTTGAGCCGTTTAAAACTTGTGGGGGTGAAAGTGGGGAAGAATAACCGAATGCCTGCAAATATAATCGAGCGTGGTCTCAAATTAAAGCACACTGAAAGATAATATTGATGACTTGATCGAGAGTGTAATTATTAATTTCATGACATTCAGGGATTTCAAAATTTTATGTTATTTTGTTTTTGTACAACCAGTGGCATACCGAGGATTTTTCAATTATGGTAATAAAAACCTTAGAATCAAAAATTACGAAAATATCTATAGTAACTATGAATACTCGCAGAGTATGATATGATATTTTAGGGTTTTTTGTTCATTTGCCCATTATGGTAATTTTAATTTGCTCATAACAATTGTTTTTGAGTTCTAAACGTCAGTAATAAATTCTATGCAGAAATACAATAGAATTGGAGATCCGTCAAGACTCTGTCCACGAGCGCGGCATCAGGAAGTATGTGGGCCCTCTATTGGTGCAACTTCAGGAGTTAGACGGCACATTCAAACACACGCTGCAAATTGAGAACACAGTGGTGAAGGCTGACATCACGTGCCACAGCAAGAGCAGAAGGAATAAGAAGAAGAAGATTCCTTTGTGTACTGGGGAGGAAGTGGATATGGACCTATCTGCTATGGAGTGAGTATTTATTTGTTTATTTAATTTACATCAAATAAGAATGGCCGAGCCTACTTTACGCAAATAACAAAACGAAAGAAACAATGTAGAGTCCTTTTCATGAAAGAAGTCTCGCGGCTAAAACCTGAATTTAAATTAACTTACACAAATGACAGTAAGACCGACGTTACCAAGTGGAGCGCCATTAGGACATTAACGCCGCGTCTGGGGGGACTTCTTTCATGAAAAGGACTTTAATTACTTAGTATATTTAAAACAACGAAGCTAAAAAGCGAAAAATAACATTGTAATATTTTCTACTTACCCATCACTTTAAAAGAGACTTGCCTGAATTAATGGGTATACAATCAATCATTCATCAATATTGGACTATTCAGTAAAAAGTTACGCGTAAAAAATATACTTACTTCTCGAATTGATAACCTTCTCTCCGTATTTCGTCAATTTTTACTATATGGTCGTATTTTTAAAGTTATGAATGTGTTTTATTTTTTGATTCTTTTATTTAATTCTTTGAAAGTTGATGAATACTTATTGCTGTATTTCAGAGAGCGACCCAACGTTCTTGATTACTAATATCTGATAAAAAATAAAGAAAAGGGTAGCCATAACCAAAATTATTATCCAGGGCCTAAAAGTAGGTTTTAAAAGTAAGGAATGTTTCTAGCTGTTTTTATAAAATTCGTTATTATGTCTCGTGATTTCATTTCAAATTTTCGACTTTACTATTCATAACAAATTGACTTAAATGCTTGTAACTACTTTAAATAAATTAATTTTGACTTCGACTGCTGAATAATAAATATCCTTTTCCAGTGACTCCCCAGTGCTCTGGATACGCCTAGACCCAGAGATGTCCTTACTAAGGAGCACCGTGATATCCCAGCCGGACTACCAGTGGCAGTACCAGCTACGTCACGAGCGTGACGTCACCGCGCAGAGCGAGGCCATAGACGCGCTGCACAACTACCCCGAGCCCGCTACGAGGAAGGCCTTGACTGACACCATAGAGAACGAGCAGACGTATTATAAGATCAGATGCAGAGCCGCTCATTGTTTGACGAAGGTATTCTTTCCTATATTAGAAATATTCTTTGGTTAACGGTATAGGTTGGCGATTTAGTTTCTATGTAAGTAATTGATTTTTTTTAATGTAATCTTATCGACCCAAATAAAAAAAAATATGTGGCAAAATGCTGTGTTAGGGCCCTTTTCTAAGTTATGCCACATATCGCAGGGCATTTATTGCTCCAATGTTTGAATGGACAGTTAAGCCATAATATATTTTTCGCTACTCTTGCTCAAAAACACTGTCATATTATTAATACTATCATATTATAAATAACACTGTCATATCATATTTAAGCTCTACAGCGGGGCTAAACAAGAATTTTAGCCTCTAGGGGCTAAAGTTTAAAGTTTTTTTCGATTTAGGGTACGAGAATGTATGTAAGGCCGTGATTTATTGATAAAAAATTGAAATTGGAACGAAATGCATTAATTAATTTTATGATACTCTAATTAAATATTGTGGTCATACCCACACACTTCACACACGCAGAGAATTAAGAAATTTCTCTGGTATGCACGTATGTTTCCTCACGATGTGTTCCTTCACCGTTTGAGACACGTGATATTTAATTTCTTAAAATGCACACAACTGAAAAGTTGGGAGGTGCATGCCCCGGACCGGATTCGAACCAACACCCTCTGGAATCGGAGGCAGAGGAATCCACTGGGCTATCATGGCTCTCTATTTACTTACTACTATGTATTTGGTCTTCAAAGTTTTCCGTCGGCAGGTGGCAAACGCCATGATAAGCTCATGGGCGGGTCCGCCCGCCATGTTGACGATATTCCGCAAAATGTTCGGCTCCTTCGCCGCGCCGCACATCATCAAACAGAACAACTTCGACAATCTGCAGCATTACTTCCTGCAGAAGACTATTCCTGTGGCCATGGCTGGTGAGTTTATATGACAACTAGCTGACGCCGCGCGGTTTCACCCGCGTGGTTCCCGTTCCCGTAGGAATACGGGGATAATATATAGCCTATAGCCTTCCTCGATAAATGGGCTATCTAACACTGAAAGAATTTTTTTAAATCGGACCAGAAGTGCCTGAGATTAGCGCGTTCAAACGAACAAACTCTTCAGCTTTATAATATTAGTATAGATATATAGTAATACTAGGTGACCCGGCAAACGTTGTTTTGACTTCATTTCATTATTATCAACCCATGATCGGCTCACTGTTAAGAGTCTCCTCTCAGAATGAGAGGGGTTAGACAATAGTCCACCACGCTGGCCCAATGCGGACTTGACACACATAGAGAATTAAGGAAATTCTCTGGTATGCAGGTTTCCTCACGATTTTTTTCCTTCACCGTTTGAAACACGTGATATTTAATTTCTTTATTAAAAATAGGGGCTTATGTTAAAGGGGTCAAAATTTAGGTTTACTTTACTTCTACCCTAACGCTATCCTTCCCCTACCCTACCCTGGATATGTAAGTTATCCTATTTTTCAGGTCAGATCAAACTGCACACAGTGTGGAAATTTAATTAAAATCGGTTAAGTAGTTTAGGAGTCGTGGACAAACAACGTGACACGAAATTTATATATATTAACAAGATTATAATATGAACTGCTAATCTCGAACTATTGGTTTGAATTGATTTTTTTTCATGTCAATCAACAACAATCAACTCTAAAAGAATGTAGACATCAATTAATTATCTAATAATAACCGAATTCCATGGAATAACACGCAGGTATTATCTATTGCACAACACAAATCAATACATATTATATTGTGGGAGTATGGTTGAGTAATATAAATTAACAAAATATTGTGAAATATACTTTGAATAGAAATACATTATGAAATAAAAGACATTAACACAAAATCATTACTATCAAGTAATTCATCATAATAACCAGCAAATTCCAAAAGATAAAAAGGATAAAGAGATTTGGAGCTTTTTAGACTTGCCATTCTACTCAAATGTGGGATGACGGGCATAAGGTGACTGTTACTGAAACTGTCTTAAAATACTTGGTCTCAGGACAATATCCATAGCCTCATACACTGGACCAAAGTGTCAGTTATGCATTAACTAGAACTGATTACATAGCTTAAAGAAAATATGATAGCAAAATCTCTCTATAACCTGCTTAAAGACCTTGGTCTTCCTGGAATTGTATTTGAATAGATATCCAAAGCTTTATACACTAAACTTTCTTTCAATTTTCTTTCAACAACACTGTTTTAATACTTAGCGACCGAGTCTCAGATCCGTAAGGCATCACTGGCAACACTCCGCGAAGATTTTATTCTTCAGACACAGGTGTTTTGGACGATATCCAAAGCTTTACACACTTAACCCAACACCCGGGTCTAAAGTCCCGGGTTGTTCTTGGAGTTTTCCCCTCTGTTACACAATAGACCTAGTACCTATCTATGGAACGCTAAAAGATTAGTATTTTTTGTTTAGGTTTAAGGAATATTCACGGCATCTGTCCACCGGAAGTTGTCAGGTTCCTCCTAGACCTCTTCAAGTATAACGACAACTCAAAGAACCATTTCTCAGACAACTACTATAAAGCTGCTCTAGTGGATGCACTGGCTGCCACAATCACGCCTGTTATATCAGTTTTACAGCCGGTGAGTATAATGTAATAATTAAATATTTTAGGAGTATACAATAGGATAGTAAACTGCCACTAGACTATTACAACTACCAACTTATCTTTTTGTAAATTAAAACAAAAAGTATACATATATGTTAAAATTAGAAAATATTGTATAAATCAGAATGGTTAACTTTTTCAAACTACCTACAGTCTAGTTTAATTGTGCGCATTGCGTTAGTACGCACGCACACACTCACACGCAAACGCTTCCTAGGGACTTAAAAAGTCGAAAACCCATTCATATTCGATTTTTGGAATAAAACGGGGTTAACTTAATACCTTTCGTATTTAGTAGTTATGACTTAGTACGGGAGCTTTAGTAAATCTTTCAGGAATTCGTTGCCCAGTATAGTAGTCAGGGTTCAGTA